>NC_028456.1:21871054-21915004 GCF_000263155.2 Setaria italica
TGGTGGCGTGTACAGGAGGAAGAAGGGGAGGAGAGAGGAGAGACAGACATGTGGGTCCGTTCACAAGGGTAAAATAGGCTATTCACAAGAAGTGCTCATGTTTTTGGAGCTGGAGCACTGCCACCAACCAAACACGTGCGACAGCTCCATGTTTTTCTGGAGTTGTTGGAGTGGAGCTAGGAAAGTGTGGAGTTGGTGGAGTGGAGTTGGTTTTTCTAAAGTGAAGTGCTCCCAAACAGCCCCTTAAGCTCCGCGCATCAAGTTAAGCTCCGCTCATCAAGTTAACGTACGGGAGCGTTTGACATAGGTGCTAAACTTTAGCATTGTCACATCGGATGTTCGGATGCTAATTAAAAGGACTAAACATGAGCTAATTATAAAACTAATTGTAGAACCTGTGCTAATTCGCAAGACGAATCTATTAAGCCTAATTAATCCATCATTAGCAAATGGTCATTGTAGCACCACATTGTCAAATCATGGACTAATTAGGTTTAATAGATTCGTCTCGCGAATTAGACTCCATTTGTGCAATTAGTTTTTTAATTAGCCTATGTTTAATATTTCTAATAAGCATCCAAACATCTGATGTGACAGGTACTACTTTAGCACGGGTATCCAAACGGGGCCGTAGCTCGGTAGCTGCCAGCGATAGCTATTGGTCAAAAATGTCCGCTACCTCTAGATCATCAGCTAGCCCGCCCCGCAATGACAAAACCAGGTGACTTTTGGAAGAGCAAGAACACAAAATGCCACAACAATCATTCTCCAAATAAAAGACACTTAGTTTACTGACGAATATATTTCATCAAGAGAAAACTCAGGAACAGCCATAGTAGGATGGGAAAAGAAAGAAAGAAAGAAAGAAACGTTAGCCCTCCTGTCCTGCGACACAAACATGTAGATATGTCACCCCACTGCTATCTTGTGCTGCATTACGCCATGCGTTCGGCCTTAGAACTTGAACCCGAGGATGTTGGGCGTGCCGGTGAACTTGAGCCATGTCGCACCGTCGATGAACGGCCCGGCGGTGAACTGCTCGGCCTCCTGCCTGGTGATGACGCCGCGGTACCCGGGCCACTTGACCCTCTGGCTGGTGCCGGCTCCCGGGCCGCGGTTGTTGTACTCGGCGTAGTAGAGCGTCTTGAGCCCGAAGTCGCCGTTCCATGGCATGTACCCCTCGGGCTTGATGAAGTCGGCGATGGTGCTCTCCATGATGACGAGGCGCGAGAACTCCTTCCATGGCCGGCCCAGGTAGGAGGGGATCTTGAAGCGGTCGGGGAAGAGCTTCTGGTCGGGCACCAGGCGGCAGTTCTGGATGACGAGGCCGGACTTCATGTTGGGGTCGGTGCGCCCGTGCGCCGTCACCGAGTTCTGCTGGTTGTCCATGGGCCGCCGCGTGATGATGAGGCAGTTCTGGAACACGGCCGCCGAGTTGCCGAAGATGAAGTCGATGGTCCCGGATATGACGCAGTTGCGGAAGAACTGGCGCCTGGCGTGCACGTACAGCGTGTCCTGGAACGCGTCGAACCGGCAGTTGTAGAACGCCGCCAGGTCGCCCTGCACACGGAGCGCCACCGCCTGGTGCCTCTCCGCGCCGGCCGTGTTGTGGAACCCCATGTTCTTGCAGATGAACCCGGACGCCTCGATGGCTGCCAACCAAACAAGTTCTCGTAAGTAGATGTGCATATCTCGTTGCATGTGTAAATACTAAATGGTGAAAGAAGAAAGGGTTGGCTCACAGAAGGTGGCGGTCTTCATGGTGGTGATGCCGTCGGCGAAGCTCTTGCGGCCGGTGACGCGGGTTTTCTTGGGCCCGTCGCCGTACATGAAGATGTTGACCTTGTCCTTGGGGATCATCACCATCTCGTTGTATAGGCCGGCCTTCACGTAGATGACGTACCTGCCCGTGTTGCCCTTGGGCATGGCGTCCACGGCCTGCTGGATGGACTTGAACTGCCCGCTGCCGTCCTGGGCCACCACGGCGTTCGGCTTCGGCTGGTTGCCCGCCGCCATCAGCTTCCTCTCCGGCGACCTCATCCACACGGGGTAGCCCTGCTCGTCCTGCTCCGACAGGAGGCGGCGGCGCGAGTCCTTCTTGAACATGTCGAGGTCCAGCTTCTTCAGGAGGCCGCCGAGGCTGTTGGTGATGGCGAGCGCGTTGCTGCTGAGTTCGGTGGCGTTGCGCAGCACGGAGTGCATGTCGGCCTTGAGCTTCTCGTCCACGAACCCGTCGATGCAGGTGTCCATGAACGTCATCACGCCCGTGAGCCACGTCTCGAGGTCGTCGGAGCGGCTGAAGAGCACCTTGATGTCGCCGCCGGCCATCTCGAGCATGCCCTTGAGGTCGTCGACGGCGTCCTCGAGGAGCTTCTTGCAGTCCTCGCGCGCGCTCTCCGTCATGGAGTCGCTGGACTTGGCCTCGCCGATGGCCTTGGACTGCTCCATCGCCGACTTGACCGACTCCAGCGCCACCTTGGCGACGCTGTGGAAGACGTCCTTGGGGTTCTCGGTGCCATTGGTGGCCCCGGACAGGGTCTTCTCGCACGACTCCTTGTACAGAGTCGGCGCGCACAGCGACTGGACCGACTTGCCGGAGGTGGCAAGGGAGGCCTCCCCGGGGACGGTGAAGCTGTCGCCGGCCTTCTTGCCGGAGCGGGTCACGGTGGCGACCACGCCGACGACCACCGCCACGACGAGGATCGCCGACAGGCCACCTAGGAGAGCCTTTGCCATCTTGGGCCGCAAGCTTGAGTTTGAATCGGAGGAGGAGCCAATTTATATAGAGCGGCCTGGAGGACGAAATGGCTGCGTGTACGGACGTGGATGGTTTCAGTTTCCCCGTTGGTGTGTGGCCGGCCGTGTTCGTTGGGAGTCGTCATTCTTTTGACGTGCAGAAGAGCATCGTCTATTTGAGGTCTTTGGCCCTGGTCAATGAGGTTCCCGTTCTGGATTGATGCAAATTTGGATGGTTCCTGTCTGTTTCAAAGCTGACCTCCATCTTGTAGAACCATGCTAAAATGGGTTGTGCTACTTTTGGACGACCGGATTATGATCAACCTACATTCAACGAGTGGTCATGGAGATCTTGGCTAAATGTGGGTGGATGGATGCTTCCTAAGCTTTGTGCTTGGTCTTCCTTAATTCCTTTTCTTTGAGTTACATTAACTATTTTGCGCGCAAAAAAAAAAAGAATCATTTCACTGTAGCCGTTGGCTGAGACAGTAAAAAAAAAGAAACACTTAACGGAGTAGAAAGGCATACTTCAACACCTAGACAATATATTTCAATTGAGTATGTTTGGATTTTGAGTTTTTGACTGATCGACGTTCTTCCAAGCAGACAGATCTGAATTTTGTACTAGCGTTCCAATGGAATCAACATGTCCTCCCTCCGTCCCGAGAAAAAAAAAATAGTATTTTTGGATTTTTCAGACAGATAGGGTGAGCAAGAAGAAAGGAGAGAGCTCTGTGCGATGATGGTGATGCAATGCAACATCTGACATTTCAGATCCATCGATCGGAACTTTTGAATGTTTCCAGATACTTCTATTTACGAACCCGGGCCTGAAGAACCCTAGCAAGCTGTATTACAAAAGTGGGCCGGACCATTACATTGGCTGTATTTATCTGGTCTCCTAGATCTTCTTTCATGGGTCGGTCGGTCCAAGTCCAAGTGAATGTGGGCCAGCCTGCCAGAAAATATGGCCCGATCCAAAGCCTTGCCCGTTAGTGGCGTACGGCGCCAATCCTATATGGCTTCCGCTGTTGGAGATTCATGCAATCAACCTCGTTTCCTTTCATCGTTTCTACTCTTTAGCTGCGCGCGTGTTGGATCCCTAGATGATTCAGATCTGAAGCTAATTTCTGCAGCTCCTAGGACACGAATGTTGGGTTCAGAATTCAGATCGATTTGAAGCATACGCATCCAAATGGGTCGAATATTTCATCTGAGAATTAGGATGATCTAAAATCGCCGGAGCCGCCAGCAGTGCCAGCACAACTCCCGCATCACTCGTCGGCACAATCCTTCCTGATCGTCGTTTACATCGAAACACGTCTAACGTCTTCCGGCCACGGTTGGGCCAGTGCCACGCCCACGCTACACCGCCTTCCAGTATCTACACCGGCCGCGCGCCGGGAGCTCGAACGCCAGTAAGAGAAATCAGCCGTGGTGTAGCTGCAGCTGCAGCAGCCTCGAGTAGGCACCGTCGGGCCTGGACACGAGGTCCCCGTGGCTGCCCTGCTCCACCACGCGCCCGTCCTGCACGACGGCGATGGAGTCCACGCCCCGGATCGTGGACAGCCGGTGCGCCACCAGCACCGCCGTGCGTCCCTTCATGATGCGCTCCAGCGCCTCCTGCAGCACGCACTCGGACTCGGCGTCCAGCGCGCTGGTCGCCTCGTCCAGCAGCAGCACGGCGGGGTCCTTGAGCACCGCGCGCGCGATGGCGATGCGCTGCTTCTGCCCGCCGGAGAGCTGCACGCCGCGCTCGCCCACGGGGGTCCGGTACCCGTCGGGGAGCGCGCTGACGAAGCCGTGCACGTTGGCCGCCTTGGCGGCCTCCACCACCTCCTCCTCCGTCGCGCCGTCCTTCCCGTAGGCGATGTTCTCCAGGATGCTGGTGGCGAACAGCACGGGTTCCTGCTGCACCAGCCCGATCTTGAGGCGAAGGGACTTGAGGTTGAGCCGCCGGATGTCCCTGCCGTCGATCATCACCTTGCCGGCGAGCGGGTCGTAGAAGCGCTCGATGAGGGCAATGACGGTGCTCTTCCCGGACCCGCTGGCGCCGACCAGCGCCTGGCTCTGCCCGGCCCGGATCCTCAGGCTGAAGTCCTTGAACACCATCACGTCGGGGCGCGTCGGGTACGCGAAGTCGACGTGGCGGAAGTCGATCTCGCCGCGGACCGACTCCACCTGCTCCGTGTCCGGCTCGTCGGGGTCGATGCGCGTCCGGCTGTTGAGGATGGCGAACACGGAGCGGATGGACTCCCCGCCGCGGACGATCTCCGGCGCGAGGCTGACGGTCTCGGCGACGGAGTTGGCCGTGATCACCAGGACCACGAACACCTTGATGACCTTGGAGAAGGTGGACACGTGGGTGCGGACGAGGTGCGCACCGAACCAGAGGATGAGCGCCTCCGAGGCGTACAGCGAGAGCTGGGAGAGGCCGAAGAGCGCGCCGGAGATCTGGCTGCGGCGCAGGCTGTACATCTGCGGCACGCGCAGCTCGCCGCAGAAGAGGGACAGGATCTTGTCCTGCGCGTTGAACGCCGCCACCGTGCGGATGTTGCTCACGCCCTCCCCGGCGATCATGCTCGTCTTGGCGTGCGCCTTGGCGGTGTCGCCCGCGAAGCCCTTCATCGACAGTTGCTGCGATAAAAACACACACGCACGAACCGTCAGTTGGTCAGTCAGTCGCCGTCATCATCCACAGAGAGACACAAGCTCCAACGTTCGTCACGCAATCATTTCGAAGTAACACAGTAGCATACACATGCGGATTGCAGCAAGCCTGAAAAGGCAGCAGTAGTGTGCGAGTGATGCCAGCAACGCCATTATTTAGCATGAGTTTGTCAGAAACTGCTGCCTGCCCATGGACCATGGACCATGGCCGTCACTGACAGCTAGGGGTCCATGGCTTGGCTCCCATGCACGCCCAGCACCAGCAGCAACGAGCACGCGTCACGCGACCTTTACGAATCACCGCAGCAAAAGCAAATTATTGCGAGGCAAGGAGCAGCGAGCAGAGCGTGGCCGATGGCCCTGTGCGCGCTAAAACAAGAGGCTGGGGCGCGGCAGCTCTCAGCGCTGCGCGACAGTGTCCCCGCGGACACGACGCGATCGCGGCAACAGGACACGACCGGGCGCAGAGCCTGCGCGAGAGCGAGACGGCCATGTGCGCGGCTACGACTCGTAAAGCCGCTGCCCCCTCCCGGCCCGTGGAGCAGCAGCGGCCAGGCACAGCCCCCAGATTCCCGGGCACGAGGCGGCCGTGCAGCAGACACGGCCGCGGCAGGCTCGCAGGCCCAAGGACGGGGACGGGGAGGACCACGGCCACCACGGGCGAGAAACCAACCCTATCCATGGGCGCCGTGCACAGCACCGCCACCCTCCCATCACCCCGAAAACAACAACACACATTTGGGCAGGCAAGCGGAAGCTGCCGCCGGCCGCCACCGCGATAAATGGTGCGGCGCCTAAACGCTGTCTGGGGCGTCCTTTGCGAGTAAACTACACCGAGTTCTATGAATAAGGACGTGCCCTTGCAGACGGGATTAAAAAGAGTGGGAGAAGACTAGGAGCAAAGCTTGCCAGGGGGCGCACATGCCTCGCACAGTAATCCATAGCAGTTGCAGGCAGAGGCAGCGGCATGGGCCGCGGATCCTGGCATGACGTGCCCATGAATTTAATTGCCCCCTCCTGTCCCCAACTGATTCAGACGCCCAGGTGCAAGTGCGCAACGGCTGCCTGAGCCCGGAACGGCGGAACGGGGGGCGACAGCCGCGCAGGTGAGGGCGTCGTGCAAACCACTTGGGGTTTGGGATAAAATAGCTAGGTCAATTCCTGCTGATCCAGCTAGGGTTACTGACCGGATTCTAAAGTCTAAACCCAACTTGTTGCTGAGATTCCAAGGCGACTGAACGGCAATGCGAGTTCAAGAAATTGACAGTGGATGCGAGTGCTGCATTGTTTTACCTGGGCGAAGTTGGCAAGCACGAGGAGTGGGAAGGTGATGAGGATGAGGAGGGCGACCCGCCACTCAATGATGAAGCCGACCACGAAGGACACGAGGAGGGAGGTCATGTTCTGCAGGATGACCGATATGCGCTCAGCGATGGCAGACTTCACGTCCGCAGCGTCGGTGGCGAGGCGAGCCGCAACTAGGCTGGAATTGTTCTCCTCCTGATCGAACCATCCCACATCGTTCCTCAAGATCACTGCAAATGAAAGCATCATAATGTCAAGCAATGCACATTGCACAGAGAAGGTGGGAGGGGAAGGGGAAACATGTGAAGCGCGGCAGCCAATGGATTCATACCGGCGAGCATCATCCTCCGCACCCTGGTGGTCAGGTTCTCGCCCATGATGCTGAAGAAGTAGTGCTGGACGAGGTACGCGACAACGGCATACAGCCCAGTGCCGATGTAAATGAACACGTACTCCCTGGTCTTGCTTTCCATTTTGTTGGGGTTCCGGTAATAGAACACTTCGATCATGTTGCTCATCACAATGGCGAATGTCGGTCCAATAAACCCAGACAGGATGGACCCAATGGCGCCCAGTATGGTGTAGGGCCACTCCGGTGCATTCAGCTTAAGGAGTTTGAAGAAGTAACCCCTTGGTGCTGGGTACTTCCGGTCATTGTCGGCGTTGGAAACCATCTCAATGCGGCCGTCAGCGCCCGTGCTGTATGAGTAGCTCAGGTTCCTCAAGCTTCCTGACCTGAGGCTCAGTGACCGCGTGGACAGGGAGTTGCTCAAGCGGGATGACCGGGACTTGCGGGTTGATGGGCACGCACGGTTTCTAGCTGTCTCTTGAAATCTTATGAGAGCGGCATAAGCTCCTGAGCTACCCTTGGCAAGGAGTTCATCATGAGTACCAGTCTCAACAACTTGCCCTTGCTGGATCACGGCGATCATGTCAACACATCTTATGGTCGATAATCTATGTGCAACCACAACGGTGGTCCTTCCAACCATTAAGCGATCAAGGGCTTCTTGAACAATACTCTCTGAACCAGCATCAAGTGCACTTGTGGCCTCATCTAGAAGCAGGATCTTTGGATTCTTCAGCATTGCACGGGCAATGGCAATACGTTGCTTCTGACCACCAGAGAGCTGCAGCCCCCTCTCACCCACCTGTTTTAAAATAAAAAAAAATAAAGAGAGGGATTGGTTGGATAACCTACCATGAATAAAATGTCCACAAATAAGATGAAAGCAACAGAAGTAACTGAAAAACAGTTGCAAGTGTAAGAGAAAACCGCTAAGTAGTTACCATAACTAGATAAATGAAGTATTTCGAAATCAAAACATTGTATTTCAAGATAGTAAACATATCATTGGAATAAAAGTAGAAGTAGAACCTACATGAGTGTTGTAGCCGTTAGGAAGAAGAGCAATGAAGCTATGGGCATTGGCTGAAGTAGCAGCAGCCTCAACCTCAGCCATCGTGGCATCAGGCTTGCCATAAAGAATATTCTCAAGGATTGTAGTTGCAAAAAGGGCCGGCTCTTGATTCACCAAACCAATCTGATCCCTGAGCCACTTCAATTGCAGCGTCTTGATGTCCACATTGTCCAGCAAAACTTGCCCTGCAAAAACAATCATGATCACTTATTGCAAATTAAATAGACTGACAACAACATCAGGTGTACGTTTCATCTACTCACCCTGATTAGGATCATAAAACCGCTCAATGAGAGCAACAACAGTGCTCTTTCCAGACCCACTGCCTCCAACAACTGCAGCAGTTTTTCCAGCGGGGAAGAAGAGAGAAAAGTCACGGAAAATCATGACATCCGGGCGTGAAGGATAGCTGAATGCCACTTCCTTGAATTCTATGTTGCCATGAACTTCATCGAGGCACCTTCCATCCGCAGTGTCCTGAACTATCGTTGGCCTCTGCCTTATCACCTCCAGCAGCTTGTAGCCCGCAATTTTCCCTTTGCTGAATGCTCCAAGATTTGAAAATGATTGCCCCAGGCTCCTGCAGTCAGCAAACGATCACATTGGTTAGAATGGTTCAAGCTGCAAAACTGATAGAAAATCAAAGGGTGATTTAGTACTGACAGTCCGCCGACGATTGCTGAGAAAATTGCAGTGAAGGCCTTCCCACCATCTGTCTGGCCATTCCGGATGAACACGCCAGCATACCAGAACACCAATGCCCATGACATACAAGCAATTCCATAGGTGCAGCCAATGCCAAGCCCCTTCGCCATCCCGGCCTTGTACCCAAGCTTCAGTGTGTTCTGAATCGCCTCCGAGTACGAATTCAGAGCCTTGGTCTCCCCCACATAAGAGTAGACCGTCCTCACCTGGGCGATAGCCTACGCAGCATAAAGGTGAAACCATGGCGTCAAAATTACTCACAAGTCACAAATTTGCATAAAAGTGTAGTAAGATGTAGCCTTTCCTGCATTTGAGCTTGTCACCCAAAGAACAGGTAGCAAAGGACAGCATGGGTGAGAAGAGCTACTTCACGAAAAGGTGCAAAACGACATGGAACGCGAGATTATCCATCGAAAAGGGATGATTGGATCTAACAAGAAAGGTTGAAAGGATCCAAAACGACATCATGTTGATGCCATGTGCCCAGCTACCTCAGCTGCATTGGACTCTTTGACCGGGACGAACTAGAGCCCACACCCCACACTCCACAGTTCTCTTCCCCACCCAGCCATCCAGATTTGCTGGCATGGAAAGGAGTTTCCAGAAATAGTACGTGCCTGTATCAGTGGTGGGGGGAAGGGAGATGCTACCTGCTCGGCTATGATTCCGGCATTGGCGTACGAGTCCCGGCTCTTGGAGGTGAGGCCGGTGAGCGTGTATGCGTACAGCCCGCCGGCGAAGGCGATGCCCGGGATGACGGCGATGCTGAGTAGCGCCAACCGCCAGGCCGAGACGAACCCGACGACCAGCCCGGCCAGGAACGTCGCGAGGTAGTGGATGAAGTTGCCGACCTGCAGCCATTGCATTCCTTTCCGTCAGATCTTTGGGCACGCCGGCACGCAGAAGACATGAGCCGCCTGTGGCGGGGCAGGAGGACAACTGCGCTGGGTTGGTCACCTTCTCGCCAATGGCGTCCTGGACGAGGAGCGTGTCCGTGGAGACGCTGAAGACGACGTCGCCGGTGCGCGCGTCGGTGTCGAAGAAGCCCACGTCCTGCCGCAGCACGGCCTCCAGGTAGCGCCGCCGCAGCGCGCCCACCTGGCGCTCCCCCGTGTACATCCAGCACGCGATTTCTGCACGGAAACAGAGCACGGCCTATAAGACCAGGATGCCACGACGCCGGCGAGAGCGGGCACGGAGGGACCGTGCGTGCAGGTCGAGCAACCCACCCAGGTACGACGAGGCGCAGACGACGAGGCCGAGGTAGACGAAATAGAGCGAGTACTGGAGCGCAAAGAGGAAGCAGAGAGTCAAGAAATCAAACAGCAAGCGAGGCTGGAAATGGAGAGCAGGGAACGAACGGTGAACGAATGGATACGTGCCTTGGACACCTCGTCCGTCATGCGTCGGAGGTTGTGCTGGTTCTTGCCGAAGCCGTTGACGAGCTCGCCGAAGAGGAGGAAGAAGACCGGCATGGCGGCGCCGTGCACGACGGCGCCCGCGCTCCCGGCCGCCATGAGCAGCCAGTCCAGCGGGTCCGCGAAGCCGAACAGCTCGTGGAACGCCACGCTCTGCTCCGGCCGCTTCTTGACCGCCTCGCACCCGCCACCGCCGCTGCAGCTCCCCGCCTCCGCCTTCCCCGCATCCTCCGCCATTGCCACGACGCCCCCTTCTCCGCGGCCCGGGTCCTCCTCACGACAACAAGAGGTGGCGCGGCCCTCACCGCCTTGGCATCGGATCTAAAGAACCCACGGGAGGCCGGCGTATGCTCGGGGCTCAAAAGCCGCTCCCCTCCTCTTCTTCCTCCTCGAGCAGCACCCCCGCTGCTCGCCTTTGATCTTATACCGCGGTCGAGCACACCACTACCGTCGCAGAGTGCGCGGATTATTTTGGCCGGGCACTTGGGGGCGTGCTTAAAAAAAAAGCTCGCTCCGTTCTTCGGGGCGAGTGAAGTAGGAGTGGCAGCATAGCATAGGAGTTTGAGGCTGAGCTCGAGGGGTCAGGTCACGCGCGGCGAGCGTAGCCCTCCGGGCTCCGGCGCCCCTCGGCATCAGCGGGTCTAAACTCCTGAAGTCTGAACTGAGCCACGGGGCGGTGTGGTCACTGTGCGGTGAGCGGAGCGGCACGGGAGAGAGCGCGGCTCGCTGACATTCCGGGGCCCATCTCTCAGTGAGCGTAGGGTATTCACGGAACCCTCCGACATGGTGGTGTACGCTGATGTATTGCAGAGTGTCGGGTATCGTCGCGGCATGGTCGGTGGGCCCACGTGCCAGTGGCACTAGTAGTATGTTGGCGTATACGGTATACGGATCCATGAATGCGTGTGCAGCGTCAGCGTTCACGGCGGAAGCGGACACAGCACGAGTGCGTTTGGTCGTACTCGTATATGTATAAGCAGAACGCCTACGGGGGAGCACACGTATAGCGTAGGAGACACACGGATGCAATCGATTTTACCTTTTCCCTCTTGAAGAGACACGGGTAAAGAAAAAGAAACGAAACAGCTGCAGCCTGGACCTCTAAGCACCGCACCCGGGAAAAGCGGCCTGTTCGCTTCAGCTTATTCAGCCGGCTTATCAGCCACCCAACAGTATTTTCCTCTCACAAAAAATCAGCCGTTTCAGCTTTTCAGCCGGCTTATAAGCTGAAGCGAACAGGCCCTTACCTTCTTCCGTCAGGGCACCCGCAATGGAGCCGTTACGCTCTCTCCAAAGCTTCCACGCAGGTAGAGATGGCAATGGGTGTGGGTTTTTACTCCATTAGAGCATAGACGTGGGTCAATTTTTCTACCCGTAGATTTATTAACAAGCAAAAAGTGAGACTCATCGGGTTCGCGGGCATAGGTTTGGGAATATAAAACCTGAACCCGCAAATCTATGGGTTTTTTTGATCCAGCCATATACCACCAAATAAGCCTAGGTTCTTAGCGCACACCTTAATTTTGATAGCTAAAGCCCAACTCATATATGCATGTGCTACTTCTTATCATGTAAGTTAAATTGTTAAATACTGAACTTTGGTAGTTTAAGATCTATACTATGCATTTATGTCACTAATACGAAGTGCTTTGTTAACATGTGGTGTTATAATTTGATAACTCTTATATCTTGTCTTACTGTATCTTTGTTGGTTTACCTCAATGTTGCATGCATATAAATTAAATTGTGAATATCTATATGTATATGACAATTTGTTTTGCTTGCTTTGGTACCCACCGGTGACCCGTGGGTACCGTTAACCCGATGGGCATGGGTTTGAGTATAAAATTAAACCCGTGACGGGTCATGAGTTTTTTAACATGCAGGTTTTATATTCGCGGGCATGGGTTTGGGATGGCAAAACCTAGCAGCTTTATGCCCGTTACCATCCCTACACATAGGAAAGAGAAGCGAGGGGAGAGAAGGTCCTACCGCTAGAGCTAGCAAGGGCTGCTAGCACGCGTCCCCGTGCTAACCGGGCCCACAAGGTGCTCAACTCCATCTTCTCTCTTTGCTTCTGTCGTCTCCCCAAGATGGAGGCAGGCACGGCGGAGTTGTGGCCGACGGCGAGGCAGAGCTCCACGGCTGCCGGCGAGGCTGAGCTTCGTAAGCAGGAGTTGGCTAAGGCGGGTGCGTGACAGCCAGCGCGGGTGAAGCTGGGCCGACAACGAGGTCAAGCGCAACGGAGAGAGGCAAAGCAGAGTGGGGCCATCACGGATCGAAGGGCGGAGGGATGCGTCTGCCTGTCCGCCGGCTCAGGGCACGACCGTTAAGCCACCGGGCCACCGCAAGCGGAGGATGCCGGGGTGCGGGGGTGGAGAGGGCAAACCACGGCGGAGGCGGAGGATGCCGGGGTGCGGAGGTGGAGAGGGCAAACCACGGCCGCCGGTGTCCGGCACGAAGAGGGAGCTCGACAAGCCGCCATGGGAGCGAGTTCCGGGAGCTCCCGACGCTCGAAGCATCTCGGGGACATCAGCGCGAGGGTGCAGGTGGGGAGGACGCCGGCGTTAGCGAGCGAACGCGGATAGCGGCGAGGAGCGGCGCGGCTGGTTGTGCAAGGATGGCGGAGCTCGCCCGGCGTCGGGCGAGGAGCGGCGTGGGCGGTGGCTCGAGCGGCGGAGGTCGGCTAGCGCCCGGCGGTGTTGGTAGGAAGGGCGAGGCAGGACCAGCTGCACGTCGCACGGGGTGGAGGGAGAACCTGGCACAGCCGCCGGTGCTGGAGGGAGGGCGCTTGCCAATGTGGTGATACTACCCAGCTGCGGTAATTTTTAATAAATTTTGTGCTGGTAGGTCCCACGAAATTTCATGAAGCGTGTCAAAAGATAGATTGTTGGATGGTTGATCTACTGTACTATCTACAGATGAGTTGGACATAAGAGCACGCCTTACTTTACCATTGCGGGTGCTCTTACGACCCGCAGAGCATGGTACCGCACCTCGGGGGGCAGAGCAGGTGGGACCCGCAAAGCGTGGGCAACAGGTTTGAGAGCGGGTGCCGGGTGCAATGGATTTTGTGATGGTGTGTGTTTATTACCAGTTAGCGTTAAAGATAAATTATCAGCCATCCATATCATACTGTACCGAAGAGTATACACATATCATATTTTTAAAAAAACTAATAAATCTTATTTTAGGTATCTTTAATATAGTAAAAGTTTTAATTGACATTCCGATAGCGTTGGATTGAATTTCCGAAAATCAATAAGTGATAGGACAATTTGGCAAAGAAGGCGGAATACTAGGATGGAATGCGAAGGTTGTAGGGACACGTATGATTGTAAGCTACGGACCATCCCAAATAATATAATTAAATCAAAGAATACTTTCAATAACACTTTTAACATTGTCATGATACTAATAGCTAAATAGCAATTCTGATAAGCTGACTCTAGGTTAAAGTTTCAAGCCTAGCAATATAATTGCACCATGTTACACCTCTCAGCAACCTAAAAAGAAAACCAAGTGTTTGAGTTAGTTTCATGTCTTGGGCCCTTCCAATCTATGTGATGGGTAGAGTAGGGTTCATCAAAAGAAGACACATATTATGATGAGCGAGGGACATATACCCCTAACTATTCCTTTGATGTTATGGATTAAGCGAAAACATGGTGCTAGCTCGTGGTGACACGCATATCATTTAGAATGGTGTGGTGATAGTATTTTGTGCGCACACTTTCTTTCGAATTGTACCAAAAAATATATTGAGATTCAAGCGAAGAAGACATGGCTAAGTTGTCACCGTGGATGAAAATTGGTCTTGTGATGGGACGGCAACAATGCGGCAGCAGTGCTGTGTAGGGATAGGTTAGAAAGCGAGGATTTGCGAGCAATGCGCGGTGCAATATAAAAGACAAGCAGTCCAGCAATTGACAGAAGCGGTATGCCGCGGGGCAAGCAACGTTTGAGGGAAGAGGATGCCCACTTGACATGAAAGACAACACGATGGATCGCGCTTTCGCATATCGTCTTCTTCGTCCTAATAATATGATTAAAAATATTTCAATCACAAATGGATAAAAAGTTCCAGTCAACTAGCAGCACGTACGGCTCCTAAGATTTGAGATGCGGTGGTGGATAAAATATAAGGGAGGCAAAACGAGTGCATCTGAACGGCATGTGAGGCAGCGGGAAAAATAACCCAAGAAAACACGCCGATTCGAAGTTCAAACCGTCATCACGCCGGTGGTTGTCAGATCCAATTGCGCAAGTCAAGTGTATTTTGTATCATTGCGGAACGCAGAGCTTGTATCATTGCGGAACGCAGTGGATGAGAACGAAGATTGTTTGGGACTAAATATCAAGGTGCATGCCAAGGTGGCCGGTGGTTGGGGATCAGACTTTTTTTTTCTTTTTCCCCCTTTATATTATACATACACGGATCAGACTTGTTTCCGTATCTCGTTAATTATAGTTTCATTTCTTCTCGTCGGCGGTCAAAGAATCCTAGAGCACGAAGCGGAGCCGGTAGCTGCGGCGGAGAGGGAATCAAGGGCGTGCGCCGGCCGGATCGGTCAGATGGGCACACCCCGACGAGGAATTTGTGGCGTCACGGGGCTCCTACGGCGCGGTGCCGGCGCGTCGCTGGGAGATCGAGGCCCGCCGTCGCCGGTGGCCCCGCCGGTCGATCAGTTCCATAACTCGGTACGCGCCAAATGGCCGTGATCGGACACTGAATGCACCAACGTTCGCGCGCCACTGTGCTACCTGGCCGCTGGAGTTAATACTACGTGTATTTACGTTGTCGTCGATCGCCTTCAACGGCGAAACGGAGTGCTCATTACGCCGGGGTCGACGAAGCAGCAACGGCCGGGATCGGGCTTTTCTGATACGGTTTCGAGCAGGAGTCAATGCTGGGATTGCGCTGCCATTACGAGCACCTCGCTGCTAAGCACGGACACGACGATCCAGTCTTTACTCTGGAATCTCTGAGCACTTCGAGCAGCAACGACACCAACAAGACGCCAGCCGCGGCGTGAGGTGTCCCGTCGACATGAATAAGGAAAGTATAAACTTCTTGAATGCATTGAAGAATCAGTAGGACGATGAGTTTTGAGAGACCAGCAGTGCGTGTGAATGCCGAAGAAGGCGGCACATGTTTGCAGGGAAGACGGTGACGACGGAACAGTTCGAAATCTTTGGATTCGTTCGGCTCGCCACCGAGGGATAGATTGCTCGCCGTTGGACAATTCGACTAGCCCGACGGGCGCCTGCTGGCCGTCGTCTCCAGGGCTAACCCCGTGGAGGCCAGGGACCATCCTGGACCTGCAGCGCCGAAACGCGCCGCTGCTGAGCGTCCAGGGGCCGGGGCCACGGCCGGCGACGCCGGACAGCTGAAACAGTGGAGGGAAAGGAAAGCGGGTGCTCGGCCAAACTGTGCCTTATGCATTGCCCCCACATCTCGTGCGGTCGTGCCACTCATTTCATTTGGGCGTCTCCCTGGCGTGTATCCTCACTAGCTACCGTGTTCTGCTCCGCGCATGCCTTTGTCCTTTTGCGGTGGATGGTTTAGCTCAGCCCGCCGGGTTACACCTGGGACCGACACGCTGCAAACTGAAAAGGTTGAGGAAAAACAAAATAGTACTTGTTATACCGTTGCTACTTACGGGGTACTTACGGGGGAGTAACTTTTCTGCCACCGACAGGAGTAAGCCTTGTTTAGTTGCCAAAATTTGGAGTGCTAAAATTACTGTGCCAGTAGTGTAGCACACCGTAGTGTTTCGTTTGTATTTGTGAATTATTGTCCAAACATTGACTAATTAGGCTCAAAATTTTCGTCTCGCAAAGTACAACAAAAATGTACAATTATTTTTTAATTTCGTCTACATTTAGTACTCCATGCATGTACCGTAAGTTTGATGTGATGGAGAATTTTCTTTTGCATAGTGCCAAAGTTGGAATTTAGGGTGAACTAGACCAGGGCTAAGGTTTTACTAGGATGCAGTACGTAGCCTCAAAAGTTACAGACATGTTGTTCAGCTACTTTGGCAGATCACGCTCTATACGGCTGTGCATCAGTGCATGTACGTACTACGGCTGTCGGTACGTAGAGCTAGGGCTATCTTGTCATGTCACGCGGGTCTTGTCTCGGTGAGGATTAATTCCATTAGCCTTTTTTATTTTTGGAAAGGAAGGATTCGGTTAGTTATATAGAACGGGACGGACGACCGATGCGGCGGCCGCACAAACGATTTCCGGCGCTTGTGGGTGGGGGAACAGGCCGGATGGCCAGAAACGGGGAACAAGCTCGCCGGTCGCCGCTGCCCGCTGCCTAGGTTCTCACGCGCGCGATTTCTTTTCGGTTTCATGATTCATGAAGCCGGCGTACTACTACAGCGCACTGGCTACGTAAAAAACAATGCGGTAGCCTCGCAGCACCTCGCTCCAGGGCCACGGGCCCAAACTTCGAAGCCGGCAGGAGATCAGTAAACTCCAGGCGTGAATCTCCAGGCAGCGCCCGGCCGGCATATGCTCTTTGCACGACACGGATTCACAACGTGGGAGGGGTTTCATATACGGCTAAGGACTGTGTGACCAGCGAAGTAACCGGAGGCCAGGCCAAAGCGAGGGAAAGGCAGCAAAACAGCGAGGCGAGCTGGCGGTCAAAGCAAAGTGGCCCGGCCGCAGAGCTCAGGACACGTCGCGTCCAACAGTGGCGTGATTGGGACTCGATCCCGATGAGACGAGGCGACGTGATTTGTGATCACCGATACCATTTACCGCCCGTCGGCCCATCTCGCGGCTGACGCGATGGGATGGGATGGGAGTGCAGCAGCCTGCAGGACAGGAATCTACGGAGTAGCTCCAGCGTCAGGCTCTCCCGAGCGCGTCTCCTGTAATCCCCTGTTCGATAAGCTATTCCTAGTTTCCTACTAGTTCCCTACACTGGTTCTGGCCGTGGCCGAGACCCGAGATGGCCCAGTGGCCGAGACCCGAGATGGCCCAGTGGCCAGAGCGTGGCAAACCGGCGAGCTACTCTAGGTGTAGCGTGGGGGCACACCGCACGTCGCGGTACGTTACGTTGGATTGGTTGGAAGGAACCCTAGCCCTGCGCCCCCAGCCCGTAGCTCGTCGCAGAACTAATCACGTAGTAGTAGCAGCAACTTTGTCACTGACCTACTTTCCTTGTGGCGAGATCTGTAGGTGGATTTTACGCATTTAGCCGAGGCCAGGCGCGTCATCAGCACTCTCGGCAACGGCAAGCCGCACCGGAGTCGATATGTCGACGCCTTTCCCGCCGACGGAGATGTGAACCCTCCTGCGCTCCAGCCCCGGTTCCCGACCGCGGCCGTTTTCGTCCTTGAGCGGAGTGCCGGAGGGCTGCGTGCGTCGCCACATGCATGTTGCCATTCCTCCACGCCCCCACGCCGACGGCTCCGACTTGTGCCGGCCGGCCGGGCCACGAGAGGTACGAGGTGATTGATCCTGTAGGAGTACGCCGGCTTTACCTAAAACGCCTTGCGCACAGGGGGACAGAGACGGCGTTATTATTTGCTCCCATCACGATGATCATTTAGGAACGGCAACGGGAAACATGAGGGGGCTAAACTCCCTGCCACTGCTCCGGATCGGACATGTGCGGATGTGCCCATACCCTGACACAGTGATATTGATACCCCTTCCACGCTGGCGCGTGCAGGTGCTACGTGCTAAAGACTTCAAAGGCGTCCGATCGGATAGACATGTCGATGGCACGCACGTAGTAGTACGAGCTAGCCCCAAAGTAGAGCGTACGGGTGTAGGGTACGTATCCTCGTTTAGTAACTAGTCTATCGTGCTGTGGGTCTAATATTTTTAAAAGATATTGAATCTGAAAATTATTTAGAAATTAAACTCCTACCCAATAATTAAAATTATTTATCTACTACTCTCTCAATTTTTTCAATACTTCAACACAATACTCATATAGATATATATTTATCTTTCTTCGGTCGTGATTGAATTTTAATTAATAATTACTCTATAAAATTTTTGATCCGCATTCACACCTTTTTTCATTTTGTATCGCACCTCCATACATTGTGTTTAGCATAAAAAATCAATATTTTTCATCAATTCCTCGCATACATGTATAAATGGTCTAAATGGTGATACTCATCATGTGTATATACTTTAACTTAGTATTTCTATATTAACAATGACATAAATAGGTAATTTAGAATCATATATTAGTTTATTTTTGGATGTTTCTGTATAATGCAAATCAAGATAATTAGATTAAGATTTAAGTGCTTACTTTATGTTATTTTTAATATGTGGGTAACTTAGGTACAAATTTAGAATGATATTTTAAATTATGCTATATAATGATATGCATGAGTAAATTGGATGAAGATTATGAGGTTACTTTAGATTATTTTTTATAATGGTCGACCTCAGTAACTTAGACATAGGTTCAGAGTTTATTTTTGAATATTTTCATAATGCTAGTGGTGGGTAACTTTTTAGAAAATATAGCAGATTATTGACTATGACTATTTAGAGTTTACAGGATTGGTGTTTGAGTTTTTTGATTTTTTTTGAGAATTTCTAGAATTTTTCTTTTTTTTTCTAGCATGTCTGGTGGGAACTAATGCGTAGTCTCCAATGATAAAAAATGAGACTACATTGTTACAAACTATTACCATGAGCTACATCGCATTTGTTAAATATTCGAACACAATACTTATATAGATATATAATTATCATCTTCATCCAATTGTGATAGATTTTAGTTACTATACGATCTTCATCCAATTGTGAAGATTTTAGTTACTAATTACTCTATAATATTTCTGTCCACATTTATAATCTTTAACTTTTCACTTTGCATCGTAGGTATGCGCTTGAATTTGTTTCATGGACCCTAAGTTTGCCCTATAATTTTAACATAGAAACATATATTCTCGTCACTTCGTCTATATCTTTATAAATGGTGACGCACATCATGCGTATATACCTTAGTTATTATATCATATACTAATAGATGATTTAGACTCACATATTGCTGTATATTTTTAATTAAGATGATTAGATTCAAATGTAGGATTACCTCATGTAATTTTTAATAATGACATATGTGGGTAATATAGATGCAAATGGGTTACTTTAAGTTTTTTTAAGAGTTAGTGGTGGGAAATTTATTTGCAAATTTAGGAGGTTATTTTAAATATTATTTATAATGGTATGAGTGGGTAATTTTGATGAAGATTAAGGGGTTACTTTAGTTAATTTTATATAATGGCAGACGTGGGAAATTTAGATATAAATTTAGGTTTACTTTAGGCTATCTTTATAATGACATATGTGGGTAATTTTTTAGAAGCATAATAAATTCAATGGTTATGATGATTTGAGTCTACTAAATGATGGCTTTTTTTGAAAAATTTTAGGATTTCTTTTTTTTGTGCAGTGTCCACCTAAAAATTTTAGATGGCTTTACTTGGAGGCTTAAAAAGACCGGAAGTAATAGTAAGAAGTACAGGAGAGGTTGATGCAGTGATGCTGATAGCGAGCCCCAGTGACAAGAAAGGATCTTGCAGCGCGAAGTATCTACCGCTGCATGGATGGAGATGGAGCCGGGCTACGGGCATGCACGCTCGCTTGCTCCACCCAAGATAGCTGCCACGGGGGCATGGCAACGGAGCTAACCGCGACCGGTCCGTGACGTGATGACCATGTAGTCCACGGTAGGCCGCGGGAGCACCACCAGCAAGCGGGGAAGCGCCCGCGCGCGTCGAGTCCGATCGAGCCCGACGACGCGCGCCAGCTGCAGCCTGCAGGGTCCCATGGCAGGTGAGCGTGGTGGCAGGCCCTCACATGTGCCCGGTCGGGTCTTTGCGCTCTGCTCCAGAGTCCAGCCCTGCGCGGCTGCGCCCCCGTTCACGTGGGGCCACCGCGCCGCGCGGATGGGCTGCCTCGGCCTGACGGCCAGCGCCCCCGCCGCGCCGTACGCGCCACGCGCGCTCCGTTCGCAGCGCCAGTGGCAGCCGCGCATGGCATTGGCATGGCAGCAAGGCCCCGAGCCGGCTGCCGAGTGCACGCAGCCACAGCTGGCCAATGGTGGCAGCGGCGGCAGCCGGCATGCGCCCGGAGCCAGCGCCCGGCGGCGAGGCCGCCAAGAGCACGCGCCTTGTTTTTCTTCGCCGCTGCGCGCTGGTCCGTTCACACGCACGGGCGCGGGTGGGTTTCGGAGGCCGGCGGGGGGGAATGTGTGGTCTGCCGTCGGGCGTGGCGTGGAACTCGTTCGAATTCGCGCGGGTTGGATGGAGGCTTTCGGTGTTTTGAGCTGGCGGCGGCTCAGTTCCAGAAAGATTCCGCGGTTAAAAATTCCGAGGGGCACATGCGATGGTGCCAAGGCTGCAGGTGTACAGATACAGTATACAATAGCGTTGCGAGGACTTCGAACAAGTTGCTGCTTTGCGGACTATTCTACTCGTTCCGGCGAGCGGTAAACGGTGCGTTTCAACCGTATAGCAGATTGGCTCTTATTTCTTTTTTTTTTGCGAGGAGCCTTTTTTTTTAAAAAAATAAACCGGTGTCTATCTGCTTTGCAGTAGTATTTCTAATTTTGGTTACTACCTGTACATTTCTGCTTCGGCTTCGTTACACTTTGAGGGGGAAAAAAAGGGAGCAGCGCGAGAATGACAGGCACATGGGCCTGACCCACAGTACTGCCAGCCCGGGAACAAACCCAACTGCAAAAGTATGCGGGGGAATCAAACAAGCCCACTACGTTGCTGTCGGGCCCGTTTGACCACCAGGAGGTAGGCTTCTCTTAAAAAAACGGAGGTAGGATTCTCTAAAAAAAACGGAGGTAGGCGAGGAAAGAGCCCGTACAGTACAACGCACGGGCCGATGGACGCGGCCTGGGCTGACGCACATCACCTACTTTGCGCTCGGCCTGGCCCCATCGGTGTCCGGGGGCTTGGCGGAGCAGCCCATCGGTGGAGAATGGATATCGTTGTTCGTTCGTGTACCGGCATGAGCATGTGCAAGTACACTGATCCATGTTGGTGCCTTGCGCGAATAGAAGCAAGCGGCGAGCTCGGAACGTAATGCGACAAGCTTGCAAGGAGCAGCATCTTCTACCACTGCAAGGGATGCAAGTCTGGATTGTTTTGGATCGACCCAAAAACTCATTAAAACAAACTAATCTTGATTTCAAAGAAGGGAGAGTGGGGATAAAAATGAACTAATTAACCAGCCAGCCTACTACTGCATACCTACTAGTGTCACCACTTGGATGTTGGAACTAGCAACTGTGCTGTGTGTTGTGGATGCGACCGTTGCACAGCACTAGCTGACCCGGTGAAAGTAAAAATCCTGTGGAGAATGGCTCCAAGCAGCCAGCGGAGGCCGACGCTTGTCCACGTCTCTCTCAACCGGAAAATAAGGGGGGAAAGATCCTGAGAACTGGAGGCCAGTGTGAGCTGCTTCGGCTTAGCCGCTTACTACACGTTGCCAAAAGGCCAGCGCGGATGGCCACAACTCCAAATCCTCGCCCAGCTCCGCCTCACGCTCCCGCCATCCTGTTCACAACACGACGGCCTCACAATTTCTTTTTCTTTTTCTTTTTTGCAGGAGCTCTGCTATGCTATTTATAGAGGAAAAGCAATTCAAAATCTTACAAAGTCGATATTGCATAAATATTAGAGCTCACACTACTCAAGTTAGAAGCTAAACTCATGGGTTTACAGGACGCCTCACAAATTTGGGAGGCGACTGGTGAGTAACCCACCCACCAATCGCGAGGGCACCCTCTCAGCAAAACAAACGTTGGTGTTTCTTTTTTTTAACGTAACGTAAATGGCAGGAGCTCTACCTTTCAATTAATAAGAAAAGATTAAAAGAGTTTAAAGATCACAAGCAAACGGCATGCCGCTGCAACCACCCAAGAGTGCTTCGGCGGACACATGTTTGGAGTGTTATAAAAAGAGCTATGTGATCTAAGTTAGGGACCAAAACATCCGTCTATATTGCTCTATGCATTCCTTTATTCGCTCTGCCATCTGATGGGCCGTTAGAAGCTTGTTTTCAAAAATTCTCTTGTTACCCTCTTTCCACATATTCCACAAAATGTAGATGGACATTTCATTGAAATCTTACTGCTGATTTTTGTGGATATATACTTTTCCACTGCCTCCCACCAATCTCTGACGTTGTCGAAATTTGAGGGGTAGACCGCTTGAGCATAGGGGCGGAGTAGGAAGAGGTGTTGCCCGGATTCCATTGGCCCATTGCATAATGCGCAAGAGGTTTTGGTGCGGCCATCCTCTAAGTGCGAGGTTGCCTGTCGTGAGAATTTTAGTTTGGATGACAATCCAGACGAACAGCTTACATTTATTTTCAGTGCGGGCATGCCAAATGAGATTGGCTTTGTGACATCTATGTGACCCAAAAAACTGAGCACCATATGCTGATTGGGTGGAGTATTTGCCATCAGCCGTCCACTTCCAAGTATTCGTATCCTCCGCCTCTAGGTATGTCCTGCAATCTGATCCGAGTGAGACAAACTCCTCAACTTGAGTTGTAGTCGTATTTTGTTATGCAAGGATTTGATCCACGTGCTGTTCCATAGCTCTTGTGCCATTGTCTTGTTTTTTCTTCTCACCAGATCATATAAATGTGGCCCTAAATTCCTTGGTGCCTCGCCATCAAGCCAAACTATGGTGCCAACACCTCGCCTTCTTTCCGTTCGACGTCCAACTATGGTGCCAAAAACAACGTTGGCGTTTCACGTCCAACTGGTAGTGGCAGCACGGACTCTGCCGAAATAGAACACCGAATATCCATCAACATTGCTTTCAGGGTCTCGTTGCAACACCTGAGGCCTCCAAGCTCCTCCAGCCCAGCAGCACTAGTCTTCTGCTCCCTGTAACAAAAAAAAAATACCAGCACCACGCCGCGAAAGGTCACCCCGAGAATCAACCGACGAAACGAGAGGGGAGGAAGAAAGGTCACAAGACACAACTCACAAACAGAAGGGGTCGGGGGCATGCACGGAGAAAAGGCCACGCATCGATGAGCGTAACAGTGAAGGTTGTGGGTGACGCGGCCAGCCATCGGCAGCCATACGTTGGGCTATCCAAAATCTCATCCCTCGCCCAATCCCGACCTCACGATCCCGCGCCGCGCCCCCGCGCACCACAAACGCGGCCACCCCAATCCGCCAACTCGTATATACACGCCGCTTGTTGGCTAGCATCGTCACCTTGATCGATCCCGCCCCTGCTCTGGTCCGTGGCCACCACCATGGCGTCGCCCATGCTCTCCGCCACCACCGCGCCGCTCCAGGGCGCCGGCCTGTCCGAGTTCTCCGGGCTCAGGAGCTCCGCCTCGCTGCCGCTGCGGCGGAATGCCACCTCCGACGACTTCGTGAACGCCGTCTCCTTCAGGACCCACGCGGTACGTGCTCTGCTCCCACCTGCATCATATATGTGTCGGGACGCGTTAGCTTCATTCGTTTCACGGCTTGGGGGATGAACATGCTTGCTTTGCCTGCGTGTGCAGGTCGGCACGAGTGGCGGGCCTAGGCGGGCGCCGACGGAGGCCAAGCTGAAGGTGGCGATCAACGGGTTCGGCCGCATCGGGCGCAACTTCCTCCGCTGCTGGCACGGGCGCGACGACTCGCCGCTCGAGGTCATCGCCATCAACGACACGGGAGGCGTCAAGCAGGCGTCTCACCTGCTCAAGTACGACTCCACGCTCGGCATCTTCGACGCCGACGTTAAGCCCGTGGGGGACAACGCCATCTCCGTCGACGGCAAGGTCATCAAGGTCGTGTCCGACCGCAACCCCAGCAACCTGCCGTGGGGGGAGATGGGCGTAGACCTCGTCATCGAGGGCACGGGGGTGTTCGTCGACCGCGAGGGCGCCGGGAAGCACATCCAGGCGGGAGCCAAGAAGGTGCTCATCACGGCGCCAGGGAAGGGCGACATCCCCACCTACGTCTGCGGCGTCAATGCTGACCAGTACAACCCCGACGAGCCCATCATCAGCAACGCCTCCTGCACCACCAACTGTCTCGCGCCCTTCGTCAAGGTCCTCGACCAGAAGTTCGGTGCGTGCTCCATTATATATGCTCTCTTCTGCAATATTGTAATGAGTCCATGTCCCGATCAGGCTTGGCATGACGATGCTTACTAAGACCTAGCAATTAATATGATGCATCGCATCGCAGGCATCATCAAGGGCACCATGACCACCACCCACTCCTACACCGGTGACCAGAGGCTGCTGGACGCCAGCCACCGCGACCTGCGCCGCGCCCGCGCCGCCGCGCTCAACATCGTGCCCACCTCCACCGGCGCCGCCAAGGCCGTGGCGCTGGTGCTCCCCAACCTCAAGGGCAAGCTCAACGGGATCGCGCTCCGGGTGCCCACCCCGAACGTCTCCGTCGTCGACCTCGTCGTGCAGGTCTCCAAGAAGACCCTCGCCGAGGAGGTGAACCAGGCGTTCCGCGACAGCGCCGCCAACGAGCTCGCCGGCATCCTCGAGGTCTGCGACGCCCCGCTCGTGTCCGTCGACTTCAGGTGCTCCGACGTGTCCTCCACCGTCGACGCCTCGCTCACCATGGTCATGGGCGACGACATGGTCAAGGTCATCGCGTGGTACGACAACGAGTGGGGCTACTCGCAGAGGGTCGTCGACCTAGCTGACATTGTCGCCAACAATTGGAAGTGAAGCCTCGCATTGTAATAACCCATCCTCGGCTTCAAAATTTTCCCCAGGGTCTTCCCTGATGATAATTTGTAATGAGAAATCGAGGACCCAAACTCCCAACAATTCCTTTTATTTTCTCTCTCCCTTCTCCGATTTTTCATTGTCCAGGGACGGAGTATAATCGACTTCCGGCAAAGGAAATCGCAGACGCTGTATAATGCAGATTTGTAATATATACTATCTGTTGCAAGGTTCTTTTGTAGATTTCAAACCCTTTATTTGTTCAAAGATGGCTAAATGAAATTAGAGCCAATTTTCTTCAAGGAGTTGTTTACTAATAAGTTAGATGCAGTTTAATCGAAACGAATACAAGTTCAATGAAACGCATACAGATAAGCTTTATTCCACTATGAAATAAGGTTCCGTGATTAGGTGCACGCAGCCGTGAATGAGAGTCGCCGGTTTATATAACCAAAGGTTGCACTCTATTTGTATTTGCTACGAACTGGTGTGAAATGATCGAGAAATGCCTGTTCGGCTGGACTTATAAGCCAGCTGAAAAACTGAAACGGCTGATTTGTTGTGAACAGAGCTAAAACCAGCCTGCAAGTATGATGAATATTAATGGTGCTCCAATCTGGTTACCTGATGTTCTTGATGCGTCACTACGAAGTTATGAAGCATCAGTCAAATTGTGCGTTCAAATGATGCAATCTGTACCGTCCTGCCCCAGTTTGTCTACTGGCATTTTCTGTGGACTTCATAGTTCACATGATCCTCATCCTGGATCCTTGATTCCTTGGTGCAGGTTGCAATGAGTGATCAAGAGTATATGGCATCTTTTGTATGCAGGACAAAAGGTGTTAGACCATACAGTTGAATGCAAGGATGGCATCTTTCCCTTTCTCAAACATCCAGCAAATTTTCAGAACATATTTTCCTTAGAATTTCAATAGCTCCATTTTGTATCTCTTAATTCAAATGGCCCATCTTTAACAGAAAAGAACAGATCTGCACCTGGCTTCATTGATCAAGTAACTAACAAGTACCAAATGACTACATTCCACTAAAACCTAGCACGACAGACTCTATTGATGCCAAGATAAATGTTCATAGGGGCATTTTTAACACACTACTTTGGCACAATCTAAAACAAGAAAACAGGCACTAGTCTTTGGTCAAGGAAAATATATTCCTCAGATGCTCTGCATGGAACTTGTAGATGATACCCACTCTGTCTCAAGGACCACCATTGAAAAGGTTCCAATCATGCACATTGAAATTCATCACGGCAAGTTTGAAGATCTCGGACATTGGTAAGCATCCAGCTTGTTCAGCAGGTATGGCCGGACCAGCTGCAACTGCGGTGGCGCTTTCACTCAAGGGGCTGAAATAAAAATCAGACATAATAAACCAATTAGGTCAGCTTGTAACACTGGAGAACAACAAAAACCAAACCCTCAATTTACTAAATAGATATCACAAGGCATTGGTAACTCTAGGATGATGTTACGAACTTAGATATGTAGACTTCACTCATGCTTTAAACCTTTAGGACCTTAGTGTTTCTTGCAGCACATTAGAATTCTGTTAACATCTCCATGGCTTATACGGTTTTGATATTTTGCTTACAATTCTCATGCACTAGAATTCAGCGTGCCAAAGTATAAAGCTGGAAGAAGTTTTTCCATCTGAAGTTCTGAACATAAGGGTTTCCATAGTGCCAGGCTGACAGTGACTTGCATAAAAATGGAATATTTAGCAAGCAGAACATTTACATTTACATAATTGATGTTCCCTTTCAACAGTACCGACACTCATTTTAACATGTGAGGATGCATTCGAACTTATAGACTAATATCTTTACACACACAGACCAACAAATGGCAGTGGATGGTAGTTGTGTGCTTTAAAATCAGAACAAGCTTCTCAGCCTTGAGGAAGCACGAAATGGTGAGAATATTTTGTTTAGAATAATAAAAATACCAATTAACAGCAGAAAATATACGATAGCGATCTACAGGCCTTACTTTATCAACAGTGGCTCGTATGCGGTGATAAGCACATCAGTTGCTGCATTTTTGATACGTATGTTTGCCAGGTAAAGCTGTAAAAGGCAACATGGCATTCAGCTTGAAGAGCCAATATATATCTAATGTTCTTAACATACTCATCAAGGGTGGGTATACTCACTCGGACAATGTTCTGCGCTTCTCTTCCCTGCCTCCCTTTTGAGACAGCCTACATAAACAATGATAAGAGGGCATGAGATCCTATGGTGCATTTTTCTGACACTACTTACTATTTCTCTATCATTTGAATACATATAAAAAAATTGAATTAGAAATACTAACATAATTATCACTATGCAGTTGAAACATATATTTCATAAAGCACAACATTTCCTGGACAGGCCCTTCTCCCAAATGAAGACTAAAAATTGCCTTTTCTCCCACTCAGTTAGCATATCTGAATTCTGAAGGTGCAGTCACTATATGAGAATATTTGAGCAAACCAAACTACTAACATTGTCTGTCCGTACTTAGTTATTGTTCATAAGGATGTTTAATCCCTACTGAAAACTTGTTTATTCTCCTTAATTTTCACAAAAAGGATTACACTACACTTCAACAACAGTAGAAATCTTTTATCATCTTATCCAAAGAAGCACGAACAGAAGCCAATTGACAAGAGATAGATTGATTGGGGTGGCAGTGTGGTACACCATATTGATATCAGCACAGTAGATAAGCTTACCAGCTGGCCAACTGAAGTTCCAGCCACTGCAGGTGCTTCTCCAAGACGCAGACCAGCTAGCTCGAGTGTCCCAGAATGCTCAACCACCTAGCAAGCAAACAAGCAACGATTTACCAACAGGTGTCTTTTACGTTAATCTAGTTGAATCAGTTAGCATTGCCATCCAATGCACAGTAAGTGCAGAAATAGTTCTCTGAACGAATTGGTAATTTGCTGGTGGATGAGTTGTTCCATGGCTTTGCTGCACTAATTAAAACAGTAGGCAAGTCAAAGGGGTTGTTGACTTTTGTTTACCAAGTTGTCCGCGGCGTCTTGCTCGTTGGCGATGTCGCGCAGGAACCAGAGCGCGCTGCCTGCATCGTCCACCTCGCCCTTGAGGTCGAGCAGCTCGAAGATGAGGCTCTCGTCGCGGGCTGGATCAACGAAGACCTCCTGCACAGCACACAGCCCATCAAATTAAAATCAAACGGGTTCTGCAAACAGCGAGCAAGCACATCCCACCGGAATCGAAACTGCAACGCGAGGATCGCACGAACCTGATGGTCGGGGACCTCCCGGATGTTGCTCACGTCCTGAACAGGTCAAGAAAACGAAGCCCAAAACAAAGCGTTAAGTGCACGCGCACGCGGAGAGGGAAGCTGAACCTTCGGGGCCAAGGAGGGTGCGGGGAAGGCGGAGAGCCTGCGGCCTCGTACCTGGAAGCGGGCGGGGAAGGCGGTGGAGATGGCGCCGCCGAACAGGGGCCGCGGGACGCAGCTCTCCCCGGCCATCTCTCGACCAGCTTCTCTCTCGGTTCTCGGCTCTCGAGAAAGGGGCGGACAGCAACAGCTTCCAGAGCGTGGTGGAAGGCGCGGGCGGGGAGGAGGGGCCGGGCCGGCGATTCGAGGGGCGAGTTATATAGGCCGCGAGGTGGTGGGGGGCGGAGTCGCCGCGCGTCGATCTGACGCAGCGTCGCAGCTGCGGTCCCGCGTGGAGGCTACGCACGCCGAGGTGTCCCGCCGCGGCCGGTTTGGTTGGTTGCTCCGCTCGCGGCAGCCGGCAGGGCGGCGCGTGCGGCGGCGGTGCTGTGGGCGGGCAGTGTGGGCCGAGTCGAGCGAGGGAGGCAGGATGAGGCCCACAGATGGCCGTGGGCTGCCTACCAGTACCAGCCCATGGCCCATGTTGACAAAGCTATACTATGTCTTGTACTCTTAACATAGCCACTTCAGTTCAGAACAAGTCGGATGTCTCATAACTTCATCAGACAAGAAAAGAAGAACAAAATTAGGAGTAGAGTCCACATCCCACCGCTTAAACACAATACAGTTCAAAACTTGAAATGCATATGGTACTAGTCCATATAAGTCTATTTTCCACGAATAGATTCACTATCAGTCAGCTGCGAGCCTACGAGTTGAATGAGAGTATGAGATGGCGCTGCCAACCGCATCCTACACCTAGCTAACAGCAAGGTGCTAAGGCTATACAAATAGGTTTGAACTGTGAGTTCGGCATTAGTGAGTAATGCTTTGCATCAGGTAATTAAATTCTATCAGGAGTAGGATTAACAAGTGCAAACCAGTTTGTGCCAAAACAGCCAAAGAGTAGCCCTGGCTTGCGTAGGCTACAACCAAAACAGGTCGATGAGACGAGTTGTCACATTTGTGACACCCATAATTTGGGACTCCCTGGCTTGCGCATGCTGCAATGGCGGTCCAAAGTAAATCCCGGCTATTAGGGACAGTGGCGGTAGTAGAAGAAGGTAAGGGACAGGATAGCGGGGAAGGCGGCAAGCAGGACAAGCAGGATACCGGGACTTGCATTGGCGCGCTCGGGTCGGTGGTTATTCTTGTTCAAAATATAGCGCCACCCATCAATCCACATCATCATCTCCTGGATGTCTGCATTAGCTTCCCAACGACGCGCGCGCACCGCACAGTGATCAGCAGGCATGAAGATCACCGTGCACTCGTCGAAGGCTGTCAGGCCCGCCTACGGTGCCAACGGCGTCCCATTCCCGGCGGCGGACGCCGTCCCGCTCACGGTGTTCGACAAGGCCAGCTTCGACGAGTACATCTCCGGCATAAGCTTCTTCCGCCCGCCGGCCCCGCCCAACAACGCGGTCCTCGAGGCGGGGCTGGCCAGGGCGCTCGCCGAGTACCGCGAGTGGGCCGGCCGCCTCGGCACCAACGCTCGGGGCAGCCGCGCGATCATCCTCTGCGACGCGGGCGCGCGGTTCATTGAGGCGACGGCCGACGTCGCGCTCGACAGCGTCATGCCCGCGCTTCTGCAGCCTTCATCCGCGGTGTCGGGCCTGCACCCGGCCGCCGACGAGGAGGAGCTGCTGATGGTCCAGGTCACGCGGTTCGCGTGCGGATCGCTCGCCGTCGGCCACACCATGAGCCACGCCGTGGCCGACGGGCAGGCTGCCTGCAACTTCCTGCTCGCGTGGGGCCAGGCCACCCGCGGGGTCCCCATCGACCCGGCTCCGGTGCACGACCGGGCGTCTCTCTTCCTCCCCCGGGTCCCGCCGCGGGTCGAGTTCGATCACCGCGGCGTCGAGTTCAAGCCGCCTCACGGTGCGAAGGCGGCGCGCAGCAGAAGCAACGACGCCGACGACGTGGTGGTCGTGCACCGGGCGCACTTCACCCGTGAGCTGCTCTCCGAGCTCAGGTCGCGAGCGTCGTCGGCGCGGGCTGCGCGGCCGTACAGCACGACGGTGTGCCTGGTGGCGCACCTGTGGCGGTGCGTCACGAGGGCGCGCGGGCTCGACGGCGGCGCGGTCACCAGGCTGCGCGTCGCCGTGAACGGACGAGCTCGAATGAACGGGGCCCCGCGGATACCCGAGGGATACACGGGCAACGTCGTGCTCTGGGCGTGGCCGGCCGCCACCGCGCGGGAGCTGGTGAACCGGCCGCTGCGGCACGCCGCGGAGCTCGTGTCCCGGGCGGTGGCCCGCGTCGACGGCGGCTACTTCCGGTCCTTCGTCGACTTCGCGGGCTCCGGGGCGGTGGAGGAGGAGGGGCTGGTGCCGGCGGCGGACGCGGCGGAGAAGGTGCTCAGCCCGGACGTCGAGGTGGACAGCCTGCTGCACGCCGCGTTCTGCGACCTGGACTTGGGCGGCGGCCGGCCGTTCCTCTTCATGCCCGGGTACCTGCCGAACGAGGGCTCCGTCTTCATCGTGCGGGATTTCTCCGGCGACGGGGGCGTGAGCGCCTACGTGCCTCTCTTCAGCCGCGCCATGGAAAGATTCGGGAGATGCTGCTACTCCGTGGCAACGGCGGACGCTCGTCTTTAGATCACTGTCTGCTTTTGCTGGTGCTTGCTGTGATTTGATCTCCGTCATCTGAAACTAATTCAAAACCTATGCGAATCGAATGTCTTTAGCAAGGTTTTTGGGTGGCAGGCCGGACCGGCGATGGTCGGGCAAGATGCCGGCGCCGGACCGCAAGAAACTGCGATGGTTCCCGTTGGGAGGGAGCGATATACGAAGGCGGGGAAGAAGAAAAGAGGAACTGCATGCGTGTCTCAAAAGACTCGACTCATATGCCTATCCGGCTCCAAAATTATCTCCCTGCAGCCCCTTACACGGAACATCCTAAAGTTTAACACCTGGCACATCAGATGTTTGGATGCTAATTAGAAATACTAAACATAAATTAATTATAAAACTAATTGCACAGATGGAGTATAATTCGTGAGACGAATCTATTAAGCCTAATTAGTCCATGATTTGACAATGTAGTGCTACAGTAACCATTTGCTAATGATGGATTAATCAGGCTTAATAGATTTGTCTCGAGAATTAGCACAAGGTTCTGCAATTAGTTTTATAATTGGCTCATGTTTAGTCCTCCTAATTAGCATCCGAACATTTGATGTAACAATGTTAAAATTTAACACCTCGTATCCAATCAGATGTATACCTTCATAAGAAATCCACTGCATAACCCCCCAACACCAACACCACCACCAGGATGGGCAAGAGCATTGCGCACAAATACTACGAATACTCGAATAGCCATGATAGCTATCGATACTTTCTGCAACTACAGCAAATAATTAGAAGGCCAAGTAGTGGATTACATTTGCACGTACAGAAACACCCATGAGTTCGCTTCTCAATCCATAAACCGAAGTTCTGAAAATAGCTCCTAAACCAACTAAGGCAAGCACCAAACACCGCAAAAGGGGACACTTCTTTCCACAGCCCTCTGGAGGCCCGGTCTCACTCATTCTGCAGACATAAGTTATCAAACCCGATTTGAATAGAAGAGGACTCAGGTCTCCTCTTCATCCTCCTCATCTTCATCTTTGGCTTCCTCCTCATCAGATCCCTAGAAACATTGCAGGAGAATGGTAAATACAGGTATAGAATGGATACAGTGATGCGACGGTTCTCAACACCTCCAATCTGCATATGCAAATAATAGACGCATATAGATGATATAACAAACATGACTAAGCATTCTATGGTGTATAGTGGATGTCTAAATGGCACATTAACCATGATACATGACATGATAGCAGTACCATTAACGGATTAACCTAATGGCCAGATGCAACAGAAAAAAAGTAGGTAGTAACAGAGAAAAAAACGCAATGCACTTTTGCCTAAGGAATAGAACCACACAAAAAAGGATTGAATTACCTCTTCATCATCCTCTTGTTCAAACTCGCCTTCTAGCTCCTGCATTGAGAGATTTCAGCACAAGATACAAGGATATAAAAAGGAAACAGACCGAATCACTTGTCACAAAAGAACCACTAACATTGTTGAAATACTTCAAAGGATTAGGCCACAAATCTTCCTTGATGACGTCTGCCACCTATGTAATGGGGGTTATCAGAGAACATCCTCATCTGGAACATGCTATATTTTTTAGGTCTCAACCTCAACGGTAAGACCTGGAAATTGTTATACCTGATCCATCTCACCGTGAGCAAAACTTTCATTCTCTGTATCACTGAACCAAGTGAAGAAACTGCAAAACAAACGGAAGACAACTTTACAGAATCTCCAACTTGCAAATCAATTGAGAGACATATTACTATACTCAATAAATGATGTAATGCATAAACCAGGTAAAAGAAGAGGAAAGAAAAAAGAGAGAACATTTTCCAAGCACACAAAATGACAATCTTGCAAATAGCAACAAGACTATCTATCGGATCTCTGTGGAAAGGGAAAACCAATGCTTACAGATACATCAGGAGGCATGACCTTGTCAGGTATTCTCCAATAAACCATGCGATTATATTGGATTAAGCATGTTATGTATGCCAAATCACAAGATCAAGCAGCCACTAAACCACTAGGCACTAGTATACAACACATTTTCATGAATATTTCAGCTAGTCCTGAGCTGTTGACAAGATAACACGGAAATGAAAATGGCAGAAAGAATGCTATCCCTTGGAGGCTCGGACAATATTGACATCAGAAAAAAAGCTAGCATGCATAGATTGTTTGATTATGTAATTGTGCATCACTTACTACAAACTAGCAATGGGAAAATTTTGTGCTCAAATGGAAACTAGATACCTTTCATCAACCAGTAGTCGCTTGTCACCCTGCTTGGTGCATGCCTTTCCATTGACAATATCCTAATGTATAAATGAGAAAACTCATTAGGTTCTCTTGGCAGGAAGTTGGCATGTAAAACACATAGTATGATGGTCAAGGGACAATACCATTCCTTCCTTCCACTTAATGGAGGTAGCCTTTACTGTGATTGTTCCATCATCACTCATGGAATACGTCTTTGTAAGCTTTTTATCTTCGAAATATGGATTGGAAGAAAAGGTCTTCCAGTTCAAGGTAAGTAGATAGTAAAAACAGAGTTTAAAAGAAAAATTAAAAATAAGTTATAGAAGATTCAAAAGAAGCTTACTAGAGTAATAGAGCAGCCCGATTTAACATCCTCTGAGTCCACAAATACAGATTCCAAGTGTTTAAAAATCTACAACAGAAAGAACATTGAAAGTTCCTGAGTACATAAAGATGCTTCGATTTGCCGACAGGTTTCAGAGAGTTTCACAGTATACAGGTGTTCTAATTATTTGATTTTATTTATATCTGCTAATCTGTACTAACAAAGATCCAAAAGCTAAACACATGCCAAAGGTACCTGTGTATCATCCTCGGTTAAAAGATCAGCGAGCATAGGATGGCTTAGGAACTGCAGGGTCAGCACACAGCAGTGTCACAAATCATTAAGCACTTCCAGTAAAAGAGGGGATGCAACACAAATCATAATAGAAGATATGCAAACCGCTGTCAGCCAGAAATCTGGAATTTTCTGGATAACTTCATTGCGTCGAGCATAAACTGGTCTGCGAATTTCATTGTATTTCTGTTCCACCTCTAAAACCTCATTGCTTGCTTCCTCATTAACCTGTAACAAATTGATGCTATGAGAGAAAGCCTACACTTAAAATACATTGAAACAGCCCTCACAAAAATTGCATACGAAACAGAAATTCGCCATGTACATGGGAGTAATGTAAATTGCAATTCGTCATGTACATGGGAGTAATGTAAATTTAGCCAGGGCGTGCGTTTCCACGATCACATTCAACATCAAATTTTACTTTCCTGAAGCATTCAACACTTACAACAATGATCGGTTTCCTAAATCATAAGTCAAGCTACGCAATTGCAAGATTCTACATTTCGCTTGCTTAGGCTCACAAGCAAGTGGATTCCGACTTTACATTCGGCACGTGCCTTGTTGCGTCTAATTTTTCACGATTCCGCACGAACACAGAAAGTCTTCCATCCATCCTCGCACTAAACAGGGCGCAGAGAGAAAACCCTCCATCCCATCCCGATTCCCCAAAACAAATTCTTCCACCCAGGCCACAATCAACCAATCAATCACCCAACGCCGAGTCACAGCGGAACCATCTCGCAGATCACCCTGAACCGCAGCGAAACCTCCACTAAAATCTCACGCGGAAACCGCTGGAAAAACGACCAAAATTCCAACAACCTCCTAAGTACCTCACCCAGCGAGTGAAAATTCTCCAGTGACGGAGCAATCACAATTCATAGCGCGACAAATGAGGCGGACGAAAATCCTAAACCGCTTAGGAAGCGAAGCGACTCACCTTCTCGATCTCGTCCTGGACCTCCTGGAGCTTCTCGATGGAGAGGAGGAGGGCGCGGTCGATGGGCTCTCCCCCATCTTCCTCGGCGCCGTCGGTCCTCGCCCTCTTGCCCTTCTCCTCGGCGGTCCGCATCGCCAGCAAATCGAAAAACCCCTTTCGCGAGGGGCTCTAGGGTTTTAGCACTCTCCTCGGGGATAGGGAGGCTGGCTGCTGCTGGCGTGCGCGGCTGCGCGCGGTGGGGAGAAAGGGGAGTGAGGAAACCGAAGGGCCAGAGGCGGGTGGACGGCTAGTTGGGGGTTTTTATACCGGGCCGCGCGGAGATTCGCGCTTGCCGCCGGTTTGAGTACGGTTGGGTTGGGCCCCGTGAGCCGTGGCCCAGTGGTAATTTTCCGATGCTTTGAGTAGGCCTAACGGGCCGGGCCGGGGGGGGGGGGGGGGGGGTGGCGGCGCGGGGAACTCTACCATAAACGACTACAAATTACAAAATCATAAAAAAAAGGTTATAACAATACACTAAAGCCTTGTTTGGCTAATCCCCCAATCCTCTTATGGAGGAGATTAAGGCGGAAAATCAGAAGGCACGGAAGCTAGTACGATTACTAGTGAAGGTTCCTGCTAGATTGAATTCCACGAACTGGCTCCCAATCCCTTAAAACAATCAGAAAACAGTCTGAACCCCAGTCCCAGCCTCCACTTCTCGCATAGATCGTTATGTGGGGCCTGTACCTAGAACTGCGCAGCATCCCGTCGAACCACCTTGGTTTCGCCAATTTCAGACAACGACAAACCGTGTCCACTTAGCACCTAAAATCCGAAAACACACGCCAAGCCAAAATGTTGTGATTAATGTGCTCTCCAAAAATTACAATATAAAGAGCGTCGAGGTAACTAAACAACCACAAACATCCTGAATACATAATTGATGAAAACTGTCATATGGCAGTTCCTACCTATTAGGCTATTACCACTATTCTAATGTAGCATAACACGAAATAAATAATTTAACTGCGGTTAACATCTTGACCCTCGTAGTTGTTGCTTGCCGTGCAATCAACTATTGCACAACAGCTATTCAGCTAGTTTGCCCTAAAAAAAAAAAGCTATTCAGCTAGTCAGGGTAGATCTCCCGTGGTGCCATTGAAATAGACAGCTATTCAGCACACCATCTGGTGAGGCTTCAGTGTCGTTCCAGGATAACAAATCTGAGCTCCAACAGACAAAACTAGCCCAAGTCAACTGGAATTGAACGAGCTGTCCCAACTTGGCTCAACAGGGTCTTTTCATAGCATCCAATTGGGCTTGATCTGTTGATCAACCCATGGGAATTTCAAGCCGCGAAGTTCAAGGGAGGAGGAGAGTTCTGGTTGACCTTATCTTGCCATTTCCTGCAAAAAGAAAGAAAGCATAGGTAACCGAGATATCCCAATGAAATGGGGAAAACATCCTCAACCAGTGCAACAAAATTCTGAGGCACCTCAGGGACGAATTTCTCTCAAAACAATGATCATGGGAAATTGTAATGAAGGTCCTTTTGGGAAATGATCAAGAAATTTCGGTGAGCTTAATCGTCACAAGCACATTTCGAATATATATAAAAAAACAACCTATCTATTAAATGTCAGCTGTTACATTGCATGGTGCACACACAAAAAAGTGTGTATATAGGATAGGGAATTTGGCATACTGCAACTTTTTAAGCTAACAAAAAATGCCTAAGAGCATGGCACTTTTACAAAAATCACTGAGTTCCAGACATGCACAATGATATAATAACCATATAATTTCACCAGTTAACCGAAAAGTTACTGCTACTTTACTAATGGAATTTACAACATATTGCCATTAGCAATTAATGTTAACCAAAATAACAGCTTCTCATTTTTTTTCTCAACCAGATGCATCATGGATAGGTGGCAAATATTTCCTGGTTGCGAGCAATTTCTTCCTGAATGGTAACATCTCGACTAGCTCCAATCAACAGACTAAAAAATAACAGTAAGCACATATTGTGGCTAGCACCAACTTGAAGTTTGCCAGCGGTATACTACCATAATATTTTCAGTTTGAACTCGTCCACTGAAGCTGTTTTCAGCATTGAATGCTCATTGATGTCACAAAATATACAGTTTTCATTACTTCATGATCATCCAAAACAAATCTAAAGACACCATAAGTCACAGGTTCATGAAATAAATGTTTGTTCGTTCTGGTGATTTTGTAGTGACAATGAGGTATGCACTTCTCTTAGTGGCTCATGGTGCGATTATTTCACAGGTCCACAACATTTTTATAAAATACAGTGCTTGCTCAGAAATATGCATTTTACCATAATAAACTCGTGATCGATTCATCAGCAATTAATGTACTTCAGGGCCTCAGGCGAACTCATTTATCTAAGGACAGACCCAAATTTATTATAAGTGCTTGTGTTCTGGGAGCAGCAAGCAGCTTCACAAGCAAGGATCATACCGAATACAAGCTCTGAACATATAGCAAAGCAAGGAACAATTTCCAGCTAAAAATAAATCAGGACGGGAACAGGAAAGTTGGCTAAGAGCACATCAGATCAAAACTATGAGATACTGCTTGACAGTTCATATTCAGATAATTCTCCAATCAAGGAGGCAAAGAACAAATCCAGAATATCTGAAAGTGAACTTCCAATTATTCTTCCTAATTGATTTACTTGGCAATCCACTTGCTAAAAGCTGGCTTTGTTAGGAAAGATGGGTTGGAGCTATTACCTCACAATTGTTTTGGCAAGTGCCCTTGGCCGTTCATAACCATCTTTAGAAACATCTTTTGCACTGTCATTTGATGCCTGTTCCTCATTGCACTCATTGTTGTCTTCTCGTTGCTGCCTAGGTTGTTTTCTTGATTCAGGCTTCCAGCATGCTTTTGCAAGTGACTTGCCAAGTAAATCAGCAATACTTATTGCCATTTCCTCAGCTTGCTGCACCTGAGGAAAGTTGTCTTCCTCAAAATGATGTGACAGCCACAAATACATTGATAGGACCTGGTGCTTTGTCTCAAGGTCCAGAAGCTCAGTGTCATTTTTTGCAGAAGCCCTTGGCACTCCCATTGCGATGCTAACACGACGGCTTTGGCTATAGTGAGTGGCAAATCTTAGAAGATGGTACATGGCTTTTGGATCCCTTATATTAACTGGAGCAAAAATGAAATTGTAGCGATCCTTGAGGGATAGCCCCTGGACCCTCTCGAGCATATTAGCAACCTTCTTGATACTGTCCTGCTGGCACATAAAGTATGTCTTATCAATGCGACAGTTATCACGAAATTTATCCAACAGGTCATTGAAAGAAAGGTCTGGGAATTGGCTGGCAAACATTTCCACTTGCTCAAAGCAAGGAAAAAGACCAACTTTCTGTGCCTCCTCAAACGGCTGCTGCAGGCACTGAATCAAATAATCCAAATCGTCCTTCAAGAAAGTTGTTGTGAGTCCATCAGGGTAAACACTGCCCCTCCGACCAGCACGGCCAGCAATCTGCTTTACCTGCGAGGCAGGAACTGGTACCATCCTTTCCCCATTGTATTTGGCCAAGTTATAAAATACAACCCTCCTAATGTTAAGGTTCAGCCCCATACCAACTGCATCACTTGCTACAAGAACATCATACTCGTTATCCTGCTCATTGAAAAGCTTTGCTTGTTGCCGTCGTGTCTCTGGTGGCAGAGCTCCATAAATAACACAGCACTTGTGCTTTGTAAACTTCTCAATTGCCAGCCTCACCTCGAATATCTCCCTGCGTGAGAAAGCAACAATGCAGTCACCAGAGCGTACATTCTTGAGGTCCCCAAGAAGTGTCTTTGCCTCAACAACAAGAGGCTTGAATCGCTCATACTGATGCACCTCCAAATCATCTCCGGTATCTGCACAAATCTTGCGGACAATCTTGAGCACACTAGGGTCACCACAGAGGTGTATCTCATCTGCCTTGAGCCCAAGCACAGCGCGTGTCCATGCAAAGCCCCTGACTGGGTCAGCCATCATCTGAATCTCATCAACCACGGCAACTTCGTAGAGCTCCTCGGTGGACACCATCTCAATGGTACATGCGACATGGTTGGCGAAAGGCACTTCCTTAACCTCCTGGCCGGTGCGGAGGGTGCAGTAGACTCCGAGGGCATTGACCTTGTCGAAGACCTCCATGGCGAGGAGCCGGAGCGGGCTGCAGTAAACCCCGGACTTGGCGGCGGCGAAGCGGGTGAGTGCGTTGTGCGTCTTGCCGCTGTTGGTGGGGCCGCAGTGGTACACGATCTTGCGGCGCATGGCGCGCGCGAAGGGGTACCAGGTGTCCGGCGCCGTGAGGTCGGCGGCGGTCATCACCGACCTGTGCTGCTTCAGCTCGTCCGCGAAGTTGGCGATGCAGAACTCGGCGAAGGCCGGGAGGAGTAGCGCGTGCGCTTCCTCGGCAGGGAGGGAGAGGAGATGCGCCGCGGATTCCCTGGAGAGGCGCGGGAGGAGGAACGTGCGGAAGCGGCGGACGTAGGTGGGGAAGGCGGAGGATGGGACGTAGAGCGCGAGCGCCTGGTCGCACATGGCCGGGCTCTTGGCGAAGCCGCGGACGAGGGCCACCACGGCGTCCCACGTGGCCTTCGGGAGGTGGGTGGAGCCGGCGGCGGGGTCCCATGCGGAGAGCTCGCTCCATAGCTGCTTCGGGTCAAGAGGCGGCGGCTTCGGATTGGGATCACCGGCCGTGTCGGCGGAGGAGAAGAAGCGATGCTGGGGCGGGAGCCATGGGGACAGGGGTTGCGGCGAGGGGCGGTGGAGGTGGGAGAGGAGCGGGAGGATGAGGCGGTGGTTCGGGGAGGAGGTGGAGCGGCGGAGGAGCGCCGCGGCGATGGCGGCGGCGGCCATTGGGTTGGTTGGGTCAGGCCGGCGACACGGCGGCGGGGGGAAAGAAGGGAATGAAGGGAGAGGCGGCGCGCGAGAGGCGGGCCTAGTGGGCCGTGGTGGGCTGGGGCTCGGAAATTGAGGGACGAGGACGATAGCTATGATGGGCTAATGCACAAATAACAACTCCTTTTGGACTCGAATGTGAAACGCCGCTCTCCCTCCACCCCCAACCGCAATCCCGCATCCTCCACTCCCGATCGATTGCAGTTGCAGTCTTGCAGCTCGTGCGCCACACACAGACACGACCCCTCTGGAAACCCAGGACTCCTCGGATGCGGTGCCTGCCCTGCGCCGCGTCCACCACCGCGCCCTCCGCGCGCGCCGCGGTCAGTAGCATCAGCCGCCGGAGGGTTGTCGTCGAGGGCGCCGCCTCGGCAACCCACGACGGCGAGGAAGCGCCTCCGAGGTCTGACTGTTCTCTTTCCGCGCACTAGCTTTTTTTTGTTTTTGCGCCTCATGATTTTGAATGACAATCAAATAGTTCTGGGTTGCTACTGTACATGCTTAGCTCGCGTTCACGGTTCAGTAGTTGGTGGTTCCACTTCCATCCCCAATTCCCAACATCCAAGTATTTTTGTGCGTCTCAGTCAGTGTATGTGTGCTGATTCATACAGTGCGTTTTAACTTGAGGCACTTCAGGATTGGAATTGGATAGGAGTTTAATTACGTTTCGGGTTAGTTAATAAGAGTAGCACATCAGTCAGAGGAAGTGACGGTGCCTATTAGGATGACGTGTACTAATGTCCCCACGAGGACGCCGTAGCAGATTCCTGGTGTAGCATTTTGTCACCTTCAATGTAAATCCCACCTTGTAACTGCAAAAATCTCTGTTGACCTTTCAAAAAACAACAAGTACTAATGCCACTGACACTCTGCACTTGCTTTTGGTGTTGCTAGCGGATTGGATAGGTTTTAGTTTTCTCATCCTTTCCTTTTACTTCTTAGCTGGATGCTCACTGCTCATCTATCTTCTTCTCTTTGTTTTTCCTTATTGAATCTTCCAGATCATTGAGGGCAACATGTGATCTTGGTGAAATGTCAAGCAAAACATTATTGCTTGTGTCAAAGAGGAAGCTTATTGCCTTGTCAGCCTTTTGTTTTAGCTTACATTCTTCAAGGTACTTATCAGGTTCGGACTAAGTGACATTGGAATTTAGGTATTTATAGAAATTTATCTGGCTCCTTTTACCTGAACAGGCAATTTCTTTTTTTGTAACATGTTACTTTATAATTGTTCATGGTCTGGGCTCTTTTAATTTGGCCTTTTGTTACTGCAGCACTTGCTTTGGGTGAACCATCTGTCAAAATTGAGGATGTGACTCCTAAGATTTTCCCATCTGGCCCATTATTTCCAACTGAGGTCAGTGCTCAGTTGAGCCTACTTCCTTGGTTTATCCTGTAAGCTTGTTCTCAAAATATATTTACACCTCTTTGGGTCATCCTCCTGAATGACAGAAACGGATCGCGGAGCTTTTTGAAACAAATACTTACTCAGTCGTCAATATTTTTGATGCAACACTACGGCCTCAGCTTAATGTAACTGGCATCGTGGAGGTAAACTATAAGCATTTTCATGTTCCAAGTTCGGACTCAACAGTATTTGTTAATTGTTTAATGCTCCTTAGAAGGATTAGAAACATGCTCATTATTCTTTCTTCTCCATCTAATAATTTGATCAAGCTAAAACTAGAGTACTAGACAAAAACTTGATGATTCGTTGTTCTGTTCTTGTTGGTATCTTTTGCAGATATCGTTTAAATGACATATTATTAATATTAGTAAAGGTGTGAGACGCTCTTGTTTCAATGAAACTTCTCATCCATTTTAGATCCCTGAAGGAAATGGTTCTGGTGTAGTGTGGGATGATTCTGGACATGTTGTTACAAATTATCATGGTATGTTAATCTGAGATGATCACACCTCCACTGTATATGAGGCTATGAGCAATATGAGCTCACATCTTTTTTGTGTTTCACAGTGGTTGGTAGTGCTCTTTCAAAAAATCCCAAGCCTGGTGAAGTCGTTGCACGTGTCAACATTCTTGCTGCTGAAGGGTAAATACTTAATTAACTGCACTCGCTTGGATATATTCGTTGAACTAAGTACGATGAAGCCACAAAGGTACCAACATTCTTGTATATGCATGAAAACTAATAGCCTCCTTTATCTACTTGAAAGGATACAGAAAAGTTTTGATGGCAAATTGGTTGGTGCAGATCGTGCTAAAGATATTGCTGTTCTTAAGGTAAGATGTATTTGACTAATGCAGTGCTCTGTAGGCTACATGTAATTTCAGCATAGCTCATCCTTATCTTATTTCAATGTATGACATCATAAAAAAAGCATAGAGGACCAAGACCATTACCAAACATTCCTCCTAATAATCAGATTGGGTATCTGTTCCCTTCCTTTTCACCCTAGGATTGGAAATCTAAATCCTCCTAGTGTTCAGAAATGGAAAACCCAGAACCTGGAGGAGTTAGGTATGTAGGATATGGTTGTTTTTGTTGGAAGGCAGTAGAATAATTTTTATACACAGCAGTATAGTTCTCAACTGATCTCACATACTATCTCAGTCTTCTACATGTGTCTTGATCAATTATTTTTGTTATTGACTCAGATGGCATATGTCACTGATCTTTGAAAGTGGAAAGTCAAAAAAATTGAAGGATGTAAATGTGTAATACTTGATAGCCTTTATTTTCACCAGAAAAATCACATCTCCTGTTTGCTAACCAATTTAATCAAAGTCCTTTTGTAATACTGTCCTGAGTTCAATAATTGTGTTTATTAACTTTTCATCGTCCATTGCATTGGAAAAATTCTAAACCATCAGTTTCTTTCAGTAACTAATACGTGGACATGTAATAGGTCGATGCTCCTACAGATCTTTTGAAGCCAATTAATGTGGGACAATCCTCGGCCCTAAGAGTTGGTCAGCAATGCTTAGCAATTGGAAATCCTTTTGGTTTTGACCATACTTTAACTGTTGGTGTTATCAGTGGTTTAAATCGAGATATTTTCAGTCAAGCTGGGGTGACAATTGGGGGTGGAGTTCAAACCGATGCAGCTATTAACCCTGGTAACAGGTTTGTTGCTTTGGCTTCAAATGATTTTATATACTAATTATCTTCTTCAAACGAAAATTTAGATTTCAGAACTCACTTTAGAAGATACTGTTAGCACCTAGTGTAATGCTTCAGTACTGGTTTTATGTTTCTGTTATACTTGGCTGAGCACATAGACAGCCTAAGCTTTTTTGTCTCTAGTTTTCCACCTGACTTACATATGATTTCTACTTATACCTGATACCACTTTACAAATTGCATAGAGAGGTTCTTTGTCTATTGTAAAAGTGCAAAACGGTGAAATAGTATTTTAAAATAGACATTACTATTGTATCAGTGGCTATACAAATGAGGAATTGCTACTCATTTAAGCGACTAGCATCAGGTGTCATGAACTCATGGTGCACAGATTCCAGGCCAAATTCCTGTTATAGCGGTCACCATAATTATTGTATCAGTGGTTAGCATGTTACTGTGAAACTTAGTAACATCATCGTCAAGTTATGAGACTGACAGACTTTAATTTCTAACCTCTTTGTGAAAGCTAGTTACCAATTTCTCCGTACTTGATGTTCTGATATTTTTAGCTTACCGCATTCAATATACAAGTTTTTTTTCTCGAACAATTCAATATACAAGGTGGTGCTTTATCTTATCCATACCCTTGTTTTACTATCTATTACTGTTTGCCTCCTACGCCCCCGGCTGAACATAGTCAAAAGAACGTGGGCTGGTGCAGCTTGCGTTAGGGCCTGGGGCAGTGCAGGCTTCCTGGGCCATTATTTACACCATATACAAGAGAGTACTTGGGCTGGACACCCGCCCCCCCGCCCCCCCCCCCCCCTCTCTTTTAAGTGCCAACTCTAGCTCAGTCAGTTGTTCTGGATCTCACCTGGGGTCTTGACGACCCTGGCCTGGTTGGACTTGCAAACAATAGCCTGTTGTTCCCCTATCTTGGACCTAGACAATTTTCTCAAAGCTTTTTCACACGCTTTCCATTTTTGATGTGAAGACCTCATAAATGGGTTTTGGCACCTGAAATGTCTCATCCCCATGTTTCCATAAACACCTCCATATGTCCTTGGATCTGATAAAAAGAAGGGTGCCCGAAGCTGACCCAGATCGGAAGGTGGGGGCCTGAATCTTGTGATCCAAGGGTT
>NC_028456.1:21915104-22118718 GCF_000263155.2 Setaria italica
GGATCCTAAATCCGCCACTGGCCTAAGTTGAACTAGCATTGCGAATGGTCATTTGTACGCAATTGGCCTTGCTACATTAAGATCTTGTACTGCATCATTATTTCTTCATTAAATCTCAGGCGCTATGATTTCTTCAACTAAAATGGTATTGCAAACCATTTTGCTAACTATGTTGTTTGATCAATCTCATACAGTGGTGGTCCTTTGCTTGACTCAAAGGGGCATATGATTGGTATTAACACAGCAATTTTTACACAGACAGGTAAGTTTAATCCCATTTTGTCATGTAAACTGTACTAGCAAAACATGATTAGGTACCTAAATCCATAGATTAATCCTTATGATGAGATGTTGCTAGTAGATGTTTGTTCTTTATATACCTATACATGGTTACACACAGGGATTGGGATTTCGTTTTTTGAAATGTTTCGGTCCCCATCGAAAACACCAAATTTCGTGAAATTTCGGCCAAAATTTGGACAAAAAGTGTATCTTTCGGTGAAGAGAGCGAAATTTCGGGCAAACAGTAATTCGGTCACTGTCGAAAAGACTGATTTCGGCCGAAATTTTGAACACTGGTTACACATACCTCAGCATCTGTGCTCTTTAGTCAAGATCAGTGAAAGGGACATATGTAACAGTAGTCTCACAACTGTTGCTTTCATGGTCTTAACGAGCTGATCGCAAAGTTGAACTACATATATTTCTGTTTCATTTTCTAGATTGCATTGTTCATTGTATTGACTGCTGTTGTGACGACATTGAATGACTTGCATTTTGTAATTTGACGATGGCTTATATCCTAGTCTTCTAGAGGCCAAGAGTTTTATATATGTCGCTATTCTCTTAAAAAAAATGGATTGATATATAATTGTATATTCTGCACATCCTAGCTGCTAACTAGACCATAAATTTGTTTTATTCTGTTTGTATTGACCTGGTAGTGCATATTGCTTAAATCAGATTCTTTAATTTAACTTAAGTTTATGTAGTTTCAATGGTTATTAGGCTGAATGCAACTGTTTCTTCGAGTTGCAGGAACATCTGCAGGTGTTGGTTTTGCCATCCCATCATCAACTGTACTTAAAATCGCTCCTCAACTAATTCAGTTTGGAAAAGTATGTTGCCTGGATACCTTTCAGTCGCATTACCATCTTCATTCTCCAAAGTTTTCTAAACTTGGCCTTGCAATCACCTGTCAGGCTTGCTGTGATGCCATATGTCAAGACAAGCGTGTCTGTCATGCATGAAACATTGTCTTCCATTGAGAGAAATCTATCAATAAACTATTACCATTTAAGATGTTTGCACGCATTTTTTTTATTTCCAATTGTCCCCAGTAAGTACGGTTTGCATAACTGTAGATCAGATGCTTCGAATTTCCATAGCAAGTTGTTTTTCTTTTTTCCCTTTTCTTAAAGCAAGGTATGAGAAGTTATCCATTGTTGGAGACTAAGGTTCGGCTGATCAAGTTCTTTAAACAGTATAATGACCTTTTTTTTTAAGTGACACTGAAATTATTTTGGTCTGAATTTTGCCTAACTAAAAGCCAGTTATCCCTCCCCTCACGCAATCACTTGCACTGCATGTTCTGCTGTGCCTTGAAGGATCTTTTTTTGCAAAAAAAAAATTTTGAAGCATGAGTAAGCAAATTAGGTTGTTTTCTTATTAGATCATTTGTTTTCATTTGTTCATTGTTGAGGCATGTGCTTAGTTTCTTCAATTTGTTTTGGTCTAAGTTATTTTTCATTTCTCTCTTAAGGTCCGCCGTGCTGGCTTGAATCTGGACTTTGCTCCAGACCCAATAGCATATCAGCTTAATGTTCGCAACGGAGCTCTTATCCTGCAGGTAGATTGAATCTGTTGTGGTCTTCTGTTCTGTTGGCCAAACAGGATGCTGTCAATGTTTTATTGCTCTGGTACTCTGCGGTATTCCCTGATCCCATCAGATCTTTCTCTGTAGGTTCCTGGGGGCAGTGCTGCAGCCAAAGCAGGTCTAGCTCCTACCAGCAGGGGTTTTGCTGGCAACATTGTTCTTGGAGATATCATCATTGCAGTGGACGGCAAACCTGTAAGCGCTTATTGACGAAGTTCTGTTCAGTCTCTTTAGCCTTGCGGAGGGCTCTTAGGACGTGGATAGTCTTATGAAACCCTTCTTCTGTTCCTTGTACCGTCATTCACGGAGCAGGTCAAAGGCAAATCTGATCTGCTGAGAGTTCTGGATGACTATGGCGTCGGGGATCAGGTGACCTTGACAGTCCGGCGAGGCGCTGAAACCCTTGAGGTAACGTTGCCTTTAGAAGAGGCAAACATCTGATGCATTCCTGAAGTGGGGGAGATTCCGCATGTCCAAGCTGTCGCGTTAAGTTTGTACCATCGGCCAAGCTGGCCACACTCCCGTTTGAAGCAATTTCCCTAGGGAAGGGTCTATTCAGGGCTCCTTTTCGCCATAGGGGTTCACTGCACATGTATGTACTGTATAAGCTCCACTTCCAGCGCTTGTTTCATGTCGCCACCAGTCTGACGTTTGAGAGCCAACAGCTGAAACATTGTGTGCCGTCTGTTTGCGATCAGTCTGATCTGGTCATCTTGTGGATCGTAATCAAATCGAGGTCTTGTTCTCTCTTTCTCGGTAAGGTGTTTGTGGCAGGCACATCTGCTCGTCGCGCTGGCGAGGGCGCGGCGCGTTTGGCGTTGCCGGGCCTCGCACGCGCGCTGCGGGACGGGGAGTGGCAGGCGAGGACACACGACGGCACGGCGGACGGCGGTGAGCGGCTGATTAGAAATGCTTCGCTTTCCTCTACCCGCGCGCTTTAAGTTAAAACCAGCCAGGGGATTTTACCCAAAGAAAGCGAAAGGTAGGAGGGGAAGGGGAATGTCCCTACGAGCGGCAACAGCGGCGGCGGGGTGCTTTTACCGCGCGGCGTGGCGGGCGGGGCTTCCGGCCTCCGCTTTGGATCTTTGAACGGGCCATGCTTTCGGCCTCGGGCCCACTCAATCCAAGGCGACGAGAAGAACAAGCCGGGAAGAGGAAGAAACATAAAGCGAGCGACAAAGAGGAGCTCGCTCCAGCACAGCGCACTGCACACCACACAGGAGGCGAGGCCATGCTCTGCGCCTCTGCCCCACCTTGGTTTTTTCTGCTTCCTCTCGTCCTCGTCTCTTTGCCGCGCTGTTCTCGCGTGGGCGAGGGCGCTCGGCTTGCTTGATAGGGAAGCTTCCAAAGTACGCGCGGGGCGAAAGCGCCAGTTTGGATTGGATGATCTGCATCCAAACCTAGAAAAACAAAAGTGTAGGTGAGCCCTCCTACTCCTAGTGCTGCTAGTCCTCCAAACCAAGCCGCGCGCTTTGTTTTCCACCTGGCAGAATCTTCCAAAATAGCGTTCAGTGATCCACAATACTACTGCATGCACTAGTGCACTACTAGCTCTTTGCTCTTTCCTTTCCTTTTCTTTTTCTTCGTGGTCACGCCCACTTTCCTTTCCTTTTCTACCACAGTAAGTACAATCGTTAATCCTTCAGTAGTTACAGTACCCGGTAACAATGTCTCATACGGAGTAGTACATCATAATCAATGCACGGACGCTTTTGTTCCTTTGTACCAATCCACGCCACGGGGTTTACATGCAAATGCGCAAGCGAACCTCAAGTATGTGCAAAGAAAAAAGGGCAATGTGTTGCCTTGTTGGGTGTTCATCCCTTTGGGCTTTACGCTTTTGGACCGGCGGAGATCTCCCATTCCTCCCTCACCCATCTCTGTTTCAGATGCGGCCTAGATGAGACGGGAGGGACCCCCTATAACTACAAACGCAAAGGCGCACAAGGCGGGCTGGCATTGTAAAACAGCGGAGATGGTAGCCGGAGCTTCTCATACCAGTACCAGCATTACCATGTCACAAAGCTAAGCTCCGGCAGTAGTGTGTGTCACAGCTAGCAGCAATCTGCTAGCATCGATCGCCCCCCGCTATTGCACAAGGGAGAGGAGAGAATGAGAGTCCTCAGGCTTGCGGTGCTGGCGGTTCTTGTTCTTGCTGCTCTTCTGAGCTCCGGCCCTGTCGAGGTCCGCGGCGTCAGAGTGCCGGCGGCCGTGCTCGCCACCGGCCAGACGGGAACCCGGAGCGCTTCCATGCCGCCCGAGCAACGGACAACGAGGACGCCCGCCGCGGGCGGCAGCCGCGCTGCCGCTGCTAGCGGCGCCAGCGCCAGCCTTGACGCTTCCAAGGAGGGCGCGGCGGGCGGCGGGTCCCCTCCCTCCACGGTGTTCGACCCCGACAGGATGAGCAAGCGCCGGGTCCGGAGAGGCTCCGACCCCATACACAACAAGTGCTGATCGCTTCATCGACGACCCGTGCTGTTGCAGGGCTTCCAAGTGTCAATTCCCTCGGTTTTCTTCGGATTTTTCTCTCCTCGAACCTTCTTTTCTCTCTTTTTTTCCCGGTTAGCTTTTTTTTTTTCCCTCTTTGAGGTTTGAAGAGCTGTTCTACCTACCTTCTAGGGTGCAAACGATTTTGCCGCAGAATGAAATACTTGTACAGAGATGCATGTCAATCGAAGACGAATGGGCACGTTGCTGCCGCAACGAACTCCCGAGTTGAGTATCTTGAGATCCATGTTTTTGTATGTTGTGTTCAACTCGAGTTACTTTGCAAAATGTGTAAGTAGAACGACGTGCAAAAGTGCGGATCTCTGGTGGAGATCGATTCAGAGTGATGGCCGGTCGGCACCGCACCATAGGCAAGCTACAAGCTAGGGAGTACCGACGGCGACGGTCCGGCTAGGCGGCTACTACGTTCACGCACGGCAGCGGCGAGTCGGCGACCGGCGAGGCATGCGGTGGGCCTGGTATGCGTCTAGCCCATAGGCCGTGCCAAACGCTGACGGGCCAGCCACAGGCCACGGGCCATGGAAATATTTCAACCTCCAACCTAGCTACTATCCCGGAAACTTCATATAATTTCTCCACAGGAATCATGCAAGTGCAATTCATGAAAGTGTTGCATATTAACTAAAAAAAATTAAAGTGTTGCATATTTATGCAATCTAAAATCTAAAATTTTTGAAAAACGTATACAATCTAAAATAGCTAGATGAAACAGTAACATAAAACAACGGGAAAGACAAATAAATTTCGGGAAATTTTACTTGATAACACTTCGAACGTGTTTGCATTGGAAAACAGCACAAGTTACCCGCACCAAAAAAAACAGTACAAGTTGCGAGCAACCTCTGTGTTACACCATGGAAGAAAAATGCGAGAAATGACATGTGGGCCAGTGCAGCAGATGCCTTGACATGCGCCGAGTTCGGAGTAGTCTGTACTCTGTAGCGGTAAGCGCAGCCTTCACGGCCATCCATGCTGAGCCTTGGATCACAGGATCAGGCGGCAGCCGTCCGATCTAGGTCAGCTTCCGGCACCCTCCCTTTTATCCGCTCCCTGCCTCATCCCACCAAGTTTATTCGCCCAGGGTTTTAGCCGCCGCCGCCGCCGCTTCCCGAGCAGAGAGAGAGAGAGAGAGAGAGGTCGACGCCATGGTGCAGCGGCTCACGTACCGGAAGCGGCACAGCTACGCCACCAAGTCCAACCAGACCAGGGTCGTCAAGACCCCAGGTGAGATCCACCTCCGCACGGCCTGATTTCCCCTGATGACGGCGATTTGAGTTCTTCCGCTGTTCGGCGTTCTAATTGCCACGCGATTGCTGCAGGAGGGAGGCTTGTGTACCAGTACACCAAGAAGCGGGCGAGCGGGCCCAAGTGCCCGGTCACCGGCAAGAAGATCCAGGGGGTAAGCCACCGCACGCCTTTTCAGATTGGGAACCGTAGAACAATCTTGCTGTCGATCCTGCTGCGATAGTGTGGCTTTAGCTTAGTGTACCAGCTATCTGGGATTGGATTAGTCTCTGGACATAATGCCTGTGCCTGTGCAGCAGTTCTGTTTCACTGAATGATAGATTGGACCTGTTGTTTACATGAATGCATTGCCCTTTTTGCGTATTTCAGTGGTGTCCGGGGGTTCAATTTGTATTAATTGCAACAGTGGTAGACATGGTCGGTCAATGCAAATCAAATTGGTTATACAAACAAAGGAGTTGTGCTAGTTATGGTCTTTAAATCGTTTGTTGATAAGGTTTCTTGGTAAATGAACAAAGATAATCCACAGCATCAGATTATAGGGAAGTAGGCCCTGTGGCTTTGTTGCAAGCCTTCATGAACTGTAATATGTACCTGTATGTCAGATACTAGTTCGTTTGTTCAACTCATAGAAGCTTCCAAAGTGATTCAAATCATGCATTGTTATGACATATTGACTTAATGATTTGCTGATTCCTCATGTCTATCTGTCACTGGCACAATAATAGGCTGCTAACTGATTTATATATTGTGGGAAATATATTCTTAGACCAGTACAGCTTGTAGTCGCAGTTTTGCAGAAGCTAACTTGCTTCTGTAATAATAATGTACTGCAAGGAATACTTTCCTTGATGGTGCAAATTTGTTTCATGCTGTATGTTGTGTTGAGTTTGTTCATGTAAGCTATAACAATGTTCTGATGTCTTGTAGATACCTCACCTGAGGCCTGCTGAGTACAAGAGATCCAGATTATCCAGGAACAGGAGGACCGTGAACCGTCCTTATGGTGGTGTTCTGTCTGGTCAGGCTGTTAGGGAAAGGTTAGTACGGTTTCATAGTTTCACCTGTTGATGCTGACTAGCATAGTGGACAGTAGTATTATGAATCTTCTATCCATTTCATCTACTGACATTCATGTATTACAGAATCATACATGCTTTCCTTTTAGTAGTATTACGTGTCTTTTGTCTATTTCATCTACTGACATTCATGTATCATAGGATCATCCGTGCTTTCCTTGTTGAGGAGCAAAAGATCGTGAAGAAGGTTCTTAAGATCCAAAAGACCAAGGAGAAGACGACTTCAAAATGAGACGGCAAAATCTTTCTATACCCATGAGAACTTTTTGGAGGACGGTGGTGATCAATGCTTAGTCAAAAATCCTTATCGGTATGCTAGGCTGGTGGTTTCTGAATCTAGCTAGAGATTGTGATCAATTTTCCATGTTGTCGGGATGGAAGTCTAGACATCTTCTCCCATGTTCTGATCCTTGTGGTTGGCTACTAGTTATATATCAACAGATTTTCAGTGCTTTCTGAGCATTATTTGTGCCCCTCTGTTCTTGAAAAAGAATGTTCTACATATGTTGCATGTCGGTTGGTGTGCTTTTCGGGTTGGTCTATTCGTGAAATGCACCTTGAGCAACGTGGTGTTTGGATTCCTCAGTTAGGGCACACCAGATGAAGAATTTTGAGAGACACAGGGATGACTTTATTGGTTAGTATGAGTGATTGTAAAATCTTTTATGCCGTCTTGCTGTCGATGGGCTGAACGGTTTATTTAGGATAATTGTTTTCAATTTGGAACTTCGTAGTGCCACATTTCCAATTGCAGCAGGTTAACAACATCAATGACAAACCAAATACTCACTGCAGCAGTGCAGCAAGCATTAGCATCTATAGTAAATTCCAAGCTCTCAATGTTGGCATTCACTGCAGCGACCACAAACAAGGGTTGCAGACAGACTAACAAGCAAGATAAGCGGACTTCGCTCGACACAGTTCGCTATGATGTATTCTGTTTGCATATATGAGTTAATACGTGTCCTATTTTGTACGCGTAGGCTACGTTGGGTTGCCTCCAATGGGCAACAAGACATAAAACTGCTGGAAGGAAATGTAAACAAGAAAAAAATAATAACATTACGTGCCGTGCTGTTGCCGAGCATTCGTTCGTCAGTCCATTAGCCCAAGACTTCTCATCTGCTCGGTCTGCTCGTCGTCAGTTGTTGCCTTTGCCGCACCTCAGTTGGTTTACCCCCCTGCTTCTTCAGTTAGTTTAGCAGCTTCCTTTTCAGTTAGTTTATTGAGATCTTCGCTTGTACCTCCCGTGCTCTGCTCAGATATCTGCAGATCTCGCTGGTGCAGTAGGCGGGCATGAACATGAAGCTCTTCTGGGCGTCAAGCTTCGCTGCTCCTCGCAGGGTTTTGTTCCAAACATCGACAGCAACCACCAGCTCCAACTTTTCCTCACCCTTGTATTCGGTCCTAGAGAGCAAGTAGACAGTATCGTCGTCCATGCTTACGGTGGGGTACGCCACCGGAACTTCCGGCAACGTTGCCCTGCCACTCAGCTTAGAAAGCAGCAGGTCCCCGGAGGCGTCCACGGCGACGTCTTTCGCTTCGACTTCGCACTCACTCCGCCAGTCCGTCCACGAACCGCCCGGTAATGCCGCCATGCTCCACGTCGTGGCCTTCCAGCTACCAGGGATGACCTCGGAGCGCCTCGATCCTACGCGCACCCATTCCAAGTAGGAGTCAGGCATGGTCTTGATCACTGTTCGTGGCCGGGTTTCCATCTCGACGTACTTGATGGAGCCCCTGTTGCGGCTGACGGCGACGTCCCGGATATAGCCGGGGTCACGGTCCTCGAGGAGGTGGCTCAGCAAAGTAGCTTGATGCAGTCTCACCGTGAGCTTCATGACTCATCAAGAGTTGATACCTGTGTCCAATCCAGTTTCATCTCTTGTTAAATTTGTTACCACTAAAGAAAGCATCCTAATTAACAAGGTTGAAACTTTCATTGGGTGCCTTAGAGGACAATAGTCAATACAAAACTGAATCGTACGGTTACAACGAACTGTGAAGATATTAACTGAAAGACTCAATTTCATGTAACTGCACATTTCATTTTCTTATGACTTAGAATATCGCAAGAATATTCTTTTAAGAACTACTTTCCACTAAGTTACACTTCTATCGGTGTTTTAAATTCAAAGTTTGGAACATCCAACAATCACCTGCTCACTTGTTCCTCCTTTGTACTCCCTCCGTCCCAAATTACTATTCATTTTGATTTTTTTAGGTATACAGTTTTTGCTACGCATTCCATCCCAAATTACTACTTTTTAAGGTACAGTTTGAAGTCGTATAGCATGGAGAAGACAAGGGAGTACATTTTGTCCATCCATCTTACCGAGTCCTTCCGTTCTATTTCTGCACCTGATAGGAGCTAGATGCTGATGAGTGTAGTCCTGCTAATGCAGCTGTTTCCATCTCAAAGATAATGGAGTGCGATCGAAAAAAAGTTCCATTTTCAACAGCAAAAACTAAAAAGCATTTGTCAAGAATGGGATTCGAACCCATGCCCTTTCGGACCAGTACCTGAAACTGGCGCCTTAGACCAACTCGGCCATCTTGACCTTTGTGACATCTTTTCCATTAAATATTTAATAACAAATAAAAGGACGAGGAAGACCTCCCAAAATTGCAAGAAGCCAAGAACCCGTCCCGACTCTCGACCCACATCCCCGAAAGGCCGAAAGTACGAGGGTCCCGACCCAAGGGCTAAACCCACTGCCGGACCAAAATGGCGGCTCTCCTAAACCCTACGTCCCGGCGACTCGCCGCCGCTGCCTACCGCCGGATTTCGGCGCCGGCGGCAGCGGAGCCTCTCGTGTCTCACCGGATCTCCCAAGGTTTGCCCCCTTGCCCATCCCTTTCTCATGCAGCTGGAAGACAATGCGTGCGTCTTCCGATGTGGTGCTTTAGAAATCCCCCTTTGCATTCCTCCTCCTTTTTTTTCTTTTTTCTTTTTTTGCAACCAAGAGTTGGTGGTCGCAGCTCATACACGGTCTAGTATTTATTGTTCGGGAATGTTCTAAATATTAGATTTTGTGGGATCCCTTCAATTTTGTCGTGTCTGGTACTCTTGCTTCAGAAATGATTTACTAATTACAACCCGAGATGCTCCCCTGAATTTGAAAGAAAATACTGACTGTGCCCCTGCTGAAACCTTGGACAGAAAGATACAGTTCCAGTCCAGTGGATGTGAGTGGCGGGTTCAGCGAGATGCTTGACGGTACGCAGAGGTACTATGTGCTTGGAGGCAAAGGTGGTGTTGGGAGAACTAGCATGGCCGCGTCACTTGCTGTGAAGTTTGCCAAGCATGGCGAACCGACACTCATCGTGTCTACAGACCTAACACGATCACTGTGTGCTTCATTTGAACAAGTATCTCTGAACGCCTATGTTGTGTACATGCTGCTTGAATTGAGTTTTTTAGTATCTATGTTGAGTGTCTTGCTTATGCTGTTTATAGGACTGGGACGTGAGTGATGGCAAATCTGTACGTATTGATGGATTTGACTCTCTTTATGCAACTGAGGTATGGGAAGTTATGCTAGAATTTTTGCCATTGTACTTTGTATATTCTCTGCGCTTCCGTGATTAAGCAGGTGCTGTCCAGTTGGAAAATAAACACCTTGGATTGTGTTTGGTGGTAACCCATTCGTTCGTTCTTTTAGCTCACTGGCGAACTAGCCATTCTCTGGAGTTTCAATCTTAATACTGATATTTTAGCATTAAATCTAATAAATCTAACTGCATTGATTTTTTCTTCCTGGAATGGAGTGTGCGCGAGTTGTCTATTTCAAGAATAGGTTGGATCTATCTGGCTGCACTTTCTAATAGTTTTTAGTTCTTTGGTGCATGATCTTGACGAATTACTTCTGAATAACCTAAGAGATCTAGCATTTCACGGCTCATTTCTGTAAATCAAATGCTTGGTTTTGTTTTTATGCCCAAAGATAATCCAAAACGTTCCACTCCCAGCTGGATGGCACCCATGGGGTGATGATGCATTTTCTGGCATCACTGGTCTCTTTCCTGTCATGCTAGTTTGGCTTTGACTATCTGTTATATTGGTTGGAACACATTCTTTTACAGATTGGCTGTGTGAAGATAGAGGGGGAAACAAGTTTTGGATCTTTCATCAACAATGTACTTGGAAGGATGTGGCTTGCATCTGCTAATCCGGTATAAACTTCACAGAAAATGTGCATTTTCCTTCTCCATTTCGTTTTAATGGCCCTCCAATATATTGTTGACCACATCACGGGATGAATGTGACCATAAAGGTTCAAGCTATAGTTCTTTGCTGGCTAAGTGTGTATTGATTGCTGCACTGATATTCTCTTTTTTTGGTATTGTGCCCTGAGGTGAATTTGGAATGCTTGAACTTTTCTAGGGGCTATTAGGTTCGTATGCTTGTTTTTGTTCTTTAGCATGTATCATTGGATCAGTTCTTCAGCATTGTAGTTTAGTGATCTGTTGATCCCAGATAGCACTTACACTTTTGGTTCTCTGCTGTCTAGTTCCGTGGAGATTGCCAAAAACTAAACCTTTGTTCGCTACTTTGCTGTTGCTCGAGAAGAGAAGTTTTATTTCTTTTAATTCCTTGCTCAGATCATATTACTTATGCATACATTTGTCTTAATTTCTTGCAAAGTTTACGCTCAATGAGATGCTGAATAGAATCCCCCCTGGACTTGAAGAAGCATATGCACTATCAGAGGTATCAATCAAAATTTACATGATTTATTATTTGCTGATGCACTTTCCAAAATTACTCATCGCTTGATGTGTATCCTTTGCAGCTGATAAAATCAATTGAACTGCAAGGTACCGATAAATTTAGGCGTATAGTGCTGGATGCTCCGTCCACTGTTTGTCCCCTTCTCACCACAATATTTTCAATCAGACTATACTTTTTATCTTTTTTTTTTCCATCCACTGACAATTATTTGGCTACAAATTTATTGCACAGGGACATACACTTAAGCTTCTGTCAGCTAATAATTGGATTGAAAAGTTGCAAGATATGCTCATTAAGGTGAGGTTTAATGTAACTAGTGATTTTATCTGTTACAACTGAATGCTACCTCCATGAAACTCATATATGTCTGTTTGTCTGTAAACTGTTATACCAAACTGTTTTTCTGGGTTTCCCTGTTTTGAGTCGTTTGTACTCTGTTGGATTACGGAGTAAATGTGTTTAGTTCCATTTCACCAATCCCTATTTAGACATGCTGTTGTGAAATAGAAGACGGTAAATTCAACGCAGCATGCAATCACAAAGTCAAAAATCACAATATAATTGACTTGCCTCAATGTGGCATAACTGTATACTGCAGTACACTTTTGTTGCAAATGCATGTTGGTGGTATTGAATTGTTAAAGAAGAGAAGTGGTACAAATAGAGTGTACTAAGCTTCAAGGCTACAAGTATAACAGAACTTCTACAAGCTTGGAAAATTGGAAAAATTTCTGGCAACATTCTTCCCTTTGAGTTTTTCGTGGACCTGGAATCAGTCTTTTTGTTATGCAAATGTGTAATGCATGTTACTGCACATTGTAATTTCAGGGTGTAAATGCCGCTTCATTCGTGCCAGCCTTAAAGTTGTCTCCTGAGAACGGGCAATTAATTGTAAGTGTGCAATAGTTCCCAGTTGATTCATATTAATGTGGGTTGAAAAGCAAACTACAAGTTTATCATCTTGTTTCAAGTCTTCCAGGCTAGAGGAACTAAGGCAGCAGACTGCCAGAGTGCGTGAGCTTTTGTTTGATCCACGAGCAACAGAATTCATCATTGTCACAATTCCAACGGTAAAAGCTACCACCATTTTTGCAATTGCGGCAACAGCTATTTTTTTTTAATTTTGAAAGACCAACAGCTATTTGTTTTTAACTGTAGTTATACCCTGTTGACATCTGGAGTCATGTTTACTCTTGTATGTGTGGGCTACCATGAACAATATCATTATGTTGTTGGGTACATTCAGTCTGATTCAAAAGAAAGAAAAAAGTCTGTCGACATGAGATCATGAAATACATACAAGGCTGGCTGCAACGAGGAGTCAGCTTATTCTTACTTGTGGGCCCTTGTTTCCCCAGATGATGGCAGTTGACGAGTCATCAAGATTCCACGCGTCCTTAAAGAAGGTTAGGGCGCACACAAGAAGGCTCGTCGTAAATCAAGTGCTACAACCATCTGCATCCGACTGCAGATTCTGCGCTGCAAAACGGAGGGTAAGCAAACTTCTGCCATTCTTGCAACTCGCAACATGTCCCGTGGCTTCTAGCACTTGATCCGGAGAGGAGAAGCCCATGCACCACAAGTTTACTGCTTTTGGATGGCTATTTAGCGTGCCATATATTTGTCAAAGGCTTGTTCCCGAATGGCACATCGGTTGTACTAGCTTTCAGTGTCTGAGTGGAAACTTGACAATTTCAGGAACAAGCACGCGCCTTCAGTGCTATAAGGGAGGACCGTGAACTTGGCGGCCTGAAGCTGATCCAGGCACCGCTCCTTGATGTGGAGGTGAAAGGCGTCCCTGCACTCCGGTTCCTGAGCGATTCAGTGTGGAAATAGAGAAGCTTTTTTTTGGTCGGCATTTTTCCTTTCGAATTTCATCCTATTGGTATCTACTGTCGCCGAGTAGTCACTGCAAGAGGGTGGTTAATCCTGGGCGTCAGAGAAGATAAGCGCACGAGGATCTCATTCTGTTCAGGTCGTAGAGCTGCAGACGCTTGCTCACCAGCGGAGAACCCTGGCTTAACACGTTTGTTTTACCAGTGTGTGTTGTCTGAAATGTGAAGGGATAAGCTGGAACGGCTCAGCGGTGCGTCTTTTTTCTGCCAGTTCTCATGTGCTCCGATTCTAAAGAAGTCCAGACGCAAGTCCATTTTATGCAGGGTCAACACGTACCAGTTTTGTACCGTGGATCAACTGCGACTCTCCGACCAATTTCACTTCACTGCGCTGTCCTATATATCGCACTTGGTGTTGCACCATCACGCATGTCTGTTGTCAAGGACCAAGGTTGAAGCAAAATTTCCCTTGGTCCGTTGGTACTGTCAACCTCTGCATCGTCGTGACTTGTAGGCTGTAGCTAGCGAAGTGTAAGTGCAGAAAACGCTAGGGTCTTGATCCTACGATGAATCGAGTTGGCTTTTACTTCCCCGCACACGGCACGGCCGTTCGTATCCGGCTGGATCGCCCGTCGAGCGCGAAACCCGGAGCGCACGCGGCGCGGATCGGCAGCGATGGCCACCGGCGCGGTTGCGGTGGCAGCGGCCGCGCGCGCGGCCAGGGGCGCAAGGACGGTGCGACCCCGGGCGGGGGTGGGGGGGGGGGGGGGGGGGGGGGCGGGCTACCTGTAATGCTGCTATCTGTGGCATCTGGCGATGGCGCGATGCCACCGATCTAATCGGAGCACGAGCACCCCCAGTAGTCGGAATCAATCGGTTCTCAGCCTGTCGGACCACGTGGAGAAATGCATGGTGGCCTTGAACCGGCCTGTGAGCGGAACCGACAGCAAGATCCTGCCCGGTGACGATCATTCGACGAACGTCTGCATTTCTCCACGTGCGCGCTCTCGATGCATCTCGTCCATACACTACAATGAAACTGGTAGTTGATTAGTGCTAGTTCAAGCCTTTAACGCATCGTACTACTATGTGATTACTCTACAGTGAGGTGAGGTGAAGGAATTTATGGTAATAAGGTGCGTGCGTGCACTAATTGAAGGCCCTGACATTTACGTCTTGCGAGATCCTTCCGACTACACTTTGTGGTGTGAACATGGTGTTCGCGCAGTTGTACTACGTGTATCGGAATGGTATGTGGTGGACAAAGCACGTACTACCGAGTGGAGACGCGGGGAGAGGGTCCGGCGGTACAAGTATTTTATAGCGTAGCGTGGAGTGCATAGAGAGGAGCAGACTGCTACTGGGAGGGTATGGGCAAATCCACTCTTGTTAACACCTAAATCCAAATTATTATTCTCCACTCGTTATCCTCCCAAATCCCACCCATATCCAATGGATAATTAACTTTGTGCTACGTACATATACATATCCAATTAATTAATTATACCCTTCTAATTTCTAACGGGTATATAATTTTCTACCCATATAAAGTGGCTGTGGATTTTGGGAGAGGGTATGGATACCTAGTGGCAAGCCTAGTGGAGAGTTAGAAATATTTAGAACTTTAGCCTTAGTATTACCAGCAATTCCAATGCCTTTCTTATTTATTATGTGCCGAAGGATATGGGGTTATAATGTTATATTGTCACAATGTATTTCCATGATTATCATAATACATGTTTAGATTCTTAATAAAGCCCAATTCCACCGATTTTCAAAGCCTAACAAGCATGTCTTTTTTCCTTTGCTCCATGCATGTGGACCGACCTAATTCCAACGTGTCGTGGCATGGCCATGCAAGTAAACAATTAGGTGTCCGGGAGTAAAGGGGGGAAGATGGAACATGCTCTGCAAGAGCTAGCCTAGCTTCTATGCTTTTGCATCAAACTTTATCGTTGTCAACTGCTCGGCATACAACAAGTTCAGGTGATAGAGAACAGAGATCAAACACGCGGTGGCCGGCAGGCAGTTGGACAAAAACGCCGGGGCTTTGCCGGGGGACGCCGATGTATGGCACCGGGAGCCTTGTGTGCAGACATGCCAGAGAGCTAGACGCGGCGGCGCCAAATGTAAAGCAAAGTTTCCTTTCGCCGCGGTGGCGGGGCCGGGCATCTCGCCGTTGTCCTGTTGCAGACGCCGACCCATCGACCGGCCACCACTTGCCTGCCAATCAAGCGGCGGCGGGGTCAATCGAAAAGGAAAGCGAGTGACACGCAACTGTTTCCTGAAACGCGTGGTCACTGGTTAGTATGAGCTGAGATGAGTTGTATGTAACTGGAGATGGTTTAACTCTGGAGTACTTCCTCTGGGCCATGACCGTGGCAGGCAACGCTGTCGCTGGAGGGCCCCTAGCTTGTTGAGTGCTTGGGCTGACGATGCAGCGCCGCACGATTTTTCCTCGGATCCGGTCACAGTTATATAATTGCATCACCTGCTAATAGCTCATAAGTTGATGTGGGTTTCATCTGTAAAACAGCTTTAAAAATCATGTTGTGAGAAAGTTGCATCGAAAAACGAGCGAGATTATATAGCTTTCACTCCATGCCAGTTTCATTGCAATATTTACCTAATAAAAAATTGATTCAGTTAGCTTCTTAGCTCTAAACTAAACCATTGTTGGAGATGCTCTTATATAACCGTGGATTCTGTTCGCAATATAATGTAATATTTTGATTAGCAATATCCATAAAAAGATATTATATATCTTCAATAAAAAAAGTTCTATATGATGAAAATATTTTTAATAATGAATATAGTAATATGAATATTGGTTGCCAATCTAAATAAATGTTGGATATTGATGGTTGAACTTAAAGTGTCCAACGTTAAAGATCAAGCATAAACAAAATAAAGGAATGGCTAGTTATGTGATAGATTTAGGGGCGAAAAATTTATTGAATCGGGAGCCTTAGATCAAGATCGGGCATCCTCTCATATAAAATTCTTAAATCCTAACATGTCTCGTACCTCTCTGAACTTTGCCGCTAATCTCCTATACGCGTTGCGATTGCAAATTTGAAAAATTATCACCGCTAAATACTTTGTAAAATAATACATATTGTTTTATTTTAAAATGTAGATTGTTTTAGCTTTATTTAAGTCAAACTTATCTAATTTTGATCAAATTCATAGCAAAATATACAAGAAAATATGTTACGATAGTGCGTTGTATTTAGTATTTAATGTATATTAATATATTTTTTATAAATTTAGTTAAAATTTGAGAGATTTGATTTTGGATAAAAACTAAAACGACCAGACAGAAAGTACTTAGGCCGGGTTTGGTTCACTGACTTAAATTTAAGCACCCGTCACATCGAATGTTTAGATACTAATTAGGAGTATTAAATGTAGACTATTTACAAAACTGATTACATAAGTGGAGGCTATTAAGCCTAATTAGTCCATGATTTGACAATGTGTTGCTACAGTAAACATCTGCTAATGATGGATTAATTAGGCTTAATAGATTCGTCTCGCCGTTTAGCCTCAACTTATGTAATGGGTTTTGTAAATAGTCTACGTTTAATACCCCTAATTAGTATTTAAACATTCGATATGACACATGCTAAAACTAAGCAAGGAACCAAACGCCACCTTATACGGTTACCAGCGCGCTTTTGTGCTCCCCACCTACTGCTTCATGGGCTATATAAGCAAGTACCCACGGGACAGAGAGGGTCGCGGGCGGACCAATTTCGGTGCGTACAAAAGGTACGCCATGGCGGTTGTTAAATCGATCTGTCCGCCAGAATGCGTCGTGCCGGTGGGCTATGACGAGCCGCTCCTCGGGCGCTACGAGGCCGCGCGGCCGGAGAAGAAGGCGGCTGCCGACGACGACGGCGACGGCAACGCCAGCTTCGTGCAGACTTGCCTCAACGGCCTCAATGTCTTGTCAGGTGTGCCATGTTTTCTGCTTGCAGCTAGCTAGGGCTGTTTCTCGATTCGTACCATGCCTTTGATCTGACGTGACGGCGCGCGCACCGTTGCCGATCAGGGGTTGGGCTGCTGTCGGTGCCCTACGCGCTCTCGGAGGGCGGCTGGCTGAGCCTGGCGCTGCTGGCCGCCGTGGCCGCCATCTGCTGGCACACCGGCCTCCTCCTCCAGCGCTGCATGGCCGCCGACCCGGCCCTCCGGACCTACCCGGACATCGGCGAGCGCGCCTTCGGCCGTGGCGGCCGCCTCCTCGTCTCGGCCTTCATGTACGCCGAGCTCTACCTCGTCGCCATCGGCTTCCTCATCCTCGACGGCGACAACCTCGACAAGCTCTTCCCGGGCGCCAGCGTCAGCCTGGGCCCCGCGACGCTCGCCGGGAAGCAGCTGTTCGTCGTGCTCGTCGCGCTCGTGGTCGCGCCCACCACGTGGCTGCGCAGCCTCGGCGTGCTCTCCTACTTCTCCGCGACGGGCGTGTTCGCGTCGCTCCTCATCGTCCTCAGCGTGCTCTGGGCCGCCGCCTTCGACGGCGTCGGGTTCTCCGCGCCGGGCACGGTGGCGCTGCGGCCCACGGGGCTCCCCACGGCTCTCGGGCTCTACACCTTCTGCTACGGCGGCCACGCCGTGTTCCCGACGCTCTACACCTCCATGAAGGAAAAGCATCGGTTCCCAAAGGTATGACCAATGGCGACGCGTACATGTTCATGCGGGCCTGTCACAATTACAACGACAATGAAGAATTCACTGGTCAACAATGTTTGGAATCTTATGACAAGCAGATGCTTGCGATATGCTTCGTGCTGTGCACGGTCAACTACGGGTCGATGGCCGTGCTCGGGTACCTCATGTACGGCGACGGCGTGGCGTCCCAGGTGACGCTGAACCTCCCCGCGGCGCGGCTGAGCTCCAAGATCGCCATCTTCACCACGCTGATCAACCCGCTGTCCAAGTACGCGCTGATGGTGACGCCGATCGCGACGGCCGTCGAGGGGAGGATCCGCGGCGCCGCCGGCTGCGGCGGCTCGGGCCCGGCTGTGTCGGTGGCGGTGAGGACGCTGCTGGTGCTCAGCATGGTGGCCGTGGCGCTGGCGGTGCCCTTCTTCGCGTACCTGATGGCGCTCGTGGGGTCGCTGCTCAACGTGGGCGCGTGCATGCTGCTGCCCTGCGTCTGCTACGTCAGGGTGTTCGGGCCGCCGCGGCGCGCCGCGGAGGCCGCGGCGATCGTCGCGATCCTGGCGCTGGGTTCGCTGGTGGTGATCACCGGGACCTACTCGTCGGTGGTGCAGATTACCCGCGAGCTGTTCTGACAATTTTGTTGCTGCGCGCGGCGGCAGTCGTACGAAAGAAATTGAGCTTAGGAAGGCAGATTAGGTGCACAAAGAAAATACACGCATGTTCGAAATCCGATTCGTTACGATTGCGAACTGATGTGCACTAGCGTCTGTTCTATGCGTATGCGCATGTGACGGCATGTGTATTCCATCCGTCCTAAAATAAATATATTTGTAAATAACGATTTTGTCTCAACAAGATTTGGTAAATATACAGGTGTCACAACGTGAGAGGAGGGAGTGGATGGCATGCTAAACAAGTTTCAAATTGTAATGATCTTTCCTTTTAATCCATATATCCAATTCGAATTTCCTTTGAGCTATAATATCCGTTGGAATTAACGCAGCGCAACGAGATCCAATATGCCATCTAATTTTTTATTTTATTATCTCAATATTTTAATACACTAGTTCAATATTTTTGAATAACTACTTCAACGTTCGGGACATAGATATTTTTACTCAAAAGGTTGGTCTAGTTTACTCAAATTGTTGGATTAACATTGAAAAAGTGTTGAATGTAGCACTTCATCAATCAAAAGGAAAGACAAAGAAAAGCGTACCTGCCAGGCTCCATGGCATGTTGCTGGCCTGCCATACTGGGGCCGTTGCTTGCATTGGCATGCTGCTGGGGGCTCCTATACGTCTGCTGGAACATAGTTAAGCCCAGCAAGGGCCAGCTTGACAGTTTCCTTTGTTTTAGAAAAAAATTGTTTCAAAAATAAAGCTTGACTGTTTCCGTTCCGTTCCATCACATGAATGCGCGCGCCTTCGACTTTTTGAGAGCGCCTCGCGTTAATTATTTTTTCCGCGCGTCTTCGTCTTTTTGAGTGCACCCTCGCATTAATTATCCTTTTCAGCACATTATTTATTTTTTCCATGCGCCTTCCATTGCATTTTTTTGACTTTTTTGCTGGGCATGTGGTTTGAAGTGGGATACTAACAGGTGGGAAAATGATATACTAATATGTAATTTAAACTTCAAACTTCAAACTTAATGTTTGAAGTTTAATATACTAATATGTAATTTTTACATGTGATCGGTAAGATATGTCCAAACCAAAAAAAATACAAGTGAGAAGGGAGTTGTTATTACAGAAATTTGAGGAAAAAAACACAAATCAGTAATAATTAACTAAGTAAACTCCAGGTCTATTTGATCCTCAGCTAAGAAACATCAACCACCCTAAAATGAATCATCTTCTCATGAAGAGCTGGAGCACCTGTTAATAATAAACATAGAATTGTAGTAAGTTTTAGAAATGTTGGGATGTGGAAAAGGAACTGTTAGACTGTTAGAAATGTTGAATATCATAATGACTAATTGTTTAACAATAAGAGGTTAAATTTCTAAAACTGATGAACCTAATGGTGAAAAATTGTTGAACAATATGATGTTGAATTCAGAACAGTTGAACCTATTTCTGTAAAATTGTTGGAACTTCATATGTAGTAGTAACTAAACGGAAACTAGAAATGTTGAAAACATTCATCATAAAAGGTGAACATGTAGTAAGTTTTAGAAATGTTGAGATGTGGAAAAGAAACTATTAGAAATGTTGAATATCATAATGACTTTGACAAGATAATTGTTGAACAGAAAGAGGTTAAATTTCTAAAACTGATGAGCCTTATGGTGAAAATTGTTGAACAATATGAGGTTGAATTCAGAACTGAAATTGTTCGACCTTCATATATAGTGGTAACTAAAAAATGTTGAAAATTAGAAATGTTGGAAACATTCGTCATAAAAAGTGAACATGCAATTAGAAATATTAAAAATATTTACTAGTTGTGTAATGGTAACAAAATGTTAGAAAGATGCAATTTTTATATAATAACATTGAAAGTATAGAACATAGATAATCATTGATAGGAAACTTGTGACAAACCTGAAAGGAAAAGGTAGAGAACAACATTTGAATTAAATGAGCATGTCCAGGAACTTTTTATGAAATTTGTTGTACTTGTAAAAGTTGGAACAAAAATAAGATGAACAACTACTTTCCTTATGGAATATCAGAGGTGAATTTGTCATAAAAGACCTTTTGAGCTTCTGTTTCGAAAATGACTAGTGCATCAGGTTCACACTACCCTAGCCTACAAAGTGGGATTCCTGATTAATGTTGGGTGCATGTCAAAAACAAGTTGACAATTATTGGGAAAATGTTGAAGTATGTTAAAAAATGTTGGGCAAACAATTTAAGAATACATTAGTATATGCTAAAAAAATTGAATTATGTAAAAGAAATGTTGGTCTATCAAGCAAAATTTTGGTAAATATCAAATAAATTATTAGTCAATATCAAGAAATGGTGCTATATGTCCAGAATAAGTTAAAGGAAAATGTTAGTGTATGTCAATGAAATGTTGGATAATATTAAAAAATAAGTTCAAAAAAAACTATGTATGAAATTTTTTTATTAATAATGGTCAACAAAATGTTAGAGATTGTGAAAAAATGTTGGGCAATCATCAATAAATGTTGATTTAGGAAAAAACAATATTGGGAAATATAAAGGAAATGTTGGAGGTGTATGTTCAAAATAAATTGAATAGATTCTAAAATGTTGGTAAGAGTTAAAAACAACTTTAAGAATATATTAGTACATGCTCAAAAAATATTGGCAACCATCAATAAATGGTAAGTGTCCAAAATAAGTTATAAAAAAGTTGGTGCATGTCCAATGTATGTGATAAAATGTTGATCACTTTGAATAAAAATGTGTGTGTATTCAAAACAATGTTGGTCAATATCAAGAAAATGTTGGTGAGTGTCTCAAAACTAAGTTAAAGAAAAATGCTGGTGTATGTGATAAAATGTCGATGACTTTGAAGCAAAATATTGATGAGTGTAAACAAATGTTAGCAAGCGTCGATAAAATGTTGATTTGTCCAACAATAAGTTATACACAAATGTTGGTGTATGTGATAAAATGTTGAACACTCTGATAGAAAATATTTATGAATTCGCTAAAAAAGTTGGTCAACATCAAAAAAATGTTGGTGAGTGTCCTAAAAATAAGTTAAATAAAAGAGTTAGTATATGGGGAAAAATATTGATCACTCTAAAGATAATGTTGGTGAGTGTAGAAAAATATCAGCAAACAACTATAAAGGTAGTTTGTGTAAAAAAATAGTGATTCCGTAAAAAATATTTATATATGTCAAGAAATTGTTGCTCACTATCAAGAAAATGTTGGTGATTTGTTCAAAAGTAAGTTATACAAAAATGTTGTTGTATGTCAAGAAATGTTGGTGATGTGTTCAAAGATAAGTTATAGAAAAATGTTGAAGTGTCAAAAAAATTGTTGTTCAATACCAAGAAATGTTTGTGAGTGACCAAAAATATGTTGAAGGGATAAAACTTGAATTTGAATGTAAATTAACTTATATTTAGCACATAAATGGAAGTCCATGTCTTTAAAAAATAGCTTTATTCATTTTGTAGCATGAGTGTAAACTGCAAAAAAAAAACTCATTTACAAGAGGGAAACACATGCATTTATATATGGAATACAACTTGTCTGACAGTCCGAAGGGAATAAGAAAAAACAAAACTCAAGCTGCATTTTCTTTACTGTGAACTTTTTTATTTTTCTATGATTCCGTTGCTTGAACTTTAAACACTCTTCCCGCCGAGAATTGAACATTTTGCAAAATGCAAGCATGCCTTCACTAAACACACAATACATAGACCATTTTTATATAGGCAACACAAAAATAACAATATTTTTACTAAACACAAGTCACAGATATAGAGAAATACCCAACCAATTTTAGTATAAAAAGAGCTATTGTACTAGCTCATGACCATACAGTTTTTAATCCGAGCAATACCCTACCGAAGTAAATGGAAGGCACACAAAAACACTAGAATGGAAACTCTATCACTCGTACTCAAAAGCATACAGTATGGCATCCGAGAAAAAGAGGTAGGCTAACATTAGAAATAAATATAAAAGTGTTAATTTAATAAAGGTTTGCTCTCAAATTTCCTAACTTAGTTCACATTACAAGCAGTAATAATCTCTATGAAACATGCTCCGAACGTTCACCAACAGGTTCAGCTTTGACAAGTAGAAACACAGCTTAAGTGAAAACGACTAATAGGTTATTCCATAGTAAAATCCAGAGCACACAAGTGTAGATATTCAATACAGATCTGCTTATGTTTGCATCTCAAATTTAGCTTCCATTGAAATTCAGAGCACATGTGCCGTAGTGAATTTCTTAGCACAAGTCACAGATATGCACTCAGTCTCATTGCTTTGAAGAATACCAAGAATCTTGATTACCATGGATTTTGTGGTAGGAATGTGTTTATCTTCAACAATAATCTCTGAGGAAGAAGGGCATGTCTGACTCATGATCCATTCTAAAAATTCAGTAGGGATAGTGATCCTAGACACTTACAATATTTTTTTTGAAATCCATACAACAATCCTTTTCTACTCATTATCAAGGGTTGCCACAAATTTTTGAACACAAAATGAATAAAACCTAATATCCACTCTATAGGAGTAGAAAAAAGGGTGCGAATTAGAAACCATGAATAAAATAAAGAACTTATTTATCACTGGTGCAATGGTGTTAACACTTTAATAGTTAAAGGGCTCCCAACTGTGTTTCTAGTGATGAAAAAAAGAGCAAAAGAACAGTCACCAACTCAACATTACTGTAGGGACATGCAGACTATAGGAACAGACCAAACTAGGAGCTTATTTGGGGTGTTGAACAAATGGAGGAAGCCTAACAGAGAACGTCTCCAAAATTTTCTACAGAAGCTGCAAAAAAAATCCTAATAGAAATGGAGGAAAACAAGAAAGGCCGTGCAAGCCTGCTCATAATGGTAACTACAGAATTGCGAGGAAATAACATTCAGACCAAACTTTACACAATTGTATTATAGGGTACTAGCACTGGAGGAGCCCTTAGCGCTAATCTAGTGAACCTCAGCACTTGTCCACAACCCAAATCAGCACAAGATACCAACAGGCTCCTTCCTCCAGTGTTCCGACAACTACCCGTAAATCCACGGCCTGATCTCACTCCATCTCAACCCACTGCAGCACCTCAGGACCCAACCACAGCCCACCATTTCACTCAAGTCTTAGATCCAACATAGAAACTACATAGGTGGATCCAACGAGAAGTACAGTGGGAAAACACACGGGAGAGAGCTGACTACCCTGTGGTGAGGAGAGCACACGCTGCTGCTGGAGGGCCGGGGATGGAGCAGGCGGCGGCGACAGAGGCGGCGCGGTGCAGCGTAGCAAGGCCAACGAAGTGTCAGAGGGGAGTAGGTTGCGGACGGTGGCCAAGTGCCCGCTGGCGCCGCAGAAGTTGGCGTGGGCGCCTCCGGCGACGCCGCCCGCTGCCAAGGTCGCTCAGCTTCTCCACTGCCGAGTCGAGCAGCGTGGACACGACCGAGGGGATGACCGCGATATTGGATTGGAATAGAACGGAAAACTCGAGACGAATGGGAAAAAAAGATCTGGAAGGTTAGGCCTAGCGAATTGAACGGTCGGGGAAAGCTGCACCAATCTTGGAAGGTAAGATGGAAAAAATCTTCCGGAAGATGGATAGGATTTCCATGCAAAGTATGGTTGTTGATGGACCGTTGCGGGTCGTGCGATTCATGTGACTGTGGCGATTCTATGGGCCAATCCTATATGGCTTCAGGTAGCCCACTAGTTATATGGCTTCTATTGTTTGAGATTTGTGCGAGCGTCCTCGTCTATCGGATGGGCCCCCATCCCAAACCCTATCATCTCCCCAGCCAACCGCCACCGCCACCACCTACTCGCCCCCCTGCACGCCGATGGCCGGAGCCCCGCCGCTCCTAGCCCGAGGGATGCCGCTTGCGGCTATGCTCGCCGCTGCCCCGGTCGCTCCCGCCTACGGCCCCGTGCGTCGCCGCTTGGAGCCCTACCACGCGCTCCCAGCACCGCAGGCGCCGCTCGCAACCATGCACATCGCCGCTCCCGCTTGCAGCTCCTTATCGTTAGGTACCCCCCTCCCGCCTGCCGGCTTGCTGCACGTCGGCATCGGCGCAAGCCACAACTATTTTTTTTAAAAAATGTTGATGCAGTTATCGAAATGTTTAAACGGGTTGTAAAAATGTTGAAAATGTATACATTTAAAAAAAATGTTGAATGTAGTATTTCTAAATGTTGATCTGTTTCTTAGAAAATTTTAAATGTAATATTCCGAAATGCTGAATTTACATATCTATAAGTTGGGATCATTAGTTGAACCTAATAAACTTTAAAACCATGTTGCTTATCCAGCACAAGGAAGCTACCTAGGAACTCCGGATTCTATGCGCCCTGTGTTGCCCATGGCCCAGTCACCTCACCTCGGTGAGACCCTGAGAGGGTCAGTTTAGCCACCTTATCTTTGCCACTCATCTTCATGCCCCCCAAAAAATGAAAACCTTTGCCGCTCGTCTTCCTACTGAGAACATAGTACATATACTGGATGAGGATTACTGAGGCGCAAGATGTGGCACCAGTTTAAGTCGCCGGATCCATCCTCCCCCTCAATCCCAACCGGCGAGCCCTCATGTTCCCCGTACAATTCTGCTCCAAGTGCCCATCGAGCACTGGCGCGCGCGCCGTGAAAATAAACGGTTTCCAGTTTGTAGACAACGTGCGTGCAGGAGCAGCACGGCCGCGCGCGCGCGGTACACAGGACAAAAAGCCTCGGTGCTCACTGGGGCGATGGCGACGAGACGGTATGATTCGTGGACCTGGGTTGACGTCGTCGCCACTCCCCACGGCTTTTGGCTGGTCGTCTGCACATGGCCGCAACTAAATGGCAAGGACGAATTTGGGAACGATGTCGTCCGCTCCCTACGGATCATTGCGTTTTACCCTATCCTCCTATCCTGCAGGCATGAGTGCATGGCTGGAGGCCTGCAACGGACCAACTGCTGTGCTCTCCGAATCAAAGGCTAGAACAACGGTGCTACTGCAACCACATAGCATGCGGCTGTATGTGCCTCCATGCGCTCGAATAGTCTAATGTTGTCTCTTTTGTTCATTAGACAACCTAGAGTTTCTACATGCATTTAGCAATAAAAAAGTATGAGGAGCACATCTTTTAAGAGATAAGCATGCCATGTGTTGTACACGTAACGTACTGTGCAATGGAGGAGCAGAGATGCATTAGTCAAAACATAGAGGGTTTCTAGAAGCGAAAAAAACAAGAAGTCCAGTTTATTTGTCCGGAATCACTTCGAAAAAGGTTGGAGCATTATCCTTCCGGATCACTTCAACTTCAACATCAGGCAATGCAGCATGGCGTTAGTAAATGCCACATGCGACGAAGGTTGCCGAACCATCGAGCCTGGGGCTTGTGTTGTGTGTCCACCGTAGAAGACCGTCGCTCGTTTATCACCAGGTGTCCAGGTCGCTCTGCCGTTCGTCACGTACCCATTCCATCGTTCTCGGTTCTCCATGCCTCCTCTCGGCAAGCCTGATTCCTTTCACAGGTTAAGAGCGCTCCAAATCCAGCGGAAGCTTTCAGCCCACGTGGCCGGTCTAACGCCGTGGATCTCGAGCGCGGCCGCCGCGCCGCGCTAGCGGTTTGCCCGAGTCGCAGTCTCGGTCGCCAACTCGGCGTGCGGCCTCCGCACGGGCCGCGCCGCGCGCGCTCAAAAAGCCGTCGCGAGCGAGTCCGTGGGGTCTGACGTCTGGCGTCTCGTCTCGTCGTGCCTGACGACGGGCAAGAGAACAAACGCAGGCTTTGCTTATCTACGGCTGGCGCGGCGGGGCGCGGCACGTACGGCTTATCTACGGCTTCGTGTTTTCTTCTGTTCCATCGCGTGCCAGGCAGCTGCGGCGGAAGCGAGCGGCCGGATAAGAAGGGAGGAGATGGCCATTGGCGGAGCGCCGTCGCGTGGCGCCGCCGACGGCTCGGCGGCCTCGCTGCCCGGCCTGGAGCATCCCCTCCTCCACGCCTATGAGGCGCGCAAGGAGGCCGAGGCGGCGGACGACGACCACGAGGCGCAGTGCTTCGGCTCGGAGCCCGACGCCGGCGGCGCGAGCTTCGTGCGAACCTGCTTCAATGGCCTCAACGCCCTCTCCGGTGAGTGTTCGTGCCAGTTCGTTCTCCTCGGGCACAGGGCAGGGTTGCCAACGTTGGTTTCCCTCTTGGTTGCTTTCAGGCGTCGGGCTGTTGTCCATCCCGTACGCGCTGTCGGAGGGCGGGTGGCTGAGCCTGGCGCTCCTGCTCGTCGTCGCGGCGGTGTGCTGCTACACGGGCCTGCTCCTCCAACGGTGCATGGCCGCGTCACCGGCGGCGGCGCGGGGGTACCCGGAGATCGGCGACCTCGCGTTCGGCCGCGGCGGCCGACTCGCCGCGTCCGCGTTCCTCTACGCCGAGCTCTACCTCGTCGCCATTGGCTTCCTCATCCTGGAGGGGGACAACCTCGACAAGCTGTTCCCGGGCACCAGCCTCAGCCTGCCGCTCGGCGGCGGGGGCGGGGGCGGGGGCGGGCGCCTCCTCGTCGTCTCCGGGAAGCAGCTCTTCGTCGTGCTCGTCGCGCTCGTCATCCTGCCCACCACGTGGCTCCGGAGCCTGGGCGTCCTCGCGTACGTGTCGGCCAGCGGCGTGCTCGCGTCGGCGGTCGTGGTCGTCTGCGTGCTGTGGGCCGCCGTTGCAGATGGCGTCGGGTTCCGGGGACAGGGCAGGATGCTCAACGTCAGTGGCCTGCCCACTGCTCTGGGCCTGTACACCTTCTGCTACTGCGGCCATGCCATTTTCCCCACGCTCTCCAACTCCATGAAGGAAAAGAAAAAGTTTTCAAAGGTAACGCATAACTCGCATTGGAAGCATATTGATTTCTTTTAGCACATGCTACCTCTGCAATTTCTTGTGTCGAATATAAGGAAATGGGAATATGGGATACAGCTAAAAGAGTAAAAGTATGCCATTTTTCTGACATGAGTTTCAGGTACACTGAAATGTAACTACGGTGCGGTATTTGAGCGTCATTGTACCAACTATTTGATGCTCAATCAATCTGATTTGCGAAGCAACTTTCACTGGCTTCTTCCATTTCTTTTTTTTTTAAAAAAACACCTTCAGTACTAACAACACATGTACTACACATCGTATTTCCATTTATACGGCATTTGCTGACAAGAGTTTCGGGTTCCAAAAGAACGAAAAGAGATGTAACTACAATGCAGTATTTGAGCATGAATCAACTCCAATCAATCTGACTGACGCTAGCCCTGATTGCGAAGCAACAACTTTCGCTGGCTTGTACCACATCTGTCCATCTAGCCCTAGAACCTCGGATGATTTGCCATTTTTTGTTAGGTACGAAATTGACGTGTTAATTGTTGTCTTTCTACAATAGTGCAATTCTGAACACTCGAAGGAGAACATGTCTGACAGTGACTGATCAGTGTTCTAGTATACAGGAGCTACATCACATAATCAAAAGGGAGGTGAAGTAGCTAAATGTTTCTTTTCCTGCAGTTCCTTAAAACAAATCTTATTATTTGGTGGTACCTCTGACATTTGATGCTGCATAGTGTCTAGGAGTCAGCTGCACTGCCACCTCATCGTTTGGTAGCAAACAGACGTGTCAAATGTTTTGTCTTCTACAATGGTTCAATATTGAACAGCAGAAGGGAAACCTATCTGATAGTGACTGAACAGTATCATAGACCTACAGTATTCAAAGCTGAATGATTTTACTGCACCTGCTGAACTGAAATTACTATCCTGTATTCTGCTTTTGTAGGTGCTTGTCATATGCTTCGCCGCCTGCACCCTGAACTACGGATCCATGGCGATCCTCGGCTACCTCATGTACGGAGACGACGTCAAGTCCCAGGTGACGCTGAACCTGCCGGAGGGCAACATCAGCTCGAAGCTGGCCATCTACACGACGCTGATCAGCCCGTTCTCCAAGTACGCCCTGATGGTGACGCCGCTCGCGACGGCGGTCGAGGAGAGGTTGCTCGCCGCCGGCTACAAGAGGTCCGTCAACATACTGATCAGGACCCTCCTCGTCGTCAGCACGGTCGTCTTCGCGCTCGCGGTGCCCTTCTTCGGCCACCTGATGGCGCTCGTGGGCTCGCTCCTCAGCGTCATGGCCTCGATGCTGCTCCCATGCGTCTTCTACCTCAAGATCTTCGGCGTGGCGCGGCGCGGCAGGGCCGAGGTCGCGCTGATCGCCGCGATCATCGTTCTTGGCTCCCTGGTCGCCGCCACGGGGACGTACTCTTCTCTGAAGAAGATTGTTCACGAGTTCTGAAGAAGACATGCCCCTGTGTCGCAGAGTTGTGTTCTTTTGTTATCGCTGTGCAGTTCGGTATCGCAAGATGTGTAGTCGAGGCAGGGGAACAGGGCTGTGTTGAAAAAGACACAAGAGGAGCAGGTTGCCTGCATAGATATGGGCATATGTTGCTAACTTGCTATGCCGTCTTGAGGCATGTACTACTTTTATAAGAGATGCATATAGTCATTTGCCACTGTAGGAGCCTAGGAGAGCACTCTCAACGAAATCTGCCGCGAGAAGTAAGTAAAATGAGGAATCTTGTTTCATTTCACTAGTTGTGAGAAGAGCAGCGCCGCTGACTACTTTCAGAAGTTCAGTCCAACATACTCATGTCAAGGGATCGATTTTGTCTTAACTGAATTAGAATCCTTTTTCTGAGACGAATTTTCGCATTTCAAACAGTTTAATTTTGTAATTGTATACGAAACAGTGACCAATTGGCACAACAAAAGTGATACAGAAGCAGAAACAAGGGCAGGAGGCGCAAGCGCAACACACAACCAAGCTAATGACGCTGCAAGAATCCAAGGGACCATGTTCGTTTGTTGTTCCTCGTGCAAAAGGATCAAAGTTTTTTTTTTGAAATGGAAAAAGGATTAAAGTACATATACAACGATACAACATACATGGATGCCGGCAGAGTAGACCCTTCACAACCGGCAACAATCATCCGTGTCACATGGCTCAACCAAGCGCTACAGGAAAAGTTATTGCAGTATTTTTTCTTTTCCAAGAAAAAAGAGGAGTACAGCGGTAGCTACAGAAACTGAAGCAAGCAGGGGGAAAAACAACAAGCAGTAGAAACGGGGGATGATGACGCCTCACGCGCGCATCAGAGGGAGATGAAGCCTTCCTTGACGAAGAGGCCGAAGAGGAGGACGACGAAGCCCGCGGCGATGCACTGCGTGCTGGTCACCACCGTCTGCTGGTACGCCAGCAGCGTCACGGCGGCGCCCGCGCACCCGATCAGGAACCCGCTCAGGTTCCGGTCCATGCTTCCTCTCCTCCTCCGCCGCCGCTTCTCGCCTCCAATCGCTCTTCCGCTTCTTGCTTCTTGGATGCTGTTGCGTGTGGTGTGGACCGTGGACGAGACGAGGGATGGGGAAGAAGAAGGGGGGATTAAGGCAGCAAAGTCAACGGCTTCGGTGCTGATGAGGGGGGCACGGAGTCAGCTTGTGGAGGGTGCGGAAGGCCGCGGGTGCCGTTTTCAGGCTTGGGAAGCGTCGATTCGGGATGTCACTTCACAGCTCCCTCCGATCTCTCTTCCGGTCTATAAGATTATTTTGCATTGCATTACTTGCCTACCGGTCTCTCTAACCACTTTGTTCTTCAGCAGTTGAAACTTGCTCAGGGACAGCGAGATGGTCAAATTGCACTGATCTTTTTTTTAGAGAAAAGAGCAGTGCAGCCCATTTCAACTATCAGTTTGGAAAAAAAAAAGAATTTTATGTTTGATCAAACTGCTGCGAATTTTGATTCTGTTTGGTCTCTGAAAACTCAAGAATAGGATTATTGGGCTAGGCTTCTGACTGGTCCGGGCTCTTCTAGGCCCAGTTCTCTAATGGGCTGATAATATGGTGAGCCTTTTCTTTGCAATCCAGTATAGTTGCTTAAGGGCCCAGCCCATAGCTTAGAGATTTCAGGCCTTTCTAATCCATCTGCCATGCCCCAAAAAAGGAGAGATGCCAGTTGTGAGACGAGAGAGGGCAAGTCCCCGTACTCCCGGAAAGCAATGACCCTTTATCAAACAAAGCACGCTGCATCGGTGTGATCCTGAACTGCTTCAACAATGATATGGTATATCCTCTTTAAGAAAAATCATCCAACCATCACACTAGAGAGCCTTTAATCAGACAAAACACTGCATAATTCAACGCGGATGAAGCCAGCCGGGACGTACGGAAGCTGCCCAACAAAGTTTAAAGAACACTGCTAGCACTGCACTACCAGAAGGAACATGCTAGGACCCGAGACACTGAAGTTTGGGTTCGGCAACGTCCTAAAAGATCATGCCCAGCCTCGCTTGAGCAAGTGAGAGCAGGTGCGGAGTCAGCCAATGCCAAGACGAGCTTTAGTTGGTGTTCACGGATTAATTGTCAAAGCCACCTAAATCACCACCTTTGCTCAGCATGATTGACTAAACGAGCTGTTGGTTTTGTTGGGGCATAAGCTGCAGCTTACCACAATGGAAACCTCAAACTCAGGCATGCGTATATAACAAGGTCTGACCCTGACCACCGGTAGCACGCAGTCATCTTCATCCCAAGCAAACAGCCAGAGCAGCAAGGCAATCTCGCTTCTGCAAGCAAGAGCCATCACCTAGCTAGCAACAAGCTTCCCTTCTCGCGATTTGCTGCAGCTCAATTAGTTGCGCCGGACACGTACTTATACGCCATGACGAAGGACGTCGTGGTCGAGCACGGCGAGAGCTCCAAGGCGCCCCTTGTGGCGGCGGCGGGCGTCGGCCGCGCCGTGTCCTTCGCCGACATCTTCCTCCGGTTCCTCGCCATCATCGGCACCATCGGCAGCGCCATCTCCATGGGCACCACTAACGAGACCCTCCCCTTCTTCACGCAGTTCATCCAGTTCGAGGCCAAGTACAGCGACCTGCCGTCCTTCACGTAAGTCGCCACTCGAAAATATAATGGTTACGTACTGCTGCAACCTGGAAAGCCTTCACTGCCTGTTAGTTCGCTCCTCGCGGATAGCTAACTTATTTGATGCATGTGGCGATGAGCAATCCGCAGGTTCTTCGTGGCGGCCAACGCGGTGGTGTGCACGTACCTCGTGCTGTCCATCCCGCTGTCCATCGTGCACATCATCAGGCCCAGGGCGCGCTACAGCCGTCTGATCCTCATCTTCTTGGACGCGGTAACAATTAAGCTAAGCCGATCAATTGGATTAAGAACTTATAATTAGTTGCTGAAAACTAATAACTAAACGTGCTTTGAATTACTAGTCGATGCTGACCCTGCTGACGGCCGGCGCGTCGGCGGCGGCGGCGATCGTGTACCTGGCGCACAAGGGCAACGTGCGGGCCAACTGGTTCTCCATCTGCCAGCAGTTCGACTCTTTCTGCGAGCGCATCTCGGGCTCGCTCATCGGCTCCTTCGCCGCCATGGTCCTGCTTATAGTGCTCATCTTCCTCTCCGCCTTCGCGCTCGCCAGGCGCCACTGATCGGTCGAGCACAATCAGGCAACCGCCCCTGGACATCCCAACGAAGATGAAAGGGTCGTGCATGCACCTGCTTCTCTAGTGTGGTTTCTTTTCCACGGTTGTTCTTCGTTTGCTCTTCCTCTTTGATCTGAATTGCTAGCTCTCTTTGTAACTGTCCCCTTCCAGTGTGGTCCTCCAACTATAAAGGACGAGTCGAATTCAGATTTCTAGTGTGATGACAATGGTCGAAAACAAAGGGAAATTTGTGAATCGAATTGTCTCTGGCAGTACAGACAGGTGGGAGTGGAACGGCAGAGGAGGCGAAACCGTGTCGCTTGCTGTCCACGAGGGAATCGGTCCCCCGGCCCCTTCGCCGCGGCCGCGCGCCGGCCGTCGAGGTAGTGCTGGTACACGTACCAGAGAGAGGAACACCCCCACACGGCCGTGAGCAGAGTTGAGTGAAGTGTTGTGATCTCTCTCTCCCTCTCTCTCTCTCTCTCTCCCTCTCTCTCTCTCTCTCTCTCTCTCTCATGGATAGTTCAAATGATCCTTGAGCACTTCGACATCCGAGAAACCATCGATACCCATCCATACGGTGTATCTAACTGAATTTTAAAATAGAAAAGGGATTTAAATCTTCCACTCGTACACTATACATCAGGATTTCACATGTCATATCCATCCACGAGTTTTATACACCTTGCCACCTATCCGTATTTCGATATATTCATTAGTTATTTGGTTATGTTTGCCATTAATCGACCAAAACACATAAGGGAGAGCCTAGATATATTTCCAATCTCCCATTTTTCGTGGTTGCTGATAACACAACCAAAGCTCAAAAGAAACGAACAATCAATGTGCTTTGCCAACATTTCATCCAACGTTAATAAGTTATACATATTCACAAGGGCTCCCCCTTATCCATGCATTCATGGGGTGCAAAGTGCAGATAGCAATACACCAACACATGGCATCATGAGATCATCACATAAACCATAAAAGTAACCTAGTCATTACACTACCATTGAATACCTTACAAAATGTTTAAAAGTCTCACTTGGTACACACCAACCATCATATCACACCATCACAATTAACTCTTATATGTCCATCACGAATAAAAGACTAAGCGAGATCAAATCTAGATTAGATATCTTGCCAGTGCTGGAATATCCAGCAACATGCTGGATATTTTGCCCTGCAACAAAAGATAGACACATAGATAGAAATAATTCCCCATTTACCATCAAGACAACAAAAAAAAGGAAGTTGTGGAGCACTTAGTAGTTGTCGTCGTCACCAGCAGTTGTGGGGGTTTCTTCACCATCATCCCCCTCTTGTTCATCAACTTGTTCATCCGAATTGTTAAGGTCATCCACTAGGTCGATGTCGTATATTTCACTGATAGCACCGTGTGTTTCCTCTTCTTCATCAACCCATAGGTTCTCAAAAATAGGAAGAGAAGGCGGAGGAGGATAAGCTCGAGGAGGAGAATAAGGTAAACCCATCTTGTCCATGATGATCTTCTGCCTCTCGTCGAAGCGTTGCATGTGCTCATTCATAATCTTCCTTTGCTCATGAATCTCAACAACTGAGGTGGTGCAGACATTGAAGATAACTTGGGCCACACGACTAAGAAAAGAAAAGTTGTTGGTGCTTGTTTTGCCCTTTTGAGGAGAGGCGTAAGGAATAGAAGAATCTTGAGTTCGAGAAGATGATGGTTGATCTGTAGAGGGGGTGCTAGAGCTCTTCTTCTTGGAGCAGGTTGTGACCAATCCGTGACTTGAATTTGAAAGGGCTTGTACTTCATGTCACAAACAATCTTCCGTTGTGTCACTCTTTCAATCATAAGCATAATATAGGATCCATAAACACACCTCTTGGTAGGTGAGGTAGAGCATATGATAATTTCATTCCAAATAAAGTCAAAGACACTAAATTCCTTCTACTTCTTGGGTGACATTTACATTAGAAGATTTCTAATGGTGTTGAAAATGTGAGGTTGAGGACTGACTTTTGGAAGAAGTGTCTTGCTGAAGAGATAGTTGAGGTACCTATAATATGGCTTCATCCCTCTATTTGTGCCATACTTCACTTCATCGTATTTGGAGTCATACATGAAAGCAATCTTGCCATCACTACAAATTTCATCATCATAAATCCTGGCCTTTCCTTTGTCTCGGATATCAAATCCAAGTATGAGACCAAAAGCATCATAGGTGACTGAGAACCTTTCTCCCTATAACATCCAATGAAGTGTACGCTCCTCACCATCAAATTCTACCCAAAGAGTGGAAAAGAATTGTGCTATTATCTCTTCATTCCAATCATGCGGAAGCTTCATGAGATTGTAAATGTTCTTCTTCTTGCAAGTGGCAATGATAAGGTTAAAGTTAAGGTCATGTTGATCTTCCATGCGCTTCCAGTCAACCCATTGCATTGGAACAATCTTTTTTGCATTGGTCATGATTGCAGATGTGTACCAATCAGCTTGAAATGCATTCCAAAAACGAACATCTAACACAAACCTGTCCTTGGGTTGATCAAAAGGATTAGTGTACCTTATCTCCAGTAGGTCATGGGACCCGTTGCAACAATCAACACCCTCACCATTATACTCATCTATGATGATGCGCTTAGGAGAGTGTATACGTAGAAGGGTATCATGTCTGGTTGGCCTACCAGCAACTATCTTGCCAATCCTATATTGTTTTGCTTGAGAGGCCCTTTCTTGAATATGAATGCCACCATCACCTCTGCCTCTACCGACTTTGTGACCTTGACTCTGTCATGGTTAAAATGGCCTTGCGCTTGCCATGACCAACCCGTGCAGCAATAGGGATGCCATCCTCAGCGTCAGTGACTGAGTCATGTTGATGCGATGAGTGAGTGTCCTCAATAGCCTTTCCTTTGTTCCCTTGAGCCATCTGAAAAACAAGATAGGGAGGAGCACTAATAAACCAAACAAAAAGGCTAAATCTGCACTCCAGCCCTTTCAACACAATCGAGGAAATACTTCAACATGATTATTCTTTACTTTCATCTATCTTCTGCATGTGCATAGTCCTGAATAGACACCTAAGGTCCCATTTGGATACTCGCTGCTAAAGTTGCACCTGTCACATCGGATGTTTAGATGCTAATTAGAAGTATTAAGTATAGGCTAATTACAAAACTAATTGCACAGATGGAGTCTAATTCGCGAAACGAATCTATTAAGTCTAATTAGTCCATGATTTGACAATGTGGTACTACAGTAACCATTTGCTAATGATGGATTAATTCAGCTTAATAGATTCGTCTCGCGAATTAGCATAGGGTTCTGCAATTAGTTTTATAATTAGCTTATGTTTAGTCCTTCTAATTAGCATCTGAACATCCAATGTGATACTGCTAAAGTTTAGCACATAGTATCCAAACACCCTCTAAGTACAGAAATCTGATTCAGTAAATATGCCCACACACCTAAGTGAATATGCCCTTAATAGGTGAAATCAGATATCATTTTAACAATTAAATTTCAGTTCAATCCCCACATATCAAATTATCCAAATAACATAAAATGAGAAGACAACATTCAGTTCGAAAAATCATGAACGAAGTATACTTAAAATAAAAATAACAATAGAGTAAAAGTTACTCAAGGCAAAAAAAAAGTTACACGGAAAGAATAATTTTGGTACATCTGGTATTTTTGTCATCCAGTTCAGTAAAACTGGTTGCTAATGTTACAATTTAAAAACAACACCCAAAGCCATATTTACCACACATTACAGTAAATTCCATTCTGATTTCAGTATGGTTTTATTTTGGACGCCAAGGAATGATGGTCAATACAAGAAAATATTATTAGAATAGACAATGCACCAAGGAAACCAACTATATATCTGAAAATAAGTTGATATGACCATCTATTCTGGAGTCATTTAACAAGTATCTACAACAAAGGAGTACAAAGATTCGAATGATGTTTCAAAAAGTTTTTGGTGTGAGGACTAGAAATCTACAACACAGGAGCCTGCATTCAAAGCCAAATCAAACATTTCAGGGTGAAGACTCGATTGTTTTGATGCCCAAAATCATGCTTGCAGTTCATATGCTCAGAGCAATAATGAACCCTTCAATTCCTGGACCAACTTCCACTCTTTCCCCCAGATTTGTGCTGCAGACAGACATCTGTTATACAGATGTCCTTTGAAGCAGCTTTGCACATGTCATAAACTGTGAGGCCAGCAATGGCTACTGCAGTCATTGCTTCCATCTCAACCCCAGTCTTTCCGCTGGTTGTGGCCTCCCCTTCTATCACAACACTAGAATCCTCTTCATTGAGAGTAAGATCAACACGAACATGGGAAATATTAATGTTGTGGCACAGGGGAATGAGGTTGCTAGTTTGCTTTGCTCCAGTTATTCCAGCAATCTTGGCAACAGTAAGGACATCTCCTTTCGCAATCTCATTTGATGCCACCAAATTAAACACCTTTTGGCCCAGCAAGACCCTGCAGCTAGCTATAGCCACTCTCTTAGTGTCCTCTTTGGGTGAGACATCAACCATCTTTGCCTGCCCATTGCTATCAGTATGTGTAAGCACTGGTTGTGAATCCTCAGCTTCATATGCAGGCTGAGCCGGTTGCTGCGGAGGACTTGAGCCTAAAGGACTGGGTGAAGGAGATTCACCAAATATTGATTCCATTTCCTACAATCGCAAATTTCAAGATAATCATTAACAGTCATTCTTTTGAACACCCAATGACAATTGTTCAAATGCAATTTGATGAAGATGCTGAACAATAATTAAGTCAGAAACCAATTTCTGGCTTTTGTAGGTATAGAATTAATTATAAATTCTACAGAACGCTATAGTTAGCAACTAAGGCTAAGAGCGTAATATCGAAAAACTTAGTGGCAAATTCCAATTCGTGAGCGGATCTTGTAAAGCAAAACAAAAATGGACAAAACTCAAGCACACAGAGAAATGATATGAATCTCACTATTTTGGTACTATGGTAGTTTTGTAAATGTTTCTACTTGTAACTTAAGTGTGTTCTGACTTTTGGTTGACATGGATAAATCTTGCATATATTATTTCAGGGGAGATGGGAAACATCATAGGCAATTGTCTATTCAGGTAACTTTCAATTTCAACTGAACCTGTAATTACAGGTCTGCGACCTAGAGTACCCAATCCGGGACTGAATTCCATCTCATTATGTTAGAAAGTGCCAATATACATAACTTGTCCAGTACTCTAGTTTCAGTAAGATATCCAGGCAACAGGAGAAATAATATTAGTGAAAGACAACATCCAAAAGGGATATTCAAATGCCTAACCTTATTTAGCTCTGCTACAGTATCGTAAGGAATCCCAGTGGAGAAGCATCTCCAGCCATTAGATCTTGTTACTCTTGGGAGGACGGAGAAGATGGACATCATAAACACAACCTTCTACAACAAAGAAACAGACCTGCTTAGTTGCTTACTCTCTACATAAACAGCAATTCCAAGTAGAACATGTCACGAGAAACTGCTAAGTGCTAATTTGAGCATGTTATATGATTTTCTGTCCAAATAGCATAGCACACCTTAAAAATCCATGTCTAGTGAATCTGGAAAGTAATCGTGCAGAGTCTATCCAGTTTAGCCGAGATTTCGAATCATTTGTTTTTGACTGAATCAGAATTTCATTCCAGTTATAGGGCCAAGGCTTCAATCCGTCAGTCAGAGCTATGTATCACCATACGCGATACGGGTACGGCGATAACTCTCGCAGGCTAGCAGCAAAAAGAAAACGGAAGAAAGGACGGAGTTCAGTCCACGAGTACCTGCTCCCGGCGGCTTTAGATCCAGGCCGAGCCGCAGAGGCGCCCGCTCCCGGCCGCCAGTAGTCTGGCGGATACAGGGCTGCGGTGCGGTAGTACGGCAGCGGGCGGGCGGGTGGATGCCGAGCCGGGCGGCGGATCGGTGGGGGAGACCGGTATAGAGACGAAGGCAAAGGCGAGCGGGCAGAAGATATGGGCCGCATAAAGGCCATAAGGGATGACCGGCCCAGCTTGTTTTCATCTACATTATTGTTGTTTCTAAAATTCAGTTCAATGCATTTGTTAAAATTTGATTTATTTCCTTTTTCTCATCTTCAATCAGGTGTAGTTTTGATGCACGTCGGTCCTTCAATATATTCCACTATAAATGTCTGTGTGTTCATCTAAACCTCAAGATCATCTACTTAACTCATATAAGTGACACTATGTTTTACCATTCCCCATAGTATATCTCTTCGTACAGGTTATTCCTGCCATGGACAGTCAAATACTACTACAAACATCACGATCTTTATAGTCATACGGTCAATAGACATATTATTGAACTCCTACCGGGGACTGTGGTTAGGGGTGGATAACTAGCTGGCTCGGCTCGGCTCGCTCCAGCTCTCGTCTCATTATCTTAATGAGCTAAAAGCTGAGCTCAGGTCGGCTTGTTAAAAGCTCGAGCTGGCTCGAGCTAGCCCACAAGCCAGTGACAAGAACGCGCAATGTGTACAACATTAGAGAAATGCTCAAATGCATGATGCAAAAGCGCATCCACTTTACATTAAAGCCATCCAAAAAATAGAGCTAGACTTGATTCAATTTTCTTACGGACTCAAAACACAATTCACATAAGTTCATAAATCACAACCCAAACTCAGTCATTGCTTGACCGCAAGAAGCAAGAAGTGTCAACGCAATTTTCCTCACGGACTCACAATCTCAATTCATGGAGGCAGCAGAAGGGGTAGCCAATGCCGATGGAACCACGGAGGTTAACCACGGCTAGCCATAGTCCTGTGATTGTCCCGATGCTCTCAGGTGCCAAAAAGAACAGCAGGGTCCTCTTGGATTGCCCCTCAATTCCGCGGTAGCAAGTAGTGCTAGAGGGCCGGACTGCCGGGAGGGGTTCCACCTTCCGCGGCTCTGCGCTCGATCCGTTTTGGCGCTAGTGTGGGGGCGTGGTGGATGGGTGGCGGCGCTTGCGGCGGTGGGCGAGCGGGCGGCACGTCGATGGGAGAAGTAGGCAACGCGCTGCATGACTGCGAGTGAATGGCCGATTGCATCACTAGGGTTTGGTTGCCTTAGAGGCTGTTTGTTGGGCTGCTGGTGGGCTTTGGAGTCATGGACCGGCTGTTCGTTAACCTACAGGCGCTGGGCTGATCCTTAGCTCATTTGGCTCGTGAGTTGCTCATGAGCTACTCGAGCCAGCTCGTTAAATGTAACAAGCTACAAACCTTGCTCGGCTCGTTAACAAAATACAACAAGCCAAGCCGAGCTAGCTGCGAGCCGAGCGAGCTAACGAGCCATGAGCATTTTGTCCGGACCTAACTGTGGTATTCCAACATGCCATTTGCAATCATTTAAGAATACAAATCATGTATGTCATTTTATAACCTTCAGACCATCTTAAATCACTCTAGAATCCCCGCAGCACTTTGGTCATGGTGGATTCACCTAGTTCTAACAGGTTCCATGTATGCATTGGCTTACCTTATAGCTCTTTGGTCATGGTGGATGAAGTTAAAATATCATAGATCCAGCAAACACTTTAACTCTATCTATGATTCTATTCTTGTTTTGAATAGCAAGAAATAGCTGAAGTTTAGGAGCTAAGTGATGGGTGACTAGTGTAAACGATCAAGACACACAAATCAGATCTGGATCTAGTACTAAGGGTCGACTGGATTAGCTAATCCCTGCATGTTCTTCCCTATCACTCTATCAACCAGCAAGCAGAGATTGATCCGTCCGCCCACCGAATCAAGCCTTGTATGTTTAGGTTGCGATTGGTCGGGGTCATGGCCCGATCCACATGGGTCATCCTGGGCTAGAAGAGATCCCGGTCCAAGAAAAAACATGTGTTCATTTAAGCTCCTCCTATGTTCAATCTTGGCCCACCCCGGCCTTTCCCCGACACCTTGTCCATAGAAAAAACCCTAAGGGCTAGAGGTCTGGAACAATTCCTCATCTTCCTCGTGAGACACGCGACTACGGAGGCAGCCAGGGCACGCGACATTGCTAGGGCTTCGACTCGAAGGCGTGGACAACAGCTACGTCACGCTCTCTCCACTAGTGGCTATCTCCTTCTATGACCAGCAGCTACTTCTCAATGGTGAGCTTCTCATCACCATATCCCTTCTCCTCGCCTTTGCTATGTAGTAGGGTTCTTGGGTAGCTTGTCTCTGCACCTTCCTAGATTGATCCAATTCTTGATTCGCAAGACTAGATCTGATCCTTGGAGTCCAAATCGAGTTCATGATTCATTTTCCTTGGTAAATCGCTATGGGCTAGATAGATCAAGTGTCAGTGCCTTTCCTTTTCAAGTTGGATCTACCATCTCTACATAGCATGCATGTCTTGTGATTATTTATTGCAATTTATGTGTGTATTAAATTCCAGATGAATCACAAGTCATAAAATTTTCATTTTGCACATTTGAGAAATATAGGCATACATTTCAGAAATTATATGAATATGTTGTTAAAAAAAGTAAGAAGTAGACGAGCGAGATCCGAGCTATGTACCTCAACACTATCATCAGTTGGATTTTCAAGGAGTACCGTAAGAAGCTCCAGCGCTACAAGCTCATGTGCCACCACCTGATTTACCAAGTGTGCTATGAACTTGGTTGCTGCAACCAATTGGGGCTGCAATCAAGGAGAACTTTAAGTAAGAAATATATGCAGAAACTGACAATCAGATACATATGCAATTCTTTGTACTCAAATATCTTCAGAATCCTAAATGATGCTAAGTTTCACCCTAATAAGTACATAAACAACAAAAGCATGGGGGTACATAAGCCCCGTGTACAAACAGAATTTTTAGTTTGTATCCTTGAATTCTGAATCCAAGAAAAGGTATAGCCTATATAACTTTCCAAACCCGTATAGACCCAGCTACAAATGGCAATCGATGCTATCCTCAAGTGTTGTGAACCGAGTAAATTTCTACCTTGTCAAAAAGGAATAATGTCCAACGTTTCTAAAGCTACAGGAAATAGGGTATGTTTGCATTCATACGAGATAATAGGGTATGTTTGCATTCATACGAGATAATCCTAAAAGGCATACATACTATGCAGCACGGATACGGATACGCGTATCGGTATCGGAAGGATATGGATACGCGGATACGGCAATTTCTTAAACAACCCGATACGCGGATACGTTTTAACTATTTTTTAATAAATAAATAACAATGCATATTAAATTGCAAAATAGATGTTCAAATTCAACATAGAGACATTTAAGGTCTATTACACTGAGAATAACATGATAGCAGGTTCTAATTTAGGAGAGGATGGGAGCCTGGGACTGCAATCAATCAATATAAACTCATATCCAGATTCTGGAGATTGGCCAATTATCATCGCGTTACCTCCTACTTGCAATCTATATGCTACTATTCTCCAAGCAATTGTATTTGAACCAGTTAAGTATTGAAAAGAAAGGATAATCAACAACTGTGCAATAGCCAACATTATAAAGATCACACTGCCCCTGAACTTAATCCACCATCCATGCTTGCATGGGCCCTTATTCTGTAGACTATGGATTATACTTCCAAATTGCCTGGATACACTACACAGAAAATGTAAATCTCTATGCACTTTACGGATGCTATGCTACCATTACTGGGAGGAACTCACGGTTCACGGGAGGCCTGCACTACCACTATCAGAGGAAGTCACGCACCTGAACAGGGGCTGGGGCTCCTTACGCCGGAGGCCGACGGGAGTAATCACGGGCGGACGGAGGCCGACGGGAGGCAGCCTGCGGCCGGCGGGAGGCGGCCTCGCGGCCCGTGGCCGCGGGAGGCGGACGGCGGCTGGCAGGAGGCGGCCTCACGGACGGCGGCTAGCGGACGGCGGCCGACGAGAGGCGGAGGCGCTGCGTCAGCCGTCAGGTCGAGCGGGAGGATGCGGCGATGCGCTGCGTGAGGCGGCTGCGCGTGGGAGAGCCGACGCCCGACGGGTCACGGGAGTAGGACAGGAGGTGGGATGTGCTGTGATGTTGGGCCGGCTGGGCCGAATCCAGGCGCGGAAACGTTTCCGATCCGAAGTTTTCGGCCCATTTAATCGGGGATACGTGGATACGCCACTGATATGTATCCGGGGCGTATCCGTATCGGATACGTATCCGATACGGGATACGGTCCCCAGGTGGAGTATCCGTGTTTTGTAGCATACATACACTAGCTACAGGAAAGAAGAAGCATGTACCAGTGTACATAATAAAGATTTCAAGAAATTTTGCTCTGACTCAGGAAGCATATCTTGTTTTTTTTAAACGAGTATATCTTCTTATTATCTCTAATAGCAGAAACTAATTAGCAATTCTGATTCCTGAAGAGGCGCATTATGATCACCACCTCCATCAACCACCGAAATTAGTACAGGATACTAACTAATCACTCATTCACTCAGAACATCAAAGGGAAATTAGGATATGAAGAATCAAAATCTCTCATCCTCTGTCCAATATCGGTTCGATGTTGTTGTGCTTCGTCCTGCATATGACAACACGCCGGCAGCATCGAAGCAAAATCCTGCTGCGGCATCGCCGGCATCATTACGGATCCATGCCAGGCAAATCAACTACTTGAAGCACCAAAATTCAGCCTTTGTGCCTTGGGGACGATGGTTGTGGACCTGGAGAGCGGCCGAGCGGGGGCAGGGCTGCGGAACAGCAGGCTCCGCTCGGCCTGGTGGGTGGTGCAGGTGGCCGGAGGCCGGACCATGAGGCGGACGGCGGCGGCGCTCGGCCACGAGTAGGACGGCGCGGGGGTGGGCCAGATCGGCTCGGACAGGCCAAATCTGCACGGCTGAGAGGCATGTATTGGGACGGTAGGAGGGCCAGCTCGGCCTCGAGGCCGGCGGGGCAGGGCGGCGCGCGACGCACAGGCGCATGGGGGCGGGTATGGGATGGGGCTCCGGTGGTTGGGACGGGCGACCGGGTGCGCTCACGAGAGAGGAGGGACGTACGCGGGTTCTTACCGATGGCGGGCGAACGACGACGGGGAGCCCGGCTGGAGTTTGGAGAAGACGACGGCGGAGATGGCGTTCTGGCGACGATTTTGCGAAGCTGCTCTGCACCTCTTCCGTGGCACATGGGGATGCAAGCCGAGGAGGAGTGGGGGCGCCAGCCAGCTTCCAGCTGCGCTGCCCGGATCTCGTCGATGCAGGTCGAGGTCGCAACGAGGAACTGGAGGGGGAACAGCACCGGCAGGCGGCAGCGGCGGCGGTTGGCGAGCGGCGGCGGCAGTGAATGGCGAACGGGGGGCCAGAGCAGAAGGAGAACTGAGAGCAACTCCAAGAGTATCTAAAAAATTCTTCCCCAAAACTATGTATCGTGGGTTCTTTCAAAAAAATTTCCTCCAAAAATATATCAGTCAATAGCAGATCGCTAATAAATAACCCCCAATATTTCAAATACAGACAACGTCATCATATTGGGCCCATCGGAAGGGACGCGTGGGCGTGCGAGAATCAGAATTGGGGGAGGAACGCCAACGCTAAAAATATACGCGGTGGCAGACTGTTTTTTAGCGTCGCTAAAAAATTGGGGAAGGTTTAGGTGGATTGTCGGAGTTCATTTTTTCTCTCTTTTTTCCTAAAAAAGGTATTAGGGGTAAGATTAGCAGCCTCTTGGAGTTGCTCTAAACGGGACGAACGGGATCTGAATGGACGACCCACGTTCGGGTTCGGGAAAAAAGTCAAAAAAAAAAAGGGGAGAAGCGGGGAGAGAAAATAACTGGCGGGAGGAAGGGGTGAGCCGGATGCGGGTGAGCTCGGGTACGGAATAGCCTATTCCGTACCCAGGGTATTATATAGTATACTCCTATATATATATATATATATATATATATATATATATATATATATAATGTCAGATAAGTGACTGAGAATGACTGAATGGGCAGCATCCTGCTCTGCTTTTCATCTGCGTTTGGTTCCTCGAGCTAAAGTTTAGTTCGTGTCACATCGAATATTCGGAGGCTAATTAGGAGGACTAAATATGAGTTAATTATAAAACTAATTGCACAGATGGAGGCTAAACGACGAGATGAATCTATTAAGCCTAATTAATCCATCATTAGCAAATGTTTACTGTAGCATCACATTGTCAAATCATGGACTAATTAGGTTTAATAGATTTGTCTCGCCGTTTAGCCTCCAGCTATGTAATGGGTTTTGTAAATACTCTACGTTTAATACTCCTAATTAGTATCTAAATATTCGATGTGACATGTGCTAAAAATAAGTCAGAGGAACTAAACGGCCCTAGGTCTGTACATGCAACTTCATTATCTTCTGGGGGCCATCTTTGTATGGGCTGAATGTCTTGGGGCCTCTTCGTCCAAAACATGGGAAAGGAAATGATCAAGCGGATATTATTTTGCTTCCATCCAGCTACTTTCTGATGATGAGGCATGCAGATGCAGATGTTGAGAACTTTTCAGCTTAGTTCATATCGACACGATAGAGTTATTTGCAGGTAATGACAAATTTTAATCCTAACATTGCCTAACTACTGTGACTTGGTGCATAACTAACCTCATATATCATTTTCTTCCTTTAGTTGGTATTGCGTCCGCTTCCTTCCTAGCCATTGAGGACTTGTTCTTATGCTATTACTTTCTGATGATGCATGAAAACATATATATCTTGATGTGGCCAAACGTGGCATTGTTTAACACGTTGGCTGAACATGCTGGAGGTGAGATAGTGACTCAGAGAAGAAGGTACAGAAGCATTAGCCCACATCGTAATCATATTAGGTGATACTTCATATTTGGCCCACCTTAGTTATTCTGTGATGACATGATTCATTTAGCATCAGTTCAGCATGCTATGGGGAAAAAAAATATATCCGGGCTCTCAGTTTTCACTATGAGAACTGGAATATTTTTGTTTAAAGGCCAAATTTGCAGCAGTAAGCTACATCTACACAGAGCGGGCCAAAACACTCCATAGCATGCATGACAGCAGTGATGACCACTGCAAATCTGAAGTAGTTGGGATTCTCGCTCGCATCTGACTATCTGTGTTATCATTCTCTTTGTGGCAAATGAACACCTGCATTGAAGATTCGCGTGTACGTTGATCTGCATTATTTCTATATATATTGAGCCGAGATATTGGATGACATGCAGGTTTTCGCACTTGTCCTGTAACACGGCCACCGCATCGACGACTTGAAACCGTCGCCGCAGAAATGTGTCCGTTGCTTCAATTCTTTATCACCTCTGACCCAGAAGTGCTCTGCCTCCCCGGTGATGCCATCATCTGAAGAGGTCAGATTTCTGCAAGGCCTCGTCCCAGCCACTCAGGAATTGTCGCGCTGGCCAGCGGAAACAAGAGAGTGAGCAGCTAAAGCCTATAACAAAATGCTGCCTCATCCTCACCAGCAGATTTCGGTCAATGCTCCCTGGTGTCGGCATCATCCTTACAGATCTCGCGGATCGAGATTTGACTCGCATTCGATTATGAACAGCGATTCCAATTTTTGTTTTTCCTATATGCAGTGCTATGTGGTGGCACATCTTCCGAATCGACGCACATTGTGCTCTTCCGCACATATATGGAGACTTCGAGGAGCAAAAAGAGCATCCGGTTTGAGGGTAAAAGGATTCTCGATCTGGAAAGCATGGAGAAGAAACCCAGGTAGAGATGTGATGCTTTCTCATCTCTGGGTCCTGCTATTAGTTGCTAACAGCCTAACATTAGCATCCTGATCATTTGGGTGAAAATGATTCCCTGGTTTCTTCACCCGGAATCATCGAGCGCGCACTGGCCTGGCACCATCTTTTTTGTGGGGACAAAGGGGTTCCAGAAATGGCGGGAGTGTGGGTTAACACGTCGATTAGAAGATGATGATGGTTATGGAGTCGATAAGCTGGCCATCATTTTCGGCTGGGGATGTTCGGTCCATTTGGACAGGCTGAACTAATGAATGCGCTGCCGTGCGCGCGCTCGCTCGCGACGGGATGGGCGACGAGAGACGTGAGGATTCGAAAAAGCAATCCCAGTCAAGAATTGCAGACATGAACAGGGTAATTGGGTAAAGGATGTTAAAAGACATTAATTGTTACGTGGCCTGCTTATCTACCTGTCTCTGCAAGAACAGTCGTCTTGGATGCCCTCAAAGGGCATCGCGGAGCCGCTGAACAAAGGCGTAATGAACTGTCATCAGATTGTATGTACACGTATACTCTGATTCATAGCATCTGCACTTGCTGACTAACTCATTTACCTAAAATAGGATGCTTCAACTCCTGGCGCCTCCGTGGCATCAGATGCTAGACACCGCTGGTACGGTACACGTCAGACGACAGCCACAGCTAGCCGCAAAAAATGTTTGCAGGGCGCACACGTGTAGCTCCGCGAAAGCCCAAGAGTACAGACGCGCACGATACAGCTTCTTGCAGGCACAAATCACAATATCATATAGCGCGAGACCGGAGGCGCAGCACACATGGCGGGGCTTCGCTTCGCACCAACAAAGCCATGAACCAGGGATAATGTTGTTTAGCCCAACGCGTTCCTTTCAGAGACGAGTTTGTTTAATGGCAAAGCCAAGCGGCACGACGAAACGAGCCCGCCCAGCTCGATCGATCGGCGGCCTCCGTGTCCGTGCCCATCCCTCAAGTCGTCGCAGCGGCGCCGGCGCGGCACCGGTCTGCCGACGACGCGGGCGTGCGCCCGAAAGCGAACCGGCCCGAAGCGTGCGCGCGCACGTACGGGGGAATCGGGGATGTTGACGGGGTACGTGTACGCGCGCGTCGCGGCCGGGGGGCGACGCGATCGCCCGCACGGGCGGGACTCTCCTTGCCCCGGCGCGCAGCCGCCGCGACACGCGTCCCGGGGGGTCGGCACGCACGTCCATCGCCGTCGCCGTCGCCGTCGCCGTCGCCGTCGTCCCCCCGAGCGCGCGCGCGCGCGCGCGGGCGGAGCGACCCTGCCGGGAACGGAAAAGCCGCTGCGCGACCCGGCTCCCCTCCCCGGCTTTGACTTGCCCGTTTCGGTGTGCCCGTGAAGGCACGCACCAGTTGGCGCGGGCTGGCGGGGAATGGCGCGTTTTCCCGTGGATGGATGGCGACATGGCGTGGTGCGTCACCGCGGCGCACCGGTGCGGGTAGGCGAGTGGGTTCGCGTTTGGGCACCGGGACACTGATCAGTGATCAGACGGCATGGAAAAAGGCACGGCCACCGTCGCGTCATCAGCCTGTCCGTAACGGGGGAAATATCGACGACGAGCATCCGTTGCTTACGAAGGAAGGTTACACGGAGCTTTCTACCAGGGAATCGCATGGCAGGCCACCACGAAGTGTCTAGGACTCACAGGCCAACTTCACTCGCTCTCCCGTGGCCGTGCAATGATGAGGATCCGAAAGGCACGGGCTACTCGGCTACCTCCTTCGTAGCACGGCGACTGGTGAGCGAGGGGCTACTAGCGTAGCAAATGCGCACTGACCGCGAAAGGTAGAAGCCCTTCTGCCTGCTACCGTTTACCTGATCTCAAGAGAACGGGGAAGCCATGCCTTGCCCACGTAGGAGGGGGCGACCCCTAGTTCCTACTAGAGATCGCGTTGGTAGGATGTAGCTCATCCATCGATCAGCATGCATGACGCCGACTGATCATTATTCCCTTCTTCAACGATGGGGACCCGCTCGGTTGGCACGCGGCTCAAATCACAAGCAACTCATTGCTAGTCCGCTTGGTCGACAGGGAAATGATGAGCAGAGTGCATGGGAGATACTACAAGGAAATGAGCAGATTACAGAGAGTATAGGAGTTCTCTGCAACAGAATGAGATTCGTGTGGTTCCATTATTCCATTAATTCCATCAGCTGGCACCTCCCGTTTGTAGACAGATACGGCTCCAGGTTTTCTGAATCGCTTCCGGGGGTATAGCATCCGGCCTTTTTCTGCGTTTCGGCTATGTGTTGTTAGCTGAAACGCATCTGGAATCACGCCTTTTTCAGGCTAATTTCGTCTCCACCTGAGTTTCCCGTAGCAGCGCGGCACTCCCCTGGGATTCAGGACGCATCGGATCGGCAACTTGTTGGAGCTTCTTCGTTCTACCTTTGCTGAATTGATTGGAAACACTGCAGAGAACTTCAGAATACCAAACTCAGAAAACGTCTAGCCACGTTTCAGCAGAGCACTCCCTACTAGAATCTAATGCGTTTTTAACTGCTTCAATTTCAGGAAGAAATGCCAAGATTTCACTATCCATGATCCTGCCCTACCTCAATCCAATCTACTAATCAATCAGCATGCGCGAATCATTTCAGAATCTACTATACACTTTTTTTTTATACAAACACAACAATTCAAGATCACAAAACTGCTAGGCGATCTATATATATAAATCAGGCAAGAATTCGATCATCGCTCGCCATATCCACATCTAGAGGCGACAAACAATGCATTTCTCCTCGCATATACATCCAATCCAAAACATCGCAGCGGGACGGGGAGTGAGCGCCCACACGGAATAATGAGCAGTAGCCCTGTCGTTGTACGCGCACCCGATCGAGCCCCACAGCTCCAAGCCGATCCGTTTGCCGCCAGATGGCTCCGCGCTTCTGCACAGAACGTCGTTGAGAAACGGACGAGCGTATAATTGGGTTGGATTACCGGCCTCCTTTGGATACATTTGCATGCAGAGGAATGTTGCGATCATCCACTCGATCGATCGGCAACTCCTTACCAACCAGCTAGCTGCTGTGCAGTGCGTGCGCTGTCTCTGAGCTAGGGTTCCTCGCCGCCGGTGGATCGATTGGCGTTTTGGGAGAGGGGTTGATCAGGCTGGGCTGGACTCCTCTCTGCGCCCTTTTATTTTGTCGATTGTGTGGAATGGCAAGGGATTCTTGGCTGGCATCAAGCTAATGCTACTAAAAAAGCTCGACTATCTAGATTAGATTAGCGATAGATACCGCTGAATTGGGCGTGCTATTTTCTTTGCGTGCTCTCAAGTTTCTCAAGATGCAGAAATGATTTGTCAGTTCGGTCGCTTTCTTCGGTTGATTTCTGAGGGTTATGATCGAAGAAGTTGTGATGTGATCATGCACACGAATGATTGCACAATTGATGCACTTAGGATAGGAGGCATCATTTTCTGGACAAGTCATTCAGCAGAGCGATGAGCAGCGAATTTAGAATGGTCAGGGTAAAACATTTCGGTCTTGTTGGTAGTACATGGAGCCCATAACCGTCTCTAAGTCTCTGTAACTGACCAGTAACTGTGAAAGACGTTGCTTATGTGCTCTTTGCTACCAGCGACGACCTTTTCTTAGAAAAGGATTCATACCAGCGATTTAGCAATGGTTTAATGGAATTTCTTCCATCTATTCTTTTTTAAAAAACAAATAGGCATGCACCCATATAGTCATCTCCCTAGGAGTTCCTTGGCGCCACGTCTCTTTCTACTAAAAGGACGCCGTGCCGTCCCAGTATTTAAACCGGGCACCTCCCTCTCAGATTATTTTCCCCTGATCGCTTGTCACCTTGAATCCGCGCCGCCTCCAACAGGTAATTGGCCTATTGCCACTTACTTCCCCTTCTCTGATTCTCTCTCATCTATCCTCGATATGCTACTACTCCTTGCTCTAAAGTAATTTCTTTCTCCTCTAAGAACGTCTTCAGTGTACTATCAATTGAAGTACTTCTACTTGCACCTATTAAATGTTCAGATGCCTTTTCTTTCTGATTGCCTTGCCATGTACTTTTTCATCCATTTTTTATGCTCTGCCGATCTGTTCTGTTCCAGAGGTTTTTTGTTACGATGTCTTCTTTGCCGATTTGTTTTGTTCAAGTAGTCTTATGGATTTTGATTAGTACTGGAACTGTATTGTTGATACCTCGTCTCTGAATGATCATCTGCAGCAGTGCTAGTCTTATGCGAATTTCCCATGTATAAATGTTTCAGGACAGGGGCTTCGGTTGGCGCAACAGCAGCAGATAAGCCAGCTCTGTCTGCCATGGAGCAGGAGTTGCACCAGCCCATGGAGCTGCCCCCGGGCTTCCGTTTCCACCCCACCGACGAGGAGCTCATCACGCACTACCTCGCCCGCAAGGTCGCCGACGCCCGCTTCGCCGCGTTCGCCGTCAGCGAGGCCGACCTCAACAAGTGCGAGCCCTGGGACCTGCCCTGTAAGCCCCCTCTCTCCCTGGTCCCTGCACCACCGCATCCATGTTATTGATCACTCGAGGAACTTAACAACTGTGTCGTCGTCGTCGCCGTCGAGCAGCGCTGGCGAAGATGGGGGAGAAGGAGTGGTACTTCTTCTGCCTCAAGGACCGCAAGTACCCGACGGGGCTGAGGACGAACAGGGCCACGGAGGCCGGGTACTGGAAGGCCACGGGCAAGGACAAGGACATCTTCAGGGGCAAGGCCCTCGTCGGCTCCAAGAAGACGCTCGTCTTCTACACCGGGAGGGCGCCCAAGGGCGAGAAGTCCGGCTGGGTCATGCACGAGTACCGCCTCCACGGCAAGCTCCACGGCGCCATGCCCAAGCCCGCGTCCAAGGTTGGTTCTTGGATCACAAGCATGCGTGTGTGCATAATTCGCATCCACTGTCGATCACGTCTGCTAATTCTGGACCCTGTTTTTGTGTGCACGCAGAACGAGTGGGTTCTGTGCAGGGTGTTCAAGAAGAGCCTTATCGTAGGCGTAGGCGTCCCGCCAGCAGCCAGAAGGGGCGCCATGGAGATGGCGGCCAAGATGGACGACATGGCAGCCATCTCTCACCTCCCTCCGCTGATGGACGTGTCCGGCGCCGCCGCCAACCCCGCGGCGGCACACGTGACCTGCTTCTCCAACGCGCTGGAGGGCCAGTCGTTCCTCAACCAGACGGCGGCGCCGCAAGTCGCCGCCGCCGCCGCCACGGACCATCTCGGCCTCGCATCCTCCTCGCCGTTCCTCTCCAGCTTCGCGCAGTACGGCTCGCTGCACCACGGCGGGGTGAGCCTGGTGCAGCTCCTGGAGAGCAGCGGGTACGCCGGCGGCGGCGGCCTACCGGACATGCCCAAGCAGCAGCAGCAGCCGGCGCCGCCGTGCAAGGGCGGCGAGCGGGAACGGCTGAGCGCGTCGCAGGACACCGGGCTCACCTCTGACGTTCACCCCGAGATCTCCTCCTCCTCCGGCCAACGGTTCGACCACGAGCAGCTCTGGGGCTACTAAGCATAAGCTTCACCGCGTCAATGGCGATTAGTATAGCACTGCTGTAAATAAACATCTGTTGGAGATCGATCGGTCGTGGCGTGCATGTTCCAATGATTTGTTCGTGTGATTGTAGATTGTTACTAGCCGATTTGGGTGGGGTTGTAATTAGCATTGCTGTAATCACGATTTGGTGCAATATTTCCTTGGCTAATGATGCCAAGCTATCGATGATGATGGCTACCTTCACTAGCTGCTATAGTTCGTTAGGCTTATCTAGTTTTGTTTGTGAAAAGGGGTCTCGCAGTCAGTGTGATATCATCCTGAAAACGTACCTAAAACTTTGACTTGTTTATGGTCTAGCCATGGTACTACCTAGCTAATCTAGCATTAAAAGCTTGATTTGGTTCTTGATTGCTTCCAGAGGATCATGCTCCGGCTGCTGCTAGCCTTGCTACCATTGGCCTTGGCCCGTGACTGGCACGTCCCAACCGTCACGCAGGCACGAACCTGAACGCAGCCGGTGCTCCATCACTCCCCCGGTGATCGCCATCACCCCGCCGTAATCATCACACAGTGACATGAGCACGGCTTACGATGGCGCAAGAGGCTCAGTTCAGTACTTCGGTTGCCATGCCTTGTCTCCACGCGCGCGGGCGCTGTGGTCTGCGGACGCCGGGGCCGGGTCGGGGTCGGGGCCCCTCGAATGACATGGCTTCCTCCTCCTCCGATCCTTGTCCCGTCGCGCGAGCGGAGGCCCGGCCCCGCGCCTTGATTGATGGTGGCGGGGCCCGTCCCGTCGCCGGCCGCGTTGCTGTCGACCGGCCGGAGCCCCGATGATGGAGCCGGTTCGTTCATCAGAAATAAAAGGGGTTTCCGCTCGGCGGCAGCGGGAGGCGGGTAGGTCAACTAACCGGTCGATCGAATCGACGCCAATTGTGCCGGGACAGCTCCACGCGCTGGGTCGATTAAATTTTATGATATCCGCTTTTGTTTAGTGTGTCCCGTATCTCCTGGACATCACCTCCTCTGGAATTCAGTTCCTCCTTGCCGATTTAAAGATTTGGGTAGGGACACGACACGAGGGTTGATTTGATAAGGCCTCGGACTCCCTGGATCCTGATGGTATATCGCGATACCCATATCCTGATGGTAGTCAGGTGTGCTCGCAGGTTTAGCAAATATATTTTCAATTTCAAGTTTTTCAAGGCGGAAAAAATGAAAATCAGGTTCTCAAGGTATGATGAAAGCGGCTCTACCCTAGTTGCGACGTGATCAATTCCATGTTTTTACCGTTCCTTTTCATCGAGTCAAGCATCACAATGCCAAAAATGTTTTTAGCTCTCGTTTTAGTGTGTCGGCCAGGATTTTTACAGCTCCATTTTGATCCAAACATAAAGAAACGGGTTGATGGGTGATGATTGATGAGAGGTTTGCAAGTCGAAGCCACCAAGACGACGAGATAGTCGTCTCTTTCTGAAAACGGAAACCATGGCTGCATAGAGCCACATAGGCTCTACTGTCCCTATCTCCAACATTGCTTGTCACCATTAGTTAGGGAGTGTTTGGTTCCAAGGACTAAAGTTTAGTCCCTGTCACATCGGATGTTTAAATACTAATTAGAAGTATTAAATATAAGTTAAATACAAAACTAATTGCATAAATGAAGACTAATTCGCGAGATGAATCTATTAAGCCTAATTAATCCATGATTAGCATATATTTACTGCTTGGAACCAAACACCCCCTTAATCACAATCGTTGCAGCCGCGCTAGTCTCCTACAGATCCATCGCAATGATGTTCTTGATATGTTGTTCTCAAGCCCAACATAAGGGTAAGAAGTCCTCAAATCCAACGAGATGCAAAGCAATTATTATACATTGCATGCAACATTCGACTACAGATGTTAGTAGCAATTCAGAACGAAACATGTGCAAGGAGTGCAACAAATAGTCCGTGAATTCCTCAACAAGATGTGTTGGGTAAAAAACTAATATCTTCCACTAAAAATAGTCAAGGGCATGCTCGAAATAGCATAAAATGTCATATGAACAAATCAAACTATAAAACTAGACGATCGACAACACGCAACTATCAAAACCGAACAAATTACGACCCAAGCCATCCACTCTGGTCTTAGGCCACGTCACATGTGTGACATGGCACACATGCATGGTTGAGTCAGCCTAATAGGCCTTAAAAGGACTTAATCTTAGCCAGTGATTTTGGATCCAAGGGTAGGACTAGGGCTGGATAAAAAAACTCGTTGCTCGTTTGCTCGCTCGGCTGTTGACTATCTCGGCTCGCTGCATTTTCTTAACGAGCCAAGCTGGCATTTTTGTTTGTTTGCAAACGAACCAGTCGCGAGTTGCTCATGGTGTGAGGACAAACCGATAAAAGCACATTGGTGGCCCACGAGCGAGTGGTCTAATTCAATCTCTACAAGCTGCTAACTCTACCAGTCCACGAGCGGTCAAGCCTCCATCACATACTCCCCTTCTCGCGCAGACACAGGCACACAACCATGGAGGCGGCACATGAGTGCTACATCTTGTGTGCATGGGTGCCCATCTCTTCCCCTTTTGTCAGCAACGTGGGAATCGGCCCCCCGTTCCTGAGGCGCATGGGTGTTTGGGTACCACGTCAGTATAAGAAGCAACAACCCCAAGTGGGGCCCATTGGACACACGAGAGTCCTTATGGATGGCATAGGAGAGTGGGCCGCATGCGTCAGGTAGAGGAGCATTAATGCTCCCCCAGTTGGTCTAAGTGGGCCAACTAACCAAGCATACCAAAGGTGCGCTTTCTCCATGAAGCAACATCATTCCAGAAAAGAATGGGACTGGCTGACACGTCGATCATGTATGCCTAGGTCGAGGTGACAACCCTCGGCTCCCTCCTTTCTTCCTCACGAGCCGTGCGTCAGAAGGAGAGAGCCCGGTGGCGGTAAGGAACGGTGCGCCTTTCCTCACCCACCTGAATGGATGGCATATCCGCAGAGCGGCGTCAGTGAGGGTTGACCCTCCGCTTCCATGTCGAGGCTATGCCCATGCAGTAAGGTGTCACGGTGCAGCGCCGGCAGGGCGCTACACGTTCGCACATCATGACCACCAAATCTTATAAAGGGGGTAAATTGAACCAATTAACACAGTTGCGGGGTAAATTGAATAAAAATATAGGTTAGAAGTTTAAACGGACAATGGCTATATTTAGTGGAAGTAATTTGGACTTTTCTATAACTTATAATGTTCTACTTGACACTAAAGTGAATGTTAAGATGAATGCAACAAGTAGTTTAAGTTGAAGCAATGACAACCCCTTGGTTTAAACATTTGCAAAAAAATATGGAAGTCTTTGGGAACAATAGTTGTGTGTATCGATAGTTTTTCTTCCCAAGTAGTTTGAGTTGTGTTTGCTTTGATGGAACACGTGCGCGCACATGCACGCGCGTGCGCACACAAAACTAGCAGTGTGTTTACTCATGACCAAGCGATGAACCAATTTGGGGGTACGTTAAATTCTCTTTCATACTAAAAAAACAAAGTACCACTCCTTTGAATAAAACAAGATATTTTAAATTTCTTTTTTCAATAGTACCATTTAAGGTCATGGAAAACAATGAAGCGTGTGTCAAGGTGTTGAATGCACACTTATCAAGCAAAACATGTCAAAAGCTGGAGCAAATTTCAAGATCATTGTAACAATAGCAAGTACTTGAAGTGATAAAGTCGCTCGGTTGCAAGACTCGCAAAAGATATGGAGATCTTCAATAACTACATATTCCCGTATCAGATTGTTTTTCTTTTCACATACTTTTAGGTGTGTTTGTCAATGTTGCGTTACCTTTTCATCTGCTAGATATGGACTCAAGGCCGAATGAAGTATCAAACGGACTAATGAATGAGAGTATGATAGTGCCTTAAAGGCTATGGATGGTACCATTGATCTATCAGTCTTCCCTTCTATTCAATGGCTAGAATAAATTCACAGTAAATATTCAATTAAGCAACCTATCCCTCATGTTCTGTGTTGCTTGGTTTCAAATTAGGAGATTTTGACATCTTGAAAGTGATGGTCGTTCAACACACACACGCACGCAAGCGTGCGCGCACACAGGGGCGGCTGCTGAATCAGGGTGGGGATGGGAGTGAGCTAGGGTTAGGATTTGGGAGCGCAACTGAAAGGATCTAGGATGTCGACTAGAGGGAAGGTGAATAGTCGAACCTGCAAATTTTACACAGCTTCGAACAATTTTATCAAAAACTTCTAGAGTTTTCGGAGATTGTTCCAGAAATTCCGCAACTTGCGAAATTTTCAGAGAAATCTGTGGATTCTCTGAACATTAATGTGAAAATACTACAACCCTATGAAATGCTTGACAAAAGTAAATCACCGAAAATAGGTTATGCAATAGGGTATACCCGTTCATCAAAAACTAGCCGTTGGAACGTTAAGTTCCGAAGATTTCTAAAAGTTTCTCCGGAGATTCCAGAACTTCCAGATTATTCCGCAACTTCCTGTGGAGGTTTCCGGAACTCTAAACTGAGCACCCTTTTAAGTGTTTCCCAAGTGTAGTGCAGGTGCAAGGTGTCTCTCATGAGTTGATCATGTCATTTTGAGCACCTGTTTCAACGTAATTACTAAAGATTACACATCGCTCTTAATAGTGCGGCATTCCCAAAGTCCATTTCAAACCGAAAATAAATTTACCCTTCAAGGTATGTGTTGACACCGAATCATCGGACTTCTATAATTAGTTTCGGAACATGAAGCCTTCATACTCCGAAACTGGGGCGCCTGTGTTGATACTAGATTTTAATCGAATCCCTTAATACGGAATATGAGGCCATCGGTGTCATATGCGACTATTCTCTACATGCGTATACATATTGGAAGGTACTAATCAATATGTGAGGTGATCAAGGAAAGATCTCGCACGTACATGCAAGTTGGCTAAAACAAGCAAGGCATATTAGAGGCTCACATGTGGAACAAAGAAGGAGCAAGGACCTGATGGCAATATGAAAAAGGAAGCTTAATTAATTAGGACTTTACGTAAGGAAAGTTAGATTCCGTGTATCTTAATATTTTTTTGTTTAGATATTTTGTATCAGGTAGTTTTGATACGGTTCCTGCTAGGAGTTATTAGTTCAGAGTATAAATATGTACCTCCGGTCATTATAAAATAATCACACGATCAATATACAACATATTTATCTTTTATTTACCTTTTCGGCTTCGCGCCATTGCATTAGGAGTAGGAGTAATGTAGCTTCTCGACGAGTTCCTTCTAGCAAGCTGGGCTGCATCAACCTCAATCTCCGGCGAGCTGCAAAGTTCCATCACCAAGTGTTCTAGGCTTTAACCACCGGGCGCATCGCTGTGGTTTCGTCTAGTTTCATCTACAAGTTATCGAATATCTTGGATCTTTGACTTACAGCGCATCGCTTCTATCTTGATCTACGGTATTCACCAGTTATCCTGCCTTGATTAAGTCTGCATCGGCTGATATTTATCTGTTCTATCGTCTTGCCGTTCAGTTTGCTTTAATTAGCTTTAGATCGGTTCATTATAGATGACAGATCGCTTAATAGCCTGTTGCATCTTAATCTTCGTTGCCCATTCGAGTGCTGTTGGAATTGAGTTTCATTGTGATTAGATTCATTGGCTGGCGGGGTATAGACTAACTTCCTGCTGAGTGTTTCTAGGCTGCAACTACCGGGCGCATCGCTGTGGTTTCGCCTAGAAATATTGGTGGTGACATTAGTTTAGATCTCATCGGCTTGTGGCTCTGGCTATGGTGGAGCAAGAACTCGACGGCACTCTATCTCCTATCGGCTCTCTAGCCGATGGTTATCACATCAAGGATCATATCGGCCCGATCGGCCGACTCCATCGAACTTCGAGAGAATTATCTCCACCTTGTCAGTTGAATAGTAAAACTGACTGGCATGCCTGCGCACACCACGCGCGCCGATTTGGATTCTGCACTGGAGTTAAGCAGATCTCTCAGGTCCTCATGTGGTGATGTAGGGTCCACCAACGTCAAAATTTTGCGTCAACAGTATGCCTAATATACCATTCATTTCCTTTTTGAGGGTCATCCACAAGTGCTACATGTCATCCAATCTTTTAATACTTGCCTAATATACCATTCATTTCCTTTTTGAGGGTCATCCACAAGTGCTACATGTCATCCAATCTTTTAATACCTGCTTATGCACTTAAACGTTCATTAGACACTTAAGTTTGAGTTATTAATTCACCAAAACCTACTTAAGGGATCAAGATACTCTTCAGCAACATTGTCTTTTATATGGCCACTAGTTGGGCCACACCGGTTGGGCAGTTTTTTGGGGTACTATGCCCGATGTATGAAGTGGTTTGCTGGGACAGACCAGGTAGAAAAAGTCTACTTAACCACCTCAAATATCAATGATAGTGTACTTAACCCCTCAACTCTAAAACTAGGTATTTAGTACCCTGTGATATTCAATGTGATTTAGATATCCCCATGAAGGTTGGTTTTGAAGGTAATTTTGCGGATGTGTCACCTTATGCCCAATGGCGTGGTATATTATGTGGCCAATCACATGGAGTTAATGCACTTAGCATTCCATCTCTCTTGTACCTCTTTCTTTACCCAACCTGCCATATATTTATTCTTTCTTCTCGTACCTCATCTTGCAGCTAAGACCATTGTTGCACGCTCATCTCCCCTATAAGCCCTAGGCATTGTTCCGTGGGATGGAACTCGAAGCCAAAGGCGATAGAACTAGGCATAGCCTAACCTCCAATCAATGTTGGCAGGGGAATGCAATGTCAACTATGGACTACAACATCGCTGCACATCTTGTGCCAATAGGAAAATCACCAGATCGGTGTCCTATTTCATGAAGAGTACGCAAGCAAATGGTTCCGTGCACGAGCTAGTCTATGTTGTGGAACCATGTACAACAATATTTTGTGTGCCATTGAATTTTAACAAAATTCCTTATTTGCCTTCATTGTCTCTATGAAATGCAACTACAGTGATTCCATGAGCTTGTGGTGTGGAGTTATCCTATAAAATTACCTTGAGAAAGCTCTACTCGAACAAGCTTGAGCCTAACAAAATAGCTCGAGTTTCGCTTCCTAAGTTAAAATAAAATTAGGAAGAAGTTTGAGCTTGACTTGATAGCATTGGAACCGATGGTGGCGGAGGGAGAGGGGGCAGGGACCAACGGCCAGCCCCGAACCCCCTATAGCTTGATTTATTTTCCACTAAAAAATTTAATTTCAACCAAATTTTGAAAATTTTACCACTGTTGCCCCCTTTAACAATGAAAAAAAAATGAATTCATGGCTACGCTCCAGGGACCCGAATTAGGATCGACCTAGGTGAACTCCTTTTCCACAGCTTTACATGCTATACTTGAACATACATGCAAGTGAACTGAGCATAGTTCAGAGTCCTTGACTCAGCACGAATACTCATATTTTCTGAATTTATTTCAGGATTTAATTGACGTTATTCTTTTAGTGGTAGTCAGTGTGCCTATCAACGACGAGGTGCCAATGGCGACTTTATCAATCTTGAGGACTGCCAGTTCAGTTTGTCAGAGGTGCTCATAGAGGTAGGGTTGCATTCGTGTGTTCATAGGGGCGATATGCATGCGTGTATATGAATGTCTACGTTTGTACTGACGTGTGATTTGAAAAAAATCTTACACGCAATTGAGAGTCATATTTAAATTTTGAAGTGCAACATACTTGTATCTCCTGTGCCTAAGATATAGCTAATATTTTAGCTTCCATATGGGTATCAAAATGGCATCAAAACATATTAGTTGTACAATGTAAGGTATAGAGCAATAGATAGGCACATTTGTGTGCTTATCTCTCCTTTGAAGTGTAATTGTGCGGGAGAGCACCGGCAGATCCGTCAAGGACAAGGTGCAGTCGGTCTCTTCATCGGCGTCAATGGCGAGGAGCGGCAGGGCGGCCGGGTCGGTGGACTCGGGCAGGGTCAGCGCCGCCGTGGCGGCGAGGAGGAAGGCGGAGGAGGAGAAGCGGCGCGCCGAGCAGGTGCTGCGCACCGTCATGTTCCTCTCTGTCTGGGGTCCCAACACCTAGAATTTGCAGACCATCTGCGTGTAATTGCTGCTAGCCTACTACTGTTGTGCTTGCGCATGTTTCTGTTCGAGATGAAGGAATTGTAAATGATCTGATATATGGACACAAATCGATCTGTTGATTCTTCGAACAAGACTCTGGCTCTGTTGCTGATCTCAAGATATCTCTGATGTGTCTGCGTACCTATTCGTTCTCTTTCAAATCTGTTTTCTAAAGTGCTGCCAAGGTAATGCACTGCTGCGACTGCTTGTTTCCTCGAGCTGTCCGCTGTGCGTGGCGTTCTCTGTCACCCGTGCTCTCCACGCTGGGGGAGGGGCGGCGCGTGGCCCACGGCGACAGCGGCGCAGCCCTTGTCCGCACCTGGGCGGAGCGCACCCGCGTGGCCATGCGCGCCGAGGTCGAGGCTGCCACAGCCGGCCGCAGGAGCCGGTGGATTGAAGGGAGACCGGCATGGGCAGAGGCCAAAATCAATCCGGGGAGGAGCTGATGAAGGAATTGCAGCATTGGGTGGCCGAGGGTCGCTGCTGCCATCCATTTTCGCTGGAGATTGGCTTGGCGGCGCCCAAACCATGCGGCGGCGGAGCTAGGGTTCGCGGGAGGCGGGGGAACGAGCAACGGGACAAGGGGAGGGGGCAACGGGAGGAAGCCGATTGTTTTTTCCTTTCTAAGATCGAAACGGTACGTTGTGTAACCAGTAGTAAAGGTGGGTAAATAATTCCCAACTCCACAATAAAGTTTGAAACTTATGTTTTTGGAGCACCCCTGAGGTACTCCAGGAAAAATGTGAATCTGATCCTAGCTTCATGTTTTTTCTGAAGCTGGAGTTTGTGGAGCCGGACGTGTTTAGCAGGCAATTTTGTGAAGTTGTTGAAGTAGAGCTATTTTTTCTGAAGTGAAGTGCTGCCAAACATCCCTAGTTCATGTTCAGCCTCGTTACTGCGACCTCTAACGTCTCATGGAACCCCACTGAGAACAGAAGAACGGCAAAACCCTTGCAGAGAAGAAACATGGTGTTGGACCGCTCAAAAAAAAAAACAGAAACATGGTGTTGGGGCCGGGGGCGTGCGTTTGCTAGATTTGGACTGTGGTGTGTGCTAGGGAAACTGGATCATGCACGCCTGATATGCCTGCCAGTGCCATCGACCTGACCACAAGAAAAATATTCCGAACCGCTGACGATGCACGCACGATCCAGCAGCACAGGCTTGCCAGCTTTGCTAGCCTATTTCATCAACCGTCTACCGATCGATACACAGATGACAGATGCAGGGTGCTCTTCAGTTTGGGCTCCTGGCAAGGTGTCGGGCGTCAGCAACGCTGGCGCGTAACGATCGATCGACATCGATCACGCACGCAGTGAAACCAAACGGGGTTCGTGTTGGATGTGCCTGTCACGGGACGCGCACATTTCTCCATCGATGGGGATACGGCTCGAGTCAAGTCGTGTCTGCATGTGACAAACTAGCAGATACGCGTGCGCGGACGTGCCCATCGGCGCGTTGTTTTCACCCCCTGAAAATAACGTTGCGTCTCCGCGCCGTGCACGAAGATTGTTAATTTACGCCGATGCCAGAACAGCACAGCCGTCGATTGGACAGTTCGATGGGTGCGGCTAGATGTGGCGGAAGGCATCGGCAACCATAGCCTCACGAAGCGCGCTGGCAGTAGAAATATTTAGGAAGTGTGGTGACAATAGAAATATTCATGATGGGTCAGACTATTTTAGCACAGTTTGTTGCTTCCCCTAAACTGTTTTAGCATAGTTCCTTGCTTCTCCATGTGATGGTGTAGCTTTTTTTAGTTTGATGCCGGTGCATGGGTATATAGTGTAAAGAAGATAGAGAAAGAAGATTGCATGGGTGCATGCAAATCTAAAATAAAAAATGTATAAATCTTAAACCGAGCATCCAAACTAAATTTTGATTGTACCATTATGTCAAGATCTTCAAAATGAGATCCCACGTGTTTTGATAATTTTTTTAAAAAACTATTTTTAATATTAAATAATTAATTTTGGCTGCTGCGAAAACATCACGAACAAATAATTATTTTCTGTGAACAAATAATTAATATGATGAACAAAATAATTGTACAGTGCGAACATAAATATTTAAATCACGAACAAATCGTTGCGTAAGAGAGTGTCAAACTAAAAATGAAATCAAAATTAAATTTCGATTGCACCGTTATATTTTGAAAATGAAACCTTCAAAACAAGACCCATTTGACTATATTTGAACGATTTTTATTTATCACTATTTTTTAATCATGTTCCAAATTTTTTCCGAGATATATACTTCTGAACAAATTATATGAATTCAAAGAACAAAATATATGTATATATCAAACAAATTGTATGTACTTACAAAAAAAAATGTCAACACCTGGAACAAATTATACGAACTCACGGAACAAAAATAGCTGTACATGTCGAACAATTTATATGAACTCACAGAATAAAAAATCTATATGACTCGAACAAAGTGCAAGAATCCACAGAACAAGTATTCGAACAAAGTGCAGGAACCCACAGAACAAGTATTTATACACATAGAAAAAGAAATGAAACTATAATATACCAAATAAAATAAAAGATAAAAAAATAATATACAAATAATTAGAAAAAGAAAAGGGCAGAAGAAAGAAAATGGAATTGTAGTTTAACATTGAATTTCTCTTAATAATTTAATTTCATCATGGGAAAAGTCAGTTATTTTTATTAATATAATATATAAAGATTGATGATATAATTTATGAAATAAACCATCCAAAGAAAGAATATCTACATGAGAGTTAGACTAATCAAAAAGAAAGAAAGAAAAAGAAAATAATATATATACATAGAGAAAGAATTAAAAGGGAAAAATAAAAATTGAAAGGAAAGAAATAGAAAAATTGAACAACAAAGAAAGAAAAAAAAACAACTCAATCTTAGCTAGGCAATAAAATAATCCAACTTAGCTTAGTCAAGGAAACAAAACAATTAGAAAAGAAGTAAAGATATGCGATAGAGTTAGAAAGAATAAATGAAAAAGAAAGGAAAAGAAAAATAGAAGATGAAATGAGTAGGAAAGAAAGAATAAAATATATGCATATACGGGTTAAAATAGAACATCTATTAGAGGTTTAGAAATAAAAAATCAAAATAAAATGAACGTGGAAAAGTAAAAAAACAAAAAAGTCAGCCCTAGCATGCATGAGTTTGCACGCAGGAGTTCGGGCGTGCATGCTGGCACTAGCTATTACGGCTAGCCGACGTGCCATGCACATGCATCCGAACTTGGTTCCACGGTAACTAGTACGTACGCGAGGCAACGCTGACTGACTTGGCTCATTTAAATGCTTACGGTGACGAGATGTATAGGGCCGGCAGCCCAGATTTGCAGCGATCCAAAATATCGTACGCGGCCCAAGCCCAACATGTGACGAGCAAAAAAATTAAAAAAGGGATCCGATTAGGATCGGGGGGTTTGAACCCGACGTGAATCGAACACGCAACCTTCTGATCTGGAGTCAGACGCGCTACCATTGCGCCACGGATCCGATGGTGATATCGAATGGAAAACATGATATATATTGTCAAAAATTAAATTGCGCGGTTTCTGGTTCTCAGAATTGACACCGGAATAGAGGAATTGGAATAATATATTAACAATTCAGCTGTTTGGATGTCATCTGCAATCAGCGGAAGATCGGTGATCGATATCCGCGGAATTGCATACAACTAAAACTGGAGCACACCACGAGGCCACGATTCAGAGTTTCAGGGTGGGGGTTATCTGAATCGAAGCCGGACGGAGGCCCTCCTCGCGAGTCTCCGTTGCTCCGATGTACGATAACTTGCGTCCCCCCAGCTACCAACCGAGGTTTCCCTAGTTCCCTGCAGTATCTGCACGCAAGTGCGCCGCCGTGCCGTCCCCAGGTCGGTCAATGGCAATCCTTTCAGCCGGGGCCGTCCGTATGCAGCAGGGCAGGACACGACCGAACTGACGGCAGTACATCCTCGGAAGATTTACCCACCACCCTGCAGTCCTTGGCTCATCGCCGTGGTAGATGGTAGTAGTCCTCTATCTGGACCCTGGACACCAGATCTGATCCTTTGACCACGCACGGTACACGCCGCGAAACGGTACAGCACAAGAAACAAAAAAGACCGCACTGGCCGCTCGCGGTGCATTAATAGAACGGACACGATGCGATGTCAAACCACCCCCACACACCCGTCACCCGGCCGGCCGGGGTCCGACGACCGCGGCCGTGCGATGCGAGCCGCCCCCCCCCCCCCCCCCGGCCTGAACGGCACGCGGCGACAGCCATTCGCCGTGCCCCCGGGGAATCCTATGCGCGCGGCGGTGAACTAGCTGCTGGTGCACGGCCGCCCGCGGTTACGAGTTCCAACCCAGGACGTGGAGAAGCTAGCTAGCCAGCCGCGGCCGCCCGGCCGGTCCTTCCGTCGCAGTAACCGCGGGCACGTGACGCTGTCCAGCGAGCCGCGACCCGGCGACCCGTACGTGGAACGGGAGGGGGAGGGAGACCGCCGTCGGTTGCGCCGTCCCGTTCGGTTGTGCGGACCGTGCGTACTGGGAATCAGTGCTACGTGGCCAATCAGCCGGTGCCGCCCGTCCGGTCCGGGGAATCTGGGCTCCCGGGCGTGAACAGGGGGCGTGGTCGCGCTGCTGCGCAGCCTGCACATTCCGACGTCCGTGCGATGACCGGTGAGAGCGTACAGGGAAAAATAACATAGTAGTAGTAGTAGTAGTAGTAGTAGATAGCATTACGCCACATACACGGGGGGAAACCAGTAGCACAGCACAGTATTCTGCGTTGCTTCTACGAGTACATGAACACGAAAATGCGTTGATTTCGAAGAGACAGAGAGGTTCTGAATGTTGTGCTGATCATCGCAGAGCGACAGAGACACGGAGTACAACTTCTCTTACCGGAGATGCTTCTGAGTGAACGCAAAATTACGTAGTACTACTGCATAAGAAAATGTACGTGCCCTCATAAAAAAAGGAAAATGTACGTGTGGCGTGTAAATTTCAACCAGCTCCGTAACCCAAGTTCGCTTGAACGAAGTCGGTATTGACTGAACGTACGCGTACGTCCAAAACATACGACTACATGAGTACGGCTACATTACCCAGCCATTAAACTGGAAGACCAGAGAGACCTGTCGCTCGCTACACTGAATCACTGACCCGGAGCATCTCTATGTACGCAGTAGGTAAGTTGTTGTCGTACTCGTACTCGAACGCTGACCGGAAAGATCAACCGAGAGGCATCTCGCGTACGTCTCCTACTCTCACTGCAGTGACAGCACTGGGTAAATTAAATAAACAGAGGTTGATTCGCCAACCAGTTTACCAATTTTCATACTGAAGCTTCCAAGAAATCATATCAGGCACTGCAAGACTACTCCGCCCGAACATAAAAGTATGAAACCTAAGTTAATGTCAGATCCATGTAGCTCTCGGGGAAAAAGGGCATATGCCAACGATGAATTAAGCAGTGGTGTAGGAGTGCAATTACTGAATATAAGGGTGTTTACGAATGAACCTCTGTTAGTTGATCGCAGTGGTTGGCTTAGGTTAATGCACAATACAATGATATACCTACATCTTGTGACCAGTATCTAACTCAAGTAACTACTAACACTAACAACCATTAAAAGTGGCATAAATGTGATGTCTATTGGCATGGTAAACTATAACAAAACATGCAAACAATCCGCTAAACATGCCTTACATTTTTTGTGAAAAAATGTGTTAGCCTTGTAAAAAAAAACCATTTTTACTAGTAGCTTGCTACTCAACTTGGATTGATATTCGATTCTAAATTAATGCAGAAGCCTTCTACCAGTAAATGAGTTGAGTTGAAATGTAAGAGTGCTGATTATTTCCCTAATATGTGTGATGTTCACTTTACCTCTGATAGTTGAGCGCGGCGGTTGGCTTAGGTTAATGCACAATACAATGGTACCTTCATGACTCAATTGGCTAACCGAACTTCTTGTAACCAAGCAAAATCTAGCCAAGTAACTAATAGAACAACCATTAAAAGGACATAAATGCGATGTCTATTGGTGTAGTAAACTATAAAAAAATATGGAGAAATATTTTCGCAAATTATTGTCTTGATGTGCCCGTACATCTATAATTTTAATCAGTTAAATTGGCATACAAGAGTGCAAATAATCCCTTAAAAATGCCCGCTAGTCATTTTGATTTATAAGTAGGATGCAAATATGCGGGAGTAATATGGATGTTAGTTGCAATATTTTTTTTATATGTGTCAGCGTTGTCACAAATGAGTTTTCAAAATAAATGACAGCTTAGGTAGTTTTCTATTCAATGTTGAGTGCTAATATTCGTAGTGCATTCTGTATATCGTTCTCATTAAAATTATTAAGTCCAATAAAGGCCAGATATACATTTTCTCTCTTTATGGACCATTCACTGAAGCAAACATAAATCACAACAAATCTTATATAAGATCAAATATTGAACGACTCGGTGCAATGTGTCAGGGAAATAATGTTGTAATACTAAGATGCGGAAGGACTTCTGAAAAAAAAAGATCTGAAAGGAAGTTTGGGTTAATTAAATTACTATTTAGCGAGTGCAATGAACTCCTATAAATCCAAGCTCTTCTAGGATCATTGTAGAAGTAGTAGCATCTAACTTGGCCCTTGTTTACTTCCCTCCAAAATCCCAACTTTGACACTATGCAAAAAGAAGATTCCTCATCACATCAAACTTGCGGTACATGCATGGAGTACTAAATGTAGATGAAATCAAAAACTAATTGCACAGTTTTGTTGTACTTTGCGAGACAAATCTTTTGAGCCTAATTAGTCAATGTTTGGACAATAATTCACAAATACAAACGAAATGCTACAGTTGCGTATTTATGGCAAAATGCCAATTTTGCAACTTCCAAATTGGGAACTAAACAAGGCCTTGGGTACTAGCTACTAAAACAACCAGTAATAAAAGGACATAAATGTGATGTCTATTAGCACTATGGACTAGAACAAAACATGGAGGAGAATCCGTGGATACCACTGTCTTCATTGTTCTCGTACTTCTACAATTGCAACTATGTCAATGCAGATATGTCAGAGAAACTATGTGTATGGCATTTAAGAGAACGTAAATACATTGGATTCAAAATTTAGGTTATAAAGTCCTAGAAACATGGGCCAATGCAACTTTGGTGTTGTCAAGCATGAATAATTTAAACAGATCGGAGTTTATTCGATGAACTTGCAAGCAATTATTTATATGTCATCATGTCAGTCAATCAATATTTGATTTGGTGGCACTTGTATTACCTTTGGATCATGCATCTCAGTCTCTAGTGTACTACTGCTCGCTCAAAGCATTAGCCTGCTGACCCATTGGATGAGCCGCGCATCACCCTGTTACCTTACATTAATTTCACGGTATGTAGCCAAGCCAAGTTCAAATTTCAAAATATAGTATTCTGAGGACAAAGCAGCGAGACAATTCCCTTTCTAAAATTTGGACAAATAAAAAAAATTGCACACCAATTTTTCTGGCTGCTGAACTAACCCCGGTGCTGCCCAAAGCAATGAAACCCACCACAGAAGCGGAAAAGAAAGGACTCTAGAAAAGGTCTCGCAGGACCACCTTTTTTGCCCAATAACCATCGCAGATCACGCAGGCGCATTCAAGCGCTGCCTTTTCCCTGCGCTGCAATGTTCCTTGGCGTGTGGATGTAGCACGCACGTACACGTACAAACTGTACACTGATGAAGCATACCATACCAGTCCAATACAAATTTCCGCTTTCCAAAAAAGAAAACATCTTTTGCTCCGTCTACGGTGAACACGGCAGTCGGCAGCAGTGTAATAGTACTGCCGGGAGGAACCAGTACGCGGGAAGAAAATTCAGTGGGGATGGTCCACAGAGTTCCTCCCGTGCGGACCCGTGTTGGATGGCTGACGCGTGGACGTCCCAGCGATCTGACGATTTATATGGACTCGGCTCCCAGCACTCGGATGGATGTGGCTCTACACAAGGACAAGGCTCCCTCGGCTCTCCAGGTGTGATGGTTCCCCTTCCTTGCGGCTCAGCTCCCAGCACGGATGAGGGTGCACCTGCACAATGATACAGCTCCCGTTCTCCCGCCTCCGCCTCCCTCATGCACTGCCAACAGTATCAACGTGTCAACAGTATCGACGTGTCAACAGTATCAACAGTATCCGCTGTTCCTCAACCTCATCATGTACATCATCGTCGCGGCCATCGCCGGCTGGGCCATCAACTACAGCATCGACGAGAGCATGAACTCACGTACTAAGCCTCCTCCAGCTCTCAATGCAAATTGTCTCTAAGATTTTTTTAAAAAAAGCGTATGTGGCCACATCCATGTTGAATCTGTTGTTCCTCCCTATGGGTGTTCCAGTGCAGGGCGTGTCGCCGCCGGTGCGCCTGTTCCCGATCTACTTCCCGATCGGCAACCTAGCGACGGGGTTCTTCGTCATCTTCGCGCTCATCACGGGTGTCGTCGGCATCTCCACGTCGCTCACCGGCCTGCACGACGTCGGCCAGGGGTTCCCAGCCAACATGATGTCCGCCGCCGCCTCCGCGCTCATCACCTGGACCCTCACCCTCCTCGCCATGGGGCTGGCCTGCAAGGAGATCAGCGTCAGCGGAGGCCCGCGAGCCTGGTAACGCACGGATCCAAGGGCCCTTTTATTCGTTCTGTGTCCTCTGCTCCTCTCTTGCATAGTTACATGTGCCTATCGCCCTATCTCTGTGCTGTGCAGAGAACCTTGGAGGCGTTCACCATCATCTTGTCCAGGACGCAGCTGCTTTGTGTCGGGTCGCTCCACGCAGGCGCGCACGAGGCCATCATCGCGACCCCCATCAGTGGCAGGGTTTGGTAGCATGACTGAGGTGGCAGTGGATGAGGGAGGCGGAGGTGGGAGAATGGGAGCTGTATTACTGCGCAGGTGCACCCTCATCTACGCTGGGAGCCGAGCCACAGGGAAGGGGAACCATCGCGCCTGGAGAGCCGAGCGAGCCTTGTCCTTGTGTAGAGCCGCGTCCATCTGAGTGCTGGGAGCCGAGTCCATAGAAATCGTCGGATCGCTTGGACGTCCACGTGTTAGCCATCCAACGTGGGTCCGCACGGGAGGAACTTTGCGGACCGACCCCACTGAATTTTCTTCCAGTACGCGTGGCTGCAAAATCTTTAGCGCTATAAACACGCGTGGGATTCCTCTCGCGATGTCGTCGCCTCCGTGCTGGTCCATGGAGCCAGCCCGGCGTGCATGAACATTGACCGTGTCAGTGCATCAACAGTTGAATTAACTCACTCTTCACCTTTGGTACTGCCACTGCAGCGCGCTCACTGTTCGGTCTGGTGCCTCCCAGGCCAAACTGAGGGTCCTCTCTCCGTAGGGTGAAGTGAAACCTCCTAGCTGGAGCAGTAACAATTTACTGGAGGATCAGTAGCAGTAACAGCCGTGTCCATCCTGATTCTTCCTTTTGCTGAGGAGAGAGTGATGTACGGCCGGAGTTACGACCCGTAGGGAGGGCCCACTGTCAGCGGAATGCGTGGGACCCACTGTGGCATTTCCCTCTCTGAAGTCTGAACGAGCTGAATGCATGGCGCATGCAGGAAGAAAGAGAAATTAAAGGCTGCATCAATTGATTTTGGATCATGCTATACTTGTAGTATACTCCATACGGCGTGTCATGGGTCGATTAATGGCCGTGGCCATTTCGACGCACATTGCTTTCGGCTCCTAGGACCGGGCAATTCTGGAACCCCTACCCGTCCGAGAAAGCGTCGCCGTCGCCGTCGTCCCGTCGGGTGGCGAGGCCACATCGGTTTGCCGAAACGGTGCGCAGCGATGGGGAATGGATCGATCAGATCACCGGACGGGACGCATCGGGCTCCCATTGCCCGTCGCAAACTAGACACCAGGGTTAGCTCGTACTGATGGTACTTATCTACTCTAGTAGGCTTTTATTTTTTGCCTGCACATCTGCATCCATGCCCTAATCAAGCACCGGCTTGCGGTGGCGCCGAATCACCGAACGGTTCGCACCGGCACGTAGGCCGTCAAATCGAGCATCGACGGTGTTGCCCAGGACGGTGCAGCACATGCACATGCGCTGCCGGCTGACGCTCCCATGTCTGAAACTGGAATGGCCTGTGTGATCGCCGAGCTTGAAAAAGGCCGAGGAGTCTCCACGGACGCAACGCCCGGGTCTACGCCGTGATGGGACTCTTGCGTGCAAGCCACGAGGATAATGTAGCGTAGGGCAGGGGCCTCTGCCCAGCTAAGGGCCCGGATACGCTACTGAGGAGTGGGGACACGCGGGAACAACCTGTCGTTTTCGTACGAAATTCAGCAGGGCGCACGGGAACAGTGCAAGCCGACGAGCGAGGCCTGCTGCTGATGATCGAATTACAGGCTTCGTGGGGGAAAAGGTGAGATCAGGCGAGGTAACCCTAATTCTTCGAGAGAGGGTTGGCGCACATGCGCGGCGAATGATTCCGCCCCCCGCGGCGAGCGGTGGTCCTCGGCGTCCCGGGGCACGGCGGAATGGCCGTGGCCATGGCCACGGGGGAACAGCGGAATAAATGGCAAAAGCCATCCGGCGTACCGCCACCAGGAGGGGGCGCCGGGCCTCGCAGTGGCAGGTTGGCGGAATTTACAGGGTGTTCAGTGCCGGTACAGCATCAGCTGCTCTGCCGCTGGCGCCGTGTTCTCTCTCTGCCTCGCTTTATCACAGTGAAATGCTTCGCGTTAAGATCATCGGTGGTGAATCTGGGGCTTAAGACTATTCGTCTCGCGAACTCTTGATGGCGGTCGAGGTACGGTCCAGTGTACTAACCGCGCAATTGATTACGGGCGGCTAAATGAGAGAGAAGTTGTTGACACCGACAGATTTCCTGGCGAGCAGAGGTTTCTGAAAGCGTAAACCAGATGGCAATTGGGTACTGACTACTGGTACTGCCATTTACTAAGAACACACTGGTATGAGCTGATTTCAGAAACCAGTTGAGCCCAGGACGCATGGGCTCGACGGAGCAAATTCAATGAGTCGTAGTAGTACTAGTATATCAGCAGGGGATTGAATATGATACACGAAATCTGCCGCGCCAGGGTCAGGCCATCAACACGCTGGCAAACAGTCAAGGCGCCCCCGGAAACGGCAAAGGGAAACCTGCATCGCTCGCGGCATGCAACCAGGAGCCGACACCGCCCGGTGGCGCGGTGCATCACTGCATCCCGAGCCCGAGCAAGGAAAGGGCTCTGGGGCCTTCAAAAAAAAAAAAGGAAAGGAAAGGACTCTGGAGCTCGGGAACTGACGCCACCTCTCTGAGCGCGGCACCGAAATCAATGAGCAAAACAAAAGGGGTTTCCCCCAAAGACGCCACGGCCGGGATGGCGATCAAGTCAATCGTCCGGGCAGATGCGGCAAAGTCCTGCTCGGTTCCACCCATTCCGCGAGCCGACCGGTGTCGCAGCCGCAGATGGAGCAGGGACCAGCCAAGGTAAATAAAAACTCGTTGCCACTTCTTGCAAGTTGGCAGCGCGACGGAGGGAGAGCGGCGAGCGCGTCGCAGGCTTGCAGCCCCAGCGTTCTGTGGCTCCAACGGGGCCAAATCATTGCGAGATGAGATCCGATCGGCGGAAGCGCCGTGCCGCCGCCGGCGTCGCCGCGGCGGACGCGCGCGCCAGGCCACCGGCTGTCCCCGCGGGTGCTCTTGCGGTGCATTTCTCGCGTAACGTAACCGTGCCAGGACTTGCGATCGGGACAGCATGAAACCCCGTAGTACGTGTGCTTGATGGGACGCACTGTGTGCTGCGTATGCCGATCAAAGGAAATTTCGCATCATCGTCTGACACAGTGGATAGCGCCCGTGCAAGATTCCTCTTGCCTGCGAGCGGAGCGGCATCGCCACCTCCGGCCGATCGCCGCATTCGCGCGACGGGGGAGTAGGGCCGTGGCGTCGTGCCGGGTCGGCGATGGGAACACGACACGCCGTGCGGCGTCCACCTCACGCTGTTGTGTAAGGAGGCGAGCCAGTAGCCGGAGAGAGCGAACGAGAGCCCGGGAATCTGGACCATCAGAGGGAGGGAGGCCCCTCCCGAGTGTTTAATGCTCGCCCTCTGATCGGGTGGATCGCGATTGGCAGCGACGGTTCCGCGCCGGGGTTGGGGTTGGGGGGCACGCGAGGCGAAATCCCCGGCCTGCCCTCCTCGCGGCCCCGGCACGCTGACATCGCGGGCCCCGGCACGCGCCGGGATCGCGGCGCCCGAAGAAGATATCGCGCCCCGGCCCCGATACAGGCAGACGCCATCGCCCGCCCCCGTCGCCACCCGCCAACCCCCCGGGCGTTTTCCTTCCTCTATTTATGCCGCACACCGACCTCGACGCGCCCAAGCCAAGCCAAGCCAAGCTACGCAACGCAACACGCCCCAGTGATCAGTGCGTCGCTTTCTCCCTTTGGCACCCTGCGCTCGTTCGTGCTGCTGCTGAGCTCGTAGTCAGTAGTCACTCACAGTACCCCCCGGCCTGCTGCTAAAAGGGGAGGAGGATCCCTGGCAGTCAATTGCCCTGATCCGGGGGGTTATTAAGGGGAAGGAGTGAGGAGAGAGGTTGGAGTCGTTTGAAGTGCGGTGGTGGGAGTGGGAGAGCAAGCAAGAAGATCATCAACCGAGAGCGAGGAGTGGTCGGTGCTCGGGGCCTGGGCCGGGCGATGGGGCGATCGCCGTGCTGCGACAAGGAGGGGCTGAAGAAGGGGCCGTGGACGCCGGAGGAGGACCAGAAGCTGCTCGCCTACATTGAGCAGCACGGCCACGGCTGCTGGCGCTCGCTGCCCGCCAAAGCCGGTGAGCTCTGAGCTAGAAGTGTCTCGGCTTTTAGCTGCATTCCGCGACGATAATCTTTGGTTTGTCCTCGTTCGTTACTGACGACGTGCATGCGAAAATTGCCGTGGCAGGGCTGCAGCGGTGCGGCAAGAGCTGCCGGCTCCGGTGGACCAACTACCTCCGGCCGGACATCAAGCGGGGCAAGTTCAGCCTGCAGGAGGAGCAGACCATCATCCAGCTCCACGCGCTGCTCGGCAACAGGTAAGCGCGCTCCATCGTTGCTTCGCTGTGGGGGATCGTCGTCGTCCTAGTCGTCCTAGTAGTACTCTGCACCCAGAATTCAGTTAACCGCACGAATTTTGACTGGTAGCTCACTAGCTCTAGCGGCTCAACGGCCGGTCAAGAACACATATTTTTCTTTTGTAAGAAATGGTCACGAACACACACCGTAGTCTTGCCACATTTATGATCGGGTAATGCATGAGCGGGTACCTAGGCCGGGAGGGAGCACCACGAGATGGGGAACATTTCCAAGTATTTTTCTCGGAGTACGTTCCGGTCACCGTACACATGTTCTTGGCTTCTTGTAGCGTTTTTACAAAAACCACTCATAGATTTTGACGCTAGGCTAGTACTACTAGTAGAAAATGTAGTGTAAAGTCGTACAAAAGGAGCCATGAAAAGCTTTATCGCGCAATCGTGTTGCATTGTTCGTCTTTTTGCCTGACGAACAGCTCCTGCTGAGCTTGCGTGAATCGATCCATCAATGCATAGGCATCAACCCGGGAAAAAGTGTGAAAGAAGCTGGGCCATGGGAGGCTCTCCCCCGAATTTTCCCTCTTTTTCTTTTTTGCTCATGATTCGGCATTCAAGCTTGACATTCAATGGGGAGCCCGGCCCCCGTCCGTGTGGACCAAGGCAGCTCGTTGGGCCACTGTAGCCACCTGCTCTCTTGCCGTTTTGACTCATATTTCCTGTCACTTCTGCAACCGTGTCTGTGCCAGGCCATGCGCGCCCCGTTAATCTTCTTCGCGCGCCTGCGGTTGTTTTTGTTACGCCGCTGATGCAGATTTCTCTTCGTGCGAGTTCTGAGAAGAATTTCATGGCCTCCGCCGTTTGTGCACGCAGGTGGTCGGCGATCGCGACGCACCTGCCAAAGCGCACGGACAACGAGATCAAGAACTACTGGAACACGCACCTCAAGAAGCGGCTGGCCAAGATGGGCATCGACCCGGTCACGCACAAGCCGCGGTCTGACGCGCTCGGCGCCGGCGGCGCGGGCGGTGCCGCTGCGGGCGCGCAGCACGCCAAGGCCGCGGCGCACCTCAGCCACACAGCGCAGTGGGAGAGCGCGCGGCTAGAGGCCGAGGCGCGCCTCGCGCGCGAGGCCAGGCTGCGCGCGCTCGCTGCCTCCGCGTCCGTCTCGGCGCCGGCCCCCTCCTCCGCGGCGCACGGGCTTGAGTCGCCCACGTCCACGCTGAGCTTCTCCGAGAGCGCGGCGCTCGCCTCGGTGCTGGAAGCGCACGGTGCGGCGGCGGCGGCGGCGGCAGCTCGCGCCGCCATGCAGCCCATGCAGGCGTACGAGGAGGCGTGCAAGGAGCATGAGCAGCAGCAGCAGCAGCTGTGGGGTGATCACGTGGTCCATGCAGCCGACGCGGCCTTCTCCGGGGCGGGGTTCACGGGCCTCCTTCTCGAAGGCGCCTTGAACCAGCTCCAGCAGGACCTGAGGCCGGCGGCCAGGCACGGCGCGGGCGACGACGCCGGGCTGCAAGAGACGGAGGAGGAGAAGAACTATTGGGACAGCATACTGAACCTGGTAAACTCGTCGTCGGTGTCGCAGCCGACGTCCGTCGCGGCGCCCACGCCCGAGGCGTACTCGTCGTCGGCGTCGTTGACGACGTCAGTAGTGGTGCCCACGCCCGAGGCGTACTCGTCGTCGACGTCGTTGACGACCTCAATCGCGGTGCCCCCGCCCGAGGCGTACTCGCCGGCGCCGGAGTTCTGACTTGTGGGCCCTGCACATGCTCGCCTGCATGCAGCCGGGCGAATGACACAGTAAATAGCTAGTGGGGGATTTCGAAGTAATAAGACTAATGTTGATTGTTAAATCGCGTTGTTGGGTTAATCTGACAGTACCCGGATCAAACCTGTGAGAAAGATGGTTTTGAACCGAATTTAGAGTCTGTCATTACTCGTTCAGTTGGTCAAGTTTCTTGTAGACTGTAGAACAGTGACAAGAGGTGTAGAACGTCTCATCTTTGCTCTGTAATTCGACAACCATCTTCATCAGCAATATAGTAGAGATATCGAAATGGGAAGAACTCTTTTTATTTTGTTGGAATTCATTTGTATTTGAGGATCCAAGACGAACCGTTCATGTTTGTATATCGTATGTTATAGTACTGATTATGTACTGGTTACTGTGTATAGGTCTTTTTATATTCTGGAAAAGGAATTCCTTTTCTTTTCCGGAAGCAGGAAAACGGGAGTAACTCGTTCAGCTCGGTGCCTCTGTAGCAGCAGAACACATTTCGCTGTCGATAGAGCCGTTGTACCATGTTGGGCCTGCACTTGAAACAGACCAAGCCCATAACCGGGCCTAGCCTTTGCTAAAAAAAATACGGGCCTAGTCCAGTGATTGTGATTATCCGGCCCGGCTGTTTTTCCATTTGGAGTCGAGCACAACAGCAGCTCACACCTCCCAGAGGCCAGAGGGAAGAAGAAAGAGTGAGGGAAGATAAGAAGGCTCACGCGCAGGAAGAACCTTATCCGCGGAGGAAGGACCTTGGCCCGACACCATGCTCCCAATGGCCGTCCACCCCGCCACCACGCCGGCCCTCGCCCCGCGCGCTCGCGTCGCCCCGCCCAGACCTTCCACCTCCTTGGCCGCCGCCTCGTCCTCCTCCTGCTCTCGCATCGTCGGTGTCAAGACCAGGAGGCTGCCCCTTCGCTCGCTCCGCAGCGTCGCCGCCGCCGCCGCTGCCGACGCCGTCGAGGAAGAGGAGGTGCAACTAGGTGGGGCTGCGGATGCGTTGTACGAGGAGGAAGCAGAGGAGGTAATGGTCTCCCGAACCCACCAGGATTCGAGGATTACTCGCCTCATTCGTTGCCTGTTACAACTTCCAACTAATTATGCAGTAGAAGAGTCGTGTGTTTCATTGGTGCGCAAGAATCTCAGTAAACCTCAAATGCAAATGATTTAGACCCTGATTCATCAATTCTGGCCTTGAATTGGTTAGGTTCAACGTTCAGTAAAACACCAATCGCGCTTGGCTAGTTTAGTACTTTACTGTTTACCTTGAATTTGTTATTAGTGGTCGCAACTAATAGAAGGGACAATTCAGGTTAACTGGGCGCGTTGGAGCTATGTTCTAGCGCATTTTCGAGCTTCTGCTGACTATGATGTATGCTTGTGTTGAAAAATAATGTGAAAACCTTTTATATGAGCTAGATTTTGTGCCATAGTTGTTGATTATATGGAAAGAAGAGCTATATTCTGATGCGCTGAAATGTTGTGGATGTAGCGAGAGTGCCCGTAGTTTGATTCCACAATTGTATAATAAATGGTCTTCGTTTTCATTTTTCGAAACATAATCTTTTGCTAAAGAATTAAAACGGGTATGTGGTTTTACTAAAATTACCCTTTAGACATACTAGCAAGTGGGTTTTGGTGCAGACATACCAATGCAGACATAAAACTACCCTTTAGAATGAAAGTTGATGTAGTTTGAATCTTCTATGGCAGTATGAGGTGAAGGTGCCCGAAAGACAGGATCCTATGCTGGTACTGAAGTTCATCTGGATGGAGAAGAACATCGGCATAGCACTTGACCAATTGGTTCCCGGCTATGGCAGCATCCCGTTAAGCCCGTACTACTTTTGGCCACGGAAAGATGCTTGGGAGGAGCTGAGAGCGAAACTGGAGGAGAAAGAGTGGATCTCGCAGAAGCAGATGATCATTCTTCTCAACCAGGCCACTGACATCATCAACCTATGGCAGCAGGGTGGCGGGAGCCTGTCGACATGAGTCCCTCTCCTTCCTGTTCGTCCAGCCTTGCGACCTTGCTTTTTGTTGGTTTCGTTACATGCCCTCACTGTTGTTAATGTTAAACTCACATGGTACATGGCCTTGTAGATCTGTTCAGTCTGTTCTCGGATATGGTTTTGTGCATTAAAATGATCATATGATCGATCTTCGTGAGGCGAAAAAAATCAGACTGCCTACTTAATGGCTAGCAAAATTTCATTATGATTTGAGTCAGTTTTCATTACAAATGCAAGGAAGCCACGTAATGAGCTATAAATGTGCCAAATAAAAATTGAATGTTTTCTTTATGTGTCCCAGTCGGGTTTTACATTGTGAGCATCAAGATATAGAAATTGAATATTTTTGTTGTTTGGTTACAGTCAAGTTTTGTCGACCGACAAGAACAGAGGGGAAAAAAAACTACTCTTTATGTGAGCATGGGATGCTTTTCTGGTGTGACACAACATCAAGAAATGCAATCACTAACATCATTTTAGCGCATTCTCTAAAAAACATCATTTTAATAACATAGAAATAAATCACTCCTGTATAAAAAAAACAAAGTCAAGGGTCAACTGATTTTCGAAGGAAAAGAACTTGGATAAGGAAATCAGGTGGCAGCTGTAGGACTTCTTTTTTTAGCCCTATCGCAGAACAACAGCCACCTAAATAACGAGTCAACCGAAACGGCACACAGCACAGCTGTAGGACTTCTTTCCTAGCTTGTGTTTTTTTAAAACCGGAATATGCATTCCATTAACTCAAAGACTCAGTGATATCACTGGTCACTAGGTCCTCGACGCCCGGGGGCGTTCCATCCCAGAGAAGGACAGAGTTTTGAGGACACTTACACCCTTGCGCCGCTAAAGCGTGTGCTACACAATTACAGACTCTAGGACAAAAAGATACTGTGCAGGTGGTAAAGAGCAAACTCGAGGCTCTTGATTTCAAGCACGATTCCCCCGTCGGAGCTAACTGGAAGCAATCGGTCTCCATCGCTAACTTGAGTGTCAGCGAGTCTGTTTCCACTTGCACCTTGCTTATGCCCAGCTCTCCCGCTGCTTTGACTCCCATCAGACATGCTATCACTTCCGAGTGGAAGGCATCCATCAGGAACATACATCGTCCAGCACCAACCCTGATTACATTGCCCTCTTCGTTTCTGATCACATACCCCCATCCCCCCTCCCCTCCCCTGCACTGGTCTCAGCCATCGCTGTGTGCGCTGTGGTGGTTTGTTTCCCTCCTCCTTTCCTATTGCCAGAAATTCGTCAGACTGCTTGGAGATGAAACTGGCCAAGCCTGACGCCCCCCTCATCTTCTCTATTTCCCTCACCCGATTCCTCTCAAGCCACCAATACCACAGCATGTTCATGGTTGACCATTTGTTCGCCCTCCTTCATTCCCAGGATGCTCTTCACCACTTCTTTTGCCGACTGCTTGTTTGCCAATAAGCCTCTGGTATTCTCCATCCCCAGCTCCTTCCATACAGGTATGACAAACTTGCAATTAAAGAAAAGATGCCCCCCATCTTCATTCAGCCTGCCACACATAACACATTTCATGTCCAGCTCCATGCCTCTCCTCTCTAAGCCCATACGAAGAGCCAAGGAGTTATGTGCAAACCGCCACAGGAAGTGCCTGATCTTCCCTGGACAGTTTAACTTCCACAAGCCTTTCCAAAAATCCTGTCGATGGAGCACCCCTGTTACCGTTTTCATTTTTCATGCTCCCTCTGCACCTTATAAGCTGAGCGCACCGAGAAAAGCCCTCTGTTATCATAATGCCATGCCACGACGTCATCCAGTTCTGAATGCACTGGTATAGACAAGATTACTTTAACATCCTCCTCTACAAAAGTTTGTCTGACAAGTTCAACATCCCATTAGCCTGTGATTGGGTCTATCAGTTCATCCACTTGGGAGAGCAGATTATTCCCTCTAGGAGTCACTGCCCTCCGTGTCCATTCCCTTGGGAGCCAGGGATTTGACCATATCTGGATGCCATGTCCATTTCCTACATGCCATATAATACCATTCTTCAGCACCTGCACTCCTTTCAGAATACTTCTCCATGTGTACGACATTCCTCTGGTTGTTGCTGCATGTAAGAAGTCCCCATTTTTGAAGTATTTTGCCCTCAGCACTCGGGCACATAAAGAATCTGGATTCCGGATAAGCCTCCAAGCTTGCTTCACGAGCATTGCCAAATTAAATGTGTGTATGTCGCGGAAGCCCAGCCCTCCATCTCCCTTTGGCTGCGTCAGCATCTCCCATCGTAGCCAATGCATCTTATTATCCCTCTCCTGGTTACTCCACTAGAACCTACCAATCATGGTATTTATCTGATCACACATCTCCTTAGTAATGTCGAAACAGCCCATGGCAAAAAGTTGGAATTGCTTGGGCCACAGCCTTTATCAGGACCTCCTTGCCTGCATTTGACAGTAACTTCTCCTTCCAGCCCTGAATCCGCTGCCATATTCTTTCATTCAAATACCCAAACACCTTTGTCTTCTCTTTTCCCACATGTACTGGCAGCCCCAGGTACCTTTCGTTGACTGTCTCCTTTGGGATTTGGAGTGTATGCATCACTTCTCTTCTCTTCTCTTCTCTTCGATTGTATTTGTGCTGAACATTATGGCAGACTTCTCCTTGTTGATAACCTGCCCCGAGCACTCCTCGTAGATTCTTAGAATTCTCTGTAGCTGCTGCGCATCCCCTCTATTTGCACGAAACAAAATCAGCGAGTCGTCGGCAAACAGTAGGTGAGACACGCTGGGAGCACCTGGGCAGACCCTTACGCCTTTCAAAGCCCCATTTTCTTCAGATTGCTTTAGCAGAGCTGAGAACCCCTCTGCATAGATCAAGAAAAGGTAAGGAGACAGTGGATCACCATGTCTCAATCCCCTCTCTGGTGTGAAAACATCTGACAGCACCCCATTCACTTTAATTCGGTAGGAAACTGATGAGACACATTTCATAATGGAGTTTATCCATACTATATTAAAACCCAATTTCACCATCATATCATTTTAAAACCCTATTCCATCCGATCATAAGCTTTGCTCATATCCAACTTTACTGCTGCATAGCCACCTTTCTCCTTCCTCTTGTTCCGCATATAGTGCGTCAATTCATATGCAATCAGGATGTTGTCCGATATCAGTATTCCTGGAACAAAAGCACTTTGCGCTGGCGAAATGATCTCCGGGAGTATGACCTTTAGTCGGTTTGCCAGTACTTTAGAAACAATCTTGTAGAGCACATTGCAGAGGCTAATCGGGCGAAGATCCTTCAGCTTCTCAGGGTTCCGTACCTTGGGAATCAGCACAATAGTTGTCTCATTCCAACCTTCCGGGAATTGACCACCATTCAATACTTTTAAAACTTCTCTCGTCACTTTTTCTCCCACCACATCCAAGAACCTCTTGTAGAGTCAATAGAGTCCAAGGCTGCCTTCACTTCCCCTTCGGTGAATTCCCTTAGCAAGGTGCTGTTCATTTCATCTGTGACCTTCCTCTCCACAGCCTGGGTAAGCTGATGGGAGTTGACCCCGCTGTAGACCTGAAAAGGTTTGTAAAATAGTTAGTAATAAAACTCGTCTTCTCCTCCTCTCCCTCCACCCATCCTCCGTCATCCCTTTTCATCCTCCCAATTCTATTAGTCCTCCGCCTCTCCGAACACGCAGTATGAAAGAAAGATGTGTTCGTGCCCCCCTTCTCCAGCCATCTCACATGGGCTCGTTGCTTCTAATACACATCGACCTGCTCTTCTAATTTCTCTAGCTTATATCTAAGAATTTGCTTCCTCCCCAGCTAATCCCGATCGATGTTTCCTCTTCTACACCGCTCAAATTCACCTTTCACCTTTTTAACTCTCTTCTCCAGGTCCCCAAGCACATTCCTGCTCCATTCCATCAGGCCTCCTGCCACAACCCTTCAGAGCACCATGAATTGTGGGTGACGTCCCCTCCATTGCTCCCCTCTAGGATTCAGCTACTACTTTCGCACACTTCTCCTCTCCTAGCCATCTTGCTTCACAGTGAAAATGGCTATCCTTCTGGCGTCCCCTCTCCTTGCTCACTGGCCTGTCTGTCGTCACAATGATCGGGCGGTGATAAGAGTGTCGAGGATCTCCATTCATAACCCATACACGGGGGAAAATGCGCCCGCCACAAATCATTCGCCACTGCCCTATCCAGTCGCTCCCTTATGTAATCCTCCGCTCGGTGACTGTTATTACGCCATGTGAACACATCCCCCTCAAAGCCAAGATCATGCAGCTCACAATCCTCCAATGCCTCCCAAAAATGGTCCATCTGTGCCTGGCTTTTTGGCCTGCCCCCCTCCTTCTCATGTGAGAATAGAATTTCATTGAAATCCCCTGCACATACCATGGTTTCGTCGAACTAACATTCATGTCACGTAGGTCCTGCCATGTCTTGTGCTTCTGATCACTGTGTGCTTCACCATACACACCAGTGAACCACCACTTGAACCCATTATCCTCCTTGACATCCATGTTGATGTGGTACTTCAAAATATTCCGAAGGGACACATCGACTCCTCTCCTCCACAACACTGCCATCACCCCTTTTCCAGCCGCATCCTTTACTACCATGTTCGTTAGTCCTAGCATCCACTGGAATCTCTCCATCCTGCGCCTGTCCAATTTCGTCTTTGACTTCTGGACGTCTAGAAGCCCCCGATCTACCGGGCGGTTGCCCAGGCCCCGGCAGTTCCACGCAACTATCTTCATTTGGATGCGCAGGATTGGTATGCCAGTCCTGCTTTCTTCATTTTTTTGTGTCTCATCTCCTCTTCTTCCTGAGTCTTCCCCAGCCCCATTTTGTCCTCGTCCACCTCCATATCGACTTGTTCGATGCTCCTCTTCTTCCCCCCCTCTCCCAGACTCGCTTGCTCTCCCCTTGTTTCCGTGGCTGTTTGAGGTACCTTCTTATAGGTCCCTTTCTTCTTTGGTGTTTCCATCTGATCCCCCTCCTTCACTAAAAGCTGTTTACCAGCCCCCTCTCCATGTATGGACTATCCAGCTCCATTGCTCTGGGTCGTCAAGGACTCATCTGCCCCTACCGCATTAGCTCCCCCCTTCACAACCTTTGCCACAATCTCCGCTGCTACCCCTGCCTCCTTTTCTATCTGTACAGCATTCTTCTCCCCATCTACTACCATCATCTCCCCTTTAAACAACCCTCTTCTTGCCTTCTCCCCCACATGTTATTTATCTCCTAATTTCAGTGGGCTGGTAACCTCCTGCTCCTCCCTTCTTCCCTCAGTAAACTTCTTCTCGCCATGCCCCTCTACCTCCTTCCTCTAGGTCGGAGCATCGCTCCTAGACCTGCCCGAGGAGTATTTGGTCCCAGATCCACCTGCACTATTCCAACTTCCGCTCCCTCCAAAACGCCAGTTCGAAAGCTGCCTGCCTCCCCCGGATCTTTCACTCCCACTATCCCCTATATTATTTAGCTCCGGGAAATATCGTAGCTTCTTACTGTATTGTTGAACTGCCCCCTTCTCTAGAGTTGTAGACAATGTTGCAAATTGTGGGCTATAGAATTTAGCGGAGTACTCCCGAAAAAGCTATAGACATTATAGCGTAGCTATAGCGGAAGCTGTGACCTTTAGCGGTATGCAAAAAACTAACATTATTAATTTCATGAATTTCAGCTCATGTTCATAAGAATATGGAGGCATAAGTGCAAACATAAGCAAGTAAGTCACAACTCACATGATAAGTCATAAATCATAACTCCTAGTTCATAAATCACAAGTATATAAGTTCGTAGCTCAATCATTGTAGTGTTAGTGGTGCTATGCTATTGAATTTAGTGGGACTATTTCACGCTTTAGCAGAATTAGTGGCATTAGCAGTAATATTTGCAATATCGTCGCGGCATCTGTCTCAAAAAGCTATAGCGGCGCTATAGCGGGCTATTTGCAACATTGGTCGTAGAGCATAACTTGTCCGTGTGGACGATCAGCCCACACGTGCAGCATAAGTCAGGTAGGAACTCATACTCCACAGGACACCATAGTGGCTTCTCAGGCTCTCCCATGGAAACTATAACTCCCCTCATCAGAGGCTTCCTCACATCTAGTCTCACCTTGATCCTCAGGAATCTACCCACTACAGTTCCATCCTCGTCCATGTCCATGGCCATGTACTGTCCCATCTCCTCTTCGATCACTTCTCCCGTTGCCTTGTTCATCATCCCAAACGGCAACTTCGTCACCCTCACCCAGATAGGGATAAAAGCTAATTCCATCTCGTCAATTGTTTTGGTCTCATCATAGTCCACCATGATCAGGAGGTCCTTCCTAAACATCCACGATCCTTCCTCGAGGGCATGCCTCTTTCCAAATGGTTGGAGGAAGGCAAAAAGAAAGTGATTCTCACCCAAATCCTTGCAGGTCACACCCTTGACGGGGCACAAGATATTCCCTAGGGCTTGAGCCAGGCCATCTGCATTCACGAGCTTCTCCGCCAACACTTTGCCGATCGCCTGTGGATCAGCAGATCACACCCTGGCTGATTCCGCCGTACCAATTCGGATGCCCTTCTTCTCTGCAGCTGACAGCTTCATCCGCTCCATCATCCCCTCCACCACCTCCATCTTTCCCTGTACCTCGCACGACTAGGTTTTAAGACGACTAGTAGATCTAGGCTTGGCTCCATAACGGTGAGATAGAACGTGGACACGAATGTAGGATGGGACATGGACTCACAACCAGATCCTTGTGTGGGAGCCGATCAGGAACAGAGACGAGGAAGGAAGCCAGAGATTGGATGGTAAACCCTAATTGTGGCGCTGAGTCACCTAGGAACCCTAGGCGTCGAGGATCGGAAATGTAAAGCCAAATAAGATTTGGGTTATTTTTTTCTAGCTTGTGTTTGCTTTGGGAAGGACAAAAAGATTGATGAAGAATAGGATCTTACATTTGGAGGCAATGACGTTCAACGCAAAATGGCCGAAGTAATCGTGCTCGTGTTGTATCGGGCGGGAGGAGAGGAATGGGTTCGCTTTCGGTCTTTTTCATTCAGAAAGGAATGACGAGACACACTATGGGCTAGCATATTTACACTGCCGCACACCATCGGTCCAGTGGGTTTTAAATCCTTGCTCGTTCCCGACCTGCCATCAGCCCCTAAGCTTTGGGGCCCTGGGGTGGCAGCCCCACTTGCCATTCCTTTTTTTTTGTTTTTCCCTGTAAAAACACCCGCTTGCTATTGCAAAAGGTGTGACTGCGTGATCTGACACTGTGCACCCATGCTGACACCGTAGCTCATGCAGGCTGCATGAGTGGAGCCTAGATGAGAGTGAAGCTCAACTCGAGTATGTTATGGGAGCGATGGTTGGCTAGTTTTACCGCATCCAAGCTCCCGAGACATGACTTGGATGCCAGAGCTAGGTTCCCTTGATGCAAAATGCACCTCTGAGCTTGGCTCCAAAACTGTGCAAGGCGCACCCACGTTGCGAGGTGAAAAGATCATAGGTAACCAACTAGCATCTTGTGCCAGCTAGGTGAGATAGAGGTAGGCAACCAATCACCACCGCTCTGATACACTGAGCATGGCTAGCGGAGCCTACCTCATACCGTGCAGCTAGGCTCAGTTGCTACCGGAATCGATTGGACCCACTAGCAGAGCTGGGGGCTGGTAGGGGCCATGGCCCCCCTAATGATTCATATAATCAAGATTATTAGTTACAAAATTATAAATTATGTAGACTAATCACTATTCATTTAGCTTTCAAATAATGTTATGTGGTAATTAAGCCTTCTAATTGTTTAGTTCCACTATCTTATTTATTATATACACAAAGTTATTTTCGGTTTTAAATCACCGTTGTCACCGCATACACCGTTCCAAAAAAAATTATTATCTCTCGGTTTAATTTGGCTTGACCCAAGCTCCGTAAATTTGATTCCCAGCTCCGTCAGACTTTTTTTTTTGGTGAAGGGATTGGATCCCATTTTATAAAATCAGGGCTTTTACATCTAGCACCTTGGAGGAAAAGAGACTTACAATGAAGACCACGAACCCTATCCTCAAGGAGTGCAAAATTACGTACAAGACCCTGGCAAAGATCAAATTTGAAAGGAAAGTCCTTGGATCTTCACGCACAGGTCTTGAACGTCACAACCCTTCCGGATCCTCCGGAGTTGGGGAAGAAGCACAACGCCCAAGAGAAAAGCTCAACCAAGACACTCGACGCGACCTCTAGCTTGTTGTAGCCGCAAGACGTCTCCCCTCTGGCACGCATCGGCTATCAACGTCGAGGTCATAGAGGAGCATCAATCCAGCACCATCCACATATTCGATGACCTGGAAGGAAGCTAGAGTTGCTGAGATCCCCAACAGCTCGGCAAGAAAGCCCACATAAGTGAGATCCAAATCCCCTACAGAGCAAACCAATTTCTCCCCTTTCGCAGAAGAAGAGAAATCAAAACTCGTACCTCCGTCGCTGGAGATGGGAATCGCCACACCACCTGATAGGTCCCCATGACCGCCGGAACCGAAGCAAAGAGAGCAAAAGCGCGTCGCAGCGACCTCGCTGAAGGCAACAGCAAACCTGTTGCCATCACCATCGGAGAAGAGCTGGAAACTCCTTATTCGCTGGAACAGCGTCGCCGCCATCGCTAGAAAACCTTAGTTCCGCCGCCGATAAAAGCGACAAGCAAAACCTAGCTTACTAGTTATCTACAACCGTAAACTAGCAGCTACAGTACACCGGACGTCGATTCGACTCGTCCCTCACGTGCGGACTACCGGAAACTCCAAGTTTGCCAAGTGCCAAGTAGTTTGCCGACTGTATTCTATCGGGCACTCGGCAAACACGTGCGGACTACCGGAAACTCCAAGTTTGCCAAGTGTCAAGTAGTTTGCCGAGTGTATTCTATCGAGCACTCGGCAAAAAAGCTATTTGTCAAGTGCTACCACAAAAACACTCGGCAAACATTTACACTCAGCAAAAATGCACATTAACACTCGGTAATTTTTTACACTCGGCAAAAGAGGAAAAAAACACTCGGCAAAGGCAGGCACTTGGCAAAGTTAATATATTTGCCGAGTGTAAATCTATAGCACTCAGCAAATAATTTCATTTTTTTTCTTTTCTGATCTTGAAACTTTTCTACTCTCAACATACAACATGTGGTATTCCATGTTAAAATTTGGTATATTTCTGGATCTGTTTGCTATATTTAATTAATTTATTGCATTTCTAGGAAATTTTTTTGGTATAAGTCAAATTTGAACTGTAAGTGATTCAAATAATAGAATAAAATGAGTATAAAAATAATATTCATGTTATTGAGCCCAGTGTTAAGCCTTACCTTACCTGGAAAATGAAAAGAAATTTCGAACATCTTGTTCAGAAAACACGACCACAAACGTGTGGCCGATTGATTTTTAAATCCTAAAAAAAGCAAATGAAGTCTATAAATCATGAGATTTTTCATGATGTGATGATATCATACATGGATGGAGGCTGTGGTAAAAAATTAAGAAGGTTTCGCATAATTTGTCACGTACAATGTTAACAAACCGAAGCATCTCAGAAGAAGAATCGTAGTATTAAGAAGGAACCGGTAAGATTTGGAGTCAAAGTGATGGTTGAATTGGGGTTTGACTTCAAAACTTTTTGTATAGGCAATAGAGAACATAGATTGTTTCATGTGAAATTTTGGTAATTTTTTGGATCCGTTTGAAAATTTTAATTTATTAAGTGCAATTATAGAATTTTAATTGATATAAATTAAATTTCAGCTGTAATTGCATAAAATAATGGAATAATATTCGTAGAAAAATCATATATATATATATATATATATATATATATATATATATATATTGTTGAGTCAATTTGACAAGGTATTTTCAAAGTACATCGGAAAAATGAAAAACACATTATGGAAAATAAGGAAATGAAAAAATAACTAATATATTTGCCGAGTGCTCCAAGCCCTAGACACTTGGCAAAGATGGGTTTGCCGAGTGCCGTGATCTGACCCGACACTGGGCAAAGCTCGGCACGTTATAAGCACCGCTGCCCCCTCCCCTCCCTCTCCCGCCGCCGTCCACTCCCCTCCCTTCCGTCCCCTTCCCTCCCTCTCCCGCTGCCCCCCTCCCTGCTACCCTTCCCCTTCCCCCTCTGCTCGCCCCTCACTGGCAGTGAAGAGCGGCGGCTGGGCGAGGTGCAGGACAGCGCGAGAATGCGGTGGCAGCGGCGGCGGCGGTGGCGGCGGCGGTACGTGCGCTCTCTCCCTCTCCCTCATCTGCCTCCCTCTCCCTCTTTTTTTTTTTGCATAGGTGGTGCGGTGGCGGCGACGGGTCGGGCGAGCAGCGGGCGACGTGGTGGTGGCGGGCGTGGTGGTGGCAGCGGCGTGGTGGCGGCCTGGTGGCAGCGGGCGGCGTGGTGGCGGCGACAATAGGCATGATGGTGGCAGCGGGCTTTTTTATTTTTTTTCAAAATTTTTTTGCCGAGTATCGGACTCGGCAACGTCTTTGCCGAGTGCACGATAAAAAACACTCGGCAAAGAAACTTTTGCCATCACTGTGTACGCCGAGTGCTATTTGCCAAGTGTAACGCTTGGTAAAGGCTTTGCTGAGTGTTTTTTGGCTTCGCCGTGTGCCGTGGACACACGGCAAACTTCCCGATTCTGGTAGTGTCCGACACCGAGGAGGCCACCGGAGGGTGAGGAACGGTTGGATCGGCGCTGGAACTGGCGTCGCCCGTGTTCACCTCTGTCAGGTACTGTAGAGGGAGAACGAGAAGGGGAAAGGGGACTACCCCCGGCAGACAGGAATCTTGCTTAGATTTAAAGCAATGTAACAAAGTTTTCCTAGCTCCGTCTGACTCTATATAATAAGGATAACCAAACGTAGATTGCGTACACAGTACACGTGACAAAACGGAGTTTCATATAAAGATTGTATGAGTGGATGTAAAATTTCTCGTTACTTTCGTTGGCTGCCCTAGCTAGCTCGCGGACGCCGGGCGCTCGACAGCACCGTCAGCCCGGCAGGGCACCCGGGCTGGGTGCAGCGGGAGGTGGGAGACGCAACCGCGTCACGCGCCGCTGCCGCCTGCCGCTGGCCTGCCCTCTCTCCCCGCGCCGCCTTGCCGTCTCAAAAGCGGCGAAACGACAGGACAGCGCACGGCGCACCTTATCATCTCGGCCACGGGCGCCCACATGGACGGCCGGACGGGCCGCACCTCCCAGGTAGGAAAAAAAAGTGAAGTCGCCTTATTCTATCATATTCTATCTCAGAGAGCGTACTTGTCCAGTACAGCCAGTTGCACCGGTATCAGCAACCGATTGGCCAATTGGTTGAGAAAAACACTTGTTAACCTGCTGCCCGAAGAGACAGTTTCTCGCAAAGTGACGTGCCACTTTACTCGAAACCTGTGGCTGCCATTGCAACTTGCCAACTTGCGAGCTGGGACGGCGGCGTAGGACGACGGAAAATACGCGCGGGTCTTCACCTGGAAAAGGGCGCATCTACCGCATATGGCAATGTCCCCGCACGGCCTCGATCTCGTCGCCTTGCCGTTTTTCGCCCATCTGATGATTGACACTTGTAGCCGCGCTGGATTAAAGTATAACAAGCCCGAGAGCGACGCTAGCTGTGCTTTGACGACGACGGTGATCAGGTGGTCTAGACGGTCGCCTATTTTTAGGTGGCTGTCGATCTGTTGCCTACTTGCCTGGCTGAGTCAGACGGCATCGCCGTATGGGTGCTCACATGCACGCACGCATGGGCTCCACCGGGAAAAATTGGATCGCTAAACCTAGTTTGGCTCGAGCTGCCATGTTTAGTAGCGCATCGAAATCTAAAAGCCTGGTGTACGGATTCACGCTGTTGTTGGGTTGAGATTTTCTGTATCCACCGGTACGGTGGTAGTTGGTTATCATTATTTCGGCATCTGTGTGTTGCAACTTGCAAAGCAACTGGATGTGTATGGTTCTGAGCTTTAGGGCCAGTTGGATACTCTTAGCTTATTATAAGCTACAATAATCAGGGAAGCGGTTTAGAGCTTTCTATAAGTTTTTACGGTTGGATTATTAAAAACTGAACTATAAATCGGTTATAGGAGCAACTCAAAAAGACTGCTAATCTTACCTCTAATATCTTCTTTAGGAGGAAAATGAAAAAAAAAACTCCAACAGTTTCCCAAACCTCCCCAATCTTTTCACGACATCAAAAACAGCCGGCCACCGCGTATATTTTCGTGTTCGCGTTCCTCCCCCAATCACGATTCCCGCATGCGAGCCTCCCTTTCCCGCCCATGCGAGTAGACCACCCTTCCCGCGCGGCCCCTTCCCGCGCGCAGCGGCGGCGGCGGGGCGAGGGGCGGTGGCGCCGTGTCGAGCTGGCTGAGCAGGAAGCCCGCGGCGGCCAACAGATCTTCAACATCTCGCCAAGAACCCGAGGATTGGTATGAGCTCTACTCATTGTGTATAATGACACAAGCCCTCATGATTTGTCCGAGAGTGTCTTGATCCCAAAATTGAGCTGGCCCTTAACGATAGCGAAACAAGATTGTAGAACCCCAAACGCTCGGTCCACGTCCTTCCTACAAGCTTCTTGGGCAGTTGCAAAATATTTCTTCTTGTTACCTTGTGGTTCAGGTATGCTCTTTACAATTATAGCCCACGAGGGATATATGCCATCAGCAAGATAATAACCCATTGTATATTCGTTGTTATTAATGGTATAATTCACCTCTGGAGCTTGACCTTCAGTTAGCCGTGCGAATAAAGAAGACCAGTGCAAAATATTGATGTCGTTGTGGGAACCAGGCATCCCAAAAAAAGCATGCCATATCTAAAGATCTTCGTCTGGAACAACTTCAAGTATAATTGTAGGCTCATGCACATGCCCGGTGTACATACCTTGCCATGCCGAAGGACAATTTTTCCACCTCCAATGCATACAATCAATCGACCCAAGCATACCAGGAAAACCTCTACTCTCTCCAATGGTAAGTAATCTAGCAGTATCATCTTCATTAGGTGATCTCAAGTACTCATATCCAAAAACCTCCACAACAACACTGACAAACCTTCTCAGACTCTCAAGAGCAGTACTATCACCCATACGGACATAATCATCTGTAGCATCAGCTGCTACTCCATAAGTTAACATCTGAAATGCTGCAGTAATCTTTTGCAGACTAGAAAAGCCAAGTATACCGGCAGTGTTTCTTTTCTGCACGAAATATTCATCGTGTTGTTCTACGGCATCCATATGCGCACAAACAGCATACGCCTCATTCGAAACCTGCATGTCAAGAGTAACAAGACACATATATATAATATGATTTTTTTAGAAAAATGCTCTAAATAAATCTATTGTTTACGCATCGTTGTCTGAAATAACTATGTCCGTACGTAGGATCATCTGAAAAATAATCTTGATACAATCTCTGGTGCCCTGCTTGTCTGTCTCGCCGAAGTATTCGATGCCCTAGGATAGAACCACAATGTTTTGTTTCATCATCGGACTCATCCGCATTCACGGCCACATGAGTAACAGGGACCAAGAAATCATCATCGTCATCATCTTACGACAAATCCAGCACCAGTTGCATTGAAAGACTTCGTCGACTCATAGCGAATCCGTCCGTACGCTCGGTACTCATAGCGGATCACCACCAGCGCCTGGACGCCAGCGAGCTGGTCATGGCGGCCGCGTAGGAGACGGCATCGCGTGCGCACAGGACTAGACGCCCGCGCCGCGGATCACCACAAGCGCCCTGATCGTGACGCAACTATGTATTTCAGTACAGGATGAGCTCGACAAAAGCAACCTGATCGTGACTCAACTATGTATATCAGTAGAGGATGAGCTCCATGGCAACAACCTGATCGTGACGCCAGCGACCTGATCCGGAAGCATCAGGCTCGACAGCGGTGGGAAGTTGGACGTGGCATCATCAAAAATATCTTCGACGACGTGAGCTCCTGGCGGCGCCGCTGGAGATCACGAGGGGGAGGTGGGTAGGTGAGAAGCCCAACTAATGGGTCCAATACGATGATGTGGCCTATTTTGAAATATTGGGGGCTAGTTTTTAGCGTTCTGCTGTGGCTGATATATTTTTTGGGAAAAAATTTTTAGCATAGCCTCCAATACCTTATTTTGGGGAAGAATTTTTTGAGGAACTCTTAAAGTTGCTCTAGGGGGGTTGTTTAGACAAACTAGAGAATTTTTGCAGCTTTATATATTAACTCGAGCTGATACAAATAGGGCTAAGAAGAAGAGAGGGTTAAATCTCTATCAGGATGAGGGCCGTTGTTTGAGTTGGATATAAAGTTTGCATGGCTCTTAAAAGGTGGATCAAGCGAATATGGAACTATCCATCGGCTATTAGTCGAAGAAAACAGACCTCACTTGCTACAAACTTTGGGCCTGTTTGATTAGCAGGATGTGGTCCGGCCAGCTCACCGGATGCAAAAGTTTACCTCGGTTGGTTGCCCGGACTAGGAATTAGGTCCGGCTCGCACGGTGCAAAAGCTGTTCACCAGCCAGGCTCTCTCTCGCGGTGCAGAAGAAATCGGCATTTTCACCCCGAGCCTGGCCGTGCCGGTGTGACATGCGCGCGTCGGTGAGCCAAGAAAGGTTTGGCGTGTGCATAGGCTTCTCGCATTCGGCTAACCAATCAACAAATCGGGGCAGCCATACTATATAGAAGTAGACATCCAAATAGGGCTCTGTGTATGTGCTTGGCCTGGCTACCGGGAGCCTAGATTGCCTGGTATGAGCTTGGTTCACCCTATCAGGAAACCACTCATGCTCTTCAAAAGTGATTTCAGCGATTATGTTGAAACGAATGCCAACAGTGGCTTTCACCCAACATATCACGCAACATAGTGCACTTATCTATTAACAAGAAATGTGATATCTTATATACAAAAAAAAGGAGATGAGACCACACATTTATGCATTTAGCTGGGATCTCTCGAGCACTTGGCCCGAGTTCTAAATCCAAAACTAGGCCCAAGATGAATATATGCTTGGTGCCATTCCCTGTGCTTCCAACCCAATTTCATTCCAGAACCAAAAAAAAGTGTTAAAATATAGAAAGTTTAAAATTTTGTTTCAACTTCATACAAATCTCAACCACACTCATACTAACATCAAACATGTAGTACCAACTAAGGTGTAGTAACAAAATTGTCAGATTTCTATATTGTGGAGTTTGTTTGAGAAAACACACAATCCGTGTGCTTGGCGTTGGTTGGCGTAGTGCTATGATGTGCGGATCGATGACATGGCAGTGCACAGACAAACCATTTCGTGATAGATAGAGGTTGCACAAATTATTTTGTTTCCAAATTTTTTGTTAATACCAAAGTACCGATTTATCAAAATGTATAACGGTTTCTCCAATAAAACTATCTCGATGGTATACACAACATACAATATATGATTATTTGTCATTGAAGACGACCTTGTTAGTGCTCTGTGTCTATGATTATCTGGAAAGAAATTCATACACACGTATAAAAAAAAGATGTGTTCCTTATTATCCAGATGGGTTGTAGTTTATTGTATCAACGTCTAAGGCGTATTGGTTTCAATATACTATATTCCATAAGTGATGTTTTCTAATAAGCTACTTATGAACATCAAAATAAAGTCTACATGCATATTAGAAATGATGTGGTCCTTATTAGTCACAAGAGTTGCATAAGAATGTCATTTTTATAATGATAACACTGGACCATATGAACATAGTAATATGGAAATAATAAGCCTATAAGATAGTGAAAATATGGAAACAATCTACAAAATCTTCCTTTCTAAGAATGAAAAGGAGCTAGACCGATAAAAGTAGAAATCCAGATGTTCATAAATGCAAAATCCACAGCGACCGACAGCTCGAATCTCCAACACATGATTGACTAAATTCACACTAATATTTATGCAATCCTCCCTTATCGCATCCGGTGGGAGGCACATGCGTAGAAGTTATCCTTCAAGAGACTTCCCTTCAACGACATCTCATTGGTTATGTATGGTTGAGCGGTGGTTCCGAGTCCCAAGCTTATCTCCATCTACAAAACTCGCACAGAGCGACTCGCTCGACAGAGTTACTTTAAATAGTTCGAGCATCGGACATATTTATATATTTTTAAAATATTAACCATGTTGTGATAACATATTCAAGCAACAGATCGCTCCTACTTGCCTGTACTTTAATCTCCCGAGGACCAGGACCCAAAAGAAAATTGGAACTCAAACATAGGAAAACAAAAGGTACCCATGGTTGTGCTTCGCACCTGTAGCCTAACTGAAACATAGGAATCAACCGATGGATGCTTTTGCTGGACAAGATCTTGCTTTTAACCTGTGGCAGGTAGGGGATGATTGACATTTGGAATCCACGAGATTCTACCGTGCCCGAAAGTTAACGGCTCCCGAAAAAGCCACGTCGTACCAGTACTTGGCTGATCCGGCTGCTGCCACATCGGGAAATCTGCATCCTATGCTCCACAACGTGGGATCACTGTGGGTCAGCATGGCCGTCACATGATGGCCGGATGGTTTGCAGGCTTGCAGCCATTTCTTTTTGAAGGAAAACTATACTGTGACTGCTACTGCTAGCCGTTGGGGCAGATGATGGCAGGGTGATCCTCTCTGCTACGCTAAAGTGTGTGAACCGTCTGAGTGTCTTCATTTCTGTAGTTGCGATTCCAAGATCGGCAAACGCTTCCTTATCTAATCTAGCTAGTCCTGCAACAAGAATGGTTAGATGCTGTTGATAATCCAACCGAAAGAACCCATAGGCACTATAATTAGTCCGTCAACTAGTGTGAGCTCTACACGTCGTACGCTACTAAAGTGTACTAGATCTACAAAAGAAGATCTTTTTCCAATAAAATTATGTGTATTATTAGATAATAAAAGTGTACTAGGTCTATTGTGCTACGCGTCCAATGATAACAAGACAACAATAGGTTATTAAGATTGTGGGTTGATACGGCCCAGTCACATCGGTTTCCAGTACTGTGGGTCCCATATTGCATTGGATGCCGTTGATTTAGTCTAGCGGTTCTAGAACTTATTGGAACACGCTAGAGCGATCATTTGATTGATGCTTACCTTACAAGCAATCAATGACACAGAGAACTAATAAGGTCATCTTGAACGTCAAATAATCACATATTTTATGTTGTGTTTATTATTGATAATTTATTGGACAAATCGTTATATATTTTGATAAACTCATATTTTAATATTTACAAATAATTTGGAGAAAAAAAATTGTGCCGCCTCTATCTACCATGAAACGGTTTTTTCTATGAATGCATAGTGACACGTCAGCGATCCGCACATCTGCAGCTCTCTGCCAACCAGCGTCAAGCACACTAATCGTGTGCTTTCTCAAACTAACTCTATCATTCTTCGTGTTTGGATACGAAGTACTAAACTTTAGGAGGATCATATCGGATGTTCGGACGCTAATTAGGAGGACTAAACATGAGCTAATTATAAAACTAACTGCAGAACCCCTATACTAATTCGCGAGACGAATCTATTAAGCCTAATTAATCCATGATTAGCATATGTTTATTGTAGCAGCACATTATCAAATCATGGACTAATTAGGTTTAATAGATTCATCTCGCGAATTAGACTTCATTTGTGCAATTAGTTTTATAATTAAATTATATTTAATACTCCTAATTAGTATTCCAACGTCCGGTGTGACATGTACTAAAATTTAGGAGGGTATTTTCAAACACCCCCTTAGTCAGTCGCATTGTTTCCTTCGCTGAACAAACATGTTTCCTTCGCTGAACAAACAACTGCCTAGTCAGATCCGGACTATTCGCCTACGGGCCGATTGCCCCAACGATTCTCTCTCACAATTCGCTAGCGGCTCGCGCCAAAGTTCATTCTGCACTTAAACCATATGTGTTGGGAATTGGATGAACCATCTATAACAACTCTATAAGTAATTGCAATTGGTTTAGAATGCTCAAAATTTAATGAAAATGGTTTGGGCTAGTTTTAGTCTGTTATAACCATCTAACTTGGGGCTCTCAACTTATTACACTACCAAAAATAAAATATATTCTATATTTCTGCACCGTTGTTGGTTCATTTATATTCTAGTTGTGTTACTAAGAATAACACTCAACTGATACAAAACCTCTGGTTTTCATCGGAGGTAAGGTACCGAGCAGCAACTAGCTAGTACTCGAGATCTTCGATTCTCACATGTAGATGGTCCATACCGTACTCATGCTTAGGCTGCAAAAACCATGCCTTATTGGCTCACGCGACAGTTCTCGCTCACGTGTGCATGTCTCATGGTACAGGATATTAACAAGTGACCGTACGAGCAGCTTCTTGGCCTGCTAAAAATAGCTCGTAAAGTCACGCTAAAAAGACGGACCTAGCAGTGCTTCTCTACGGCTAGACCTCTTGTCCTCGATCGTTCAATCCATCGATAATGTATCAAGTAATCAAGCAATTAGTAGTCCGTCTAGTTTTACGAGTTGTACTTGGTCAAGCTTTACTCCATGAATATCTTCAATCAGGGTATCAGAGTCTTAACATATATTCCATGGCAAAACGCAGTACATGCATGAATACCACATCAACCACACATAACACTTCGATAAACCTAAAAGAATCTGTAGCCTGGATACTCTGCTCTTTTTGAGAACTTTACATGAGAAGAGGATATGGACCCCTAAATACAAAGCAAATTGGAGCAAATAAGGAAAGGAACCTATTAATCTGCTGCTAAAATTGTCATAACGTCCTTGTCAGTGTATGAAAAGTTTGCTTGAGAACGTCCTGAGAAGGCTTTAATGATTCTTCCTTTCTCCATTATTTTATAAAACCACATGGTGGAAAAGAGTGCAAAAATCATCAAACTTACTTTAATATAAGTGGCTAATAATACAGACCATTCATGCCACTATACCCTCTTTCCTTTTCTCCTTATTCAGAAACAATATATATCTCTCACTGGTAGATCCTCAACAAAAATCTCGAAACGAATTGGACCCGGAACTAAAGAGGCTTTAATCCCGGGTCTAAATTTCGTAGTCCATGGAGACCTCCACGGGTGACTACAAAACGATAGCATCCCTTACTTAGTTAGATGTGTTGGGTAGGTGAGATGATAAGAAAGTTACACGTGAGGCAAGAGGTTGTGGGTTTGAATCCCACACACCCGCGCATGCACATATTTTTCGGGAATTTCTAATAATTTTTTTGAATAACCAGGACTAAAGGTTAGGACCTTTAATTCCGAACTTAGTTGGGAAAATTGAGCTCTTTGAGGTTTTCCAACCAAACTAAAGCCCATTTCTCTACTAGTGTCTCGAACAGAAAGAGAAGTATTCTTACTATACTTCTCTGCGTAAACTTGACTAAGTAGTTTAACTCTATTACTCACATTTTATCTCTCATACTCACATCTTATTGCCAGCTGATCGTAGCTCTCATTCACTTAGAGAGAAGAAGAGTGATACCGCCTTTGAACGCGGTAGGGTATTACAGATGGTCATTTGATTTATAATTTGCTCCACTGGATGGGAGTGAGCTTTCTTATTTGGGTGATGTGAAGCCCCATGGCGGCATCATGTTAGCTTGGTTCATGTGATTAGTACGAACCAATTGCAATATAATAGGTATTGTGTGATCAGCGCTACAATTTTTATATTTCACTAGTAGAAATGACCGTGTTGCTACGGATCCTTACTTGCTCTCACGTTATTATTCGCTTGTTCCTAATATGTTGGCTTCACTTCACAATATGTTGGTGCGTTATCCCAGTATAGTAGTGTCGTTGTCAAGATTAGCGGATCAAGACTCAGACTAGTAAATTTCTTTCATGCGCGTAAGGCTTCGGATGGTGGCGTGGGAGACACGGGATTTAGACTGGTATGAGGAGCTGCTCGTGTTGGTCACGCGGGGTCTGTAGTAGGGGTTACTGGAGGGCGAGAGAGGGAGCTGGTCCCAAGTCTCTTGGGTATGCACTGATGCTCTAATGGTGAGTGTGTATCTTCTCTTTTCTTGAGAGTCCCCTGTCTCAGGGCCCCTGGTTCTCCTTTTATAGCACGAGGAGGACACCAGGGTTACAGGTGAGACCGGGTGTGTGGAGAAGTAAAAAAGATAAGCTAAGCTAAGTAAAATACAAGGGGAAGGATCAAGTCCCAAGGCCGCCGCCTCCTGCTCCGGCCCTCAGATCCTGTCGGCGCATCCATCGGGGGAGGACGGCTGCCCTCGGATCCTGTCGACGATCTCCCCGGTGACCGTTGCCGCCGAACATGATGATGGTGTTCGGTCGTGGTGACTGTGCACGTCGGGGGGAGGTGGCTGATCCTGTTATCTCGCTGATGGCCCGTGGGACACGAACGTCGCATCCCTGCCGCTGGATGTGTGGGGCGCGATAACGGGTGGGGCTTCTTCCTGTGCCGGGTGGCGCAGGTCATGAGTGCCCTGTAGCGAATCAGGAGAGCCGCGGCCACTGTAGCTTGTGCTGCGTGGTCGTGCTTGGGTACTTCTGGTGCGTCACGTCGGGGGCGCGGACGCCTTTCTGCGCGCCAGAGCCGCGGCATATTTATGGCGAGATCGGCAGGGGGCCCACGAGATCCGCATTCTTATCTTCTAGTCTGCGCCCGAGGCGGATACTTGTCTTGTGGGCCCGAATGAGTCCGACCCCATACGCCCTGGGTCGGGCGAGGTGGAGTCTTGCGGCAAGGGGTTGGGCGCTCCCGACCCTGGGACCGCAGATCGGGCGAGGCGGAGTCTGCCATCAAGGGATCGGGGGTGTCCGACCCCGGGGCACTGGGTCGGGCAAGGCGAAGCGGGGCGCTCCCCTCCCATGTTGAGCCGACGGCAGTCTTCCTTACCGCAGATGGGCCTGGACCTTCATGATTGTTGTTTTAATGGGCATTAGGAGGTCGTTAATATTTCTCCCAACAAGTAGTAGAAGATATTTGTGGGTGGTTTGATGCCATCTGTTTATTACGTGGGACCCACACATGGAAATAAAAAATCACCACTTAACATCCGCTCTATCCATTTATTCGATTTCCCCTGTACTCATCATCATATAGCCAGTCGTTGCCTCTTCGTCCATCAATGCCACCCACATCTTGCCCCATCCTCGCCGTCGCCCAGGCGCTGCGCATCTTGCCGTCCTCGCCGTCGCCCAGGCAAGCGCTCGTCCTCCCTGTGCGTAGCCTCATTCCCACTTCGAGCACTAGGCCACAGCGCCTCTGGCCGCCATGAGCTGGAGTGCGTTCTCCTCTTCTTCTCGTTTCCATCCACCTCCCTTCTATAATCCACTCCAAATCATTCCAATCAAGTGCAAAATTGAGCCCCCAATTGCTTGATGTGGAGGCCTTAGTTCCGAATCTGAAGGGGATGGACGTTATTGAGAGGGGGGTGTGAGGTCCCGGCCTCCGCCCCTATTTGCGTTGCCTGCCGACTGCCGCTGCCCCCCTCCCTGGCGCCATGCCCTCGCTGGCACATCGCTCTACTTGGTTGACTGCAAGGAGGCACTCGGCTCCTTGTTTCCTTTCCCTTCCTCCTCTCCCCTTCACCCCTTAGGTCCAGGTGGCGGGTAGGGTGTGCAGCCCGAGTGAGCAGCTGCCCGCCAGGGCGAGCGGTGGTAGATTAACATCACTCTAGCTAGTCATTTTGTATGGGTGTGGAGGCGTGGTCAAAGCCCAAAAGCTAGTGTAAAACCGTTGGATGGCTGATGATTGACGACAGACTAGAGGGCAGCTGACCACTATTATCCGCTAAGCAACAAAAGTGAAAACAAGAGGGGAATGTGACGATCATGGCATGGACAACCAGAAGCTACCATCATCCATCATCATGATCTCGTTCAGCCTGTCCCAGATGTCCTGCTCCTTCGGCACGGCGCGCCGTGCTGCCCGGCCGCTGCCGCCGCAAGAGCCACGTGCACCGGCGAGGACGCGTTCGACCCGCAAGTCTCATGCAGGCTCTCGAGCAGCGGCTACGGCAGGTGGTGGTGGCAGTGGTACGTCGAGGTCAGCGCCCAGAAAGGTGCGGGCGCGGGGGCTGCGTCGTCAGGGAAGTTGAGCTTGGCGTGGTGGCCTCGGAACTCGATGGCGGCGATGTCGTAGGCGTGCAGCGTCCTTGGCAGTGTTGAAGGTGCTGAGCCACTTGTGCATGGCGCGGTGCGGGCCGCCCACTTGCCCCACGGCCACCGCTGCACGCCGCGGTACTTGCTCACCCTCCCCCTCCGCCGCCGCCGCAGCTTGCCCACGCCCCCGGCGACGGCGGCGCAGCTCGCGGACGCGGCCTAGTCCCCTCCGTCGTCGTTGTCACTACTCGACCCGGTCCCCCCATGGCGAGGAGCTCGCAGCCACCACCAGCGCGCCCGTCCGCGCCGCACGTGGTGCAGGCGCGCGCCGCGGGAGCTGCAACGGCCAATTGCAGTAAAGTTTGGGGATCTTTTTGCAAAATTATCAAGACATATTCCAAGGACTGTGAGTTGATAAAAAAAGTATCCACAACGGTTGGAAGCAACAACCACCGTACTTTAATATTAGGTATAGAATAGATATATGTACATCTTAATTTACTACCTGTTTAATTATTTAGACTGTGTCTATTATATTGTTGAAGATTGGCACTTCTGCTGTGAGAAGCTCAGCTACACACATGACCTCAATGTCTGCTCAGATGGATAGACAGATATATATCAGAAAGTCTGACCTCACCAAGACATGATAATTTAATTTAAACCATCCTGATTCACCACCTTGCACCTTGCTACATGTGTATATATGATTAAGTTTTATCTCCTTAATTGTCAAGTTTGAAGGAAATATCTGTTCCATTATTTTTTGAAAAATGTTCCATTTTCAATTGTTGACTAGTTGTACTCATGTCATGTAAACACAATCTGTACACTGATCAAATGGTAGACATATATAATTAGTTCGTCCCTGGTGCTCGTGGCCAGCTGTATATATTGGGCAGCCAGAAGTTCTATTTTTACGTAAGGTACAACGGCTAAGAATGATGAGTGTTTTTTTTATAGGTTGGAATGAAGCGTAGAAGTAATGTAGCTCCTTTTTTTTTTTGAAAAAAAGTTGCCGGGTGATCTACAGTAGTGATGCTGTAGGAAATTTTTAGAAGCTGACCATGTCGATGTATATATATCATCCCTGCTAATAGTTTTTTTTCTGTGCCATTATATGATGCAAGCGCGCGCACCACCATCATACCCGCATGCGCGCGCACACCCACACTCAGACATCCGCGAGTGCGCATTTCGTCACACTTATACTACAAATGATAAAGGTATTAGCAAAAAAACAAGGATTTGAGGAGGTTGTAACTTAGGACACACGTGTAGATGCCGAGGTGACGTTTAGGCACAGCATAAGATATGGTGCAGTTTGGCAATGCGCGTTTACTTTAACTTTTTTGTGCGCGCAACCAATTTCAGGCATCCCTCCCTTTCTTTCCAGAAGATTCCAAGTCCCATGGTTACCACCATTAGTTTAGCATTTCCATTAAATTAACCCATCCTGGCGACCCTAGCCAATGGGGAGGGAAATCTCTCCTCCTTTGATTTCCTTGCTAAATAAAGGAAGGAAAGCAACTAAAGGAAAGCCAACTTGCAAAGCCACCAGCAAAGAACTAATCTCTCCCTCGTCTTCTTGTTCCTCTCTCTACTCCCCTCCAATAATTCGCCTATCTGGGAAACCAGCTGGGAGCCCTCTCCTTCCAGAGCTCCGGCAGGCCTGGTTCCCATTCTCTGTTTCTCTCTCTCCATTGCTATCCGTGCGTGCCTGCAAGATCGGCCAGAGCTTGAAGGATGGGGCGGGGCAAGATAGTGATCCGCCGGATCGACAACTCCACGAGCCGGCAGGTGACGTTCTCCAAACGGCGGAACGGGATCTTCAAGAAGGCGAGGGAGCTCGCCATCCTCTGCGACGCGGAGGTCGGGCTGGTCATATTCTCCAGCACCGGCCGCCTCTACGAATACGCCAGCACCAGGTCATAACTGATTCCATGGAACTCACGCATAGCTTTTAATAATTTGCCTGCTTTTCGGCCTGCAATTTATGCTTTCGATCCTTCTGATTTTATTTGCTCAGGAGGTATATGTGAGGTTTTTGCCCGTGAATTTTCATTCTTGCTGGAAAACTTAATTACCTGCGCATACTCAATTTGAATCGAATGGAGTTCCTCGAGTTATCACATATATATGTATATTTGCAGCCGCTGCTGGCCAGTGGCTATATATATACCCAGGGTTTGACAAGAATAGTTTGACAGTGGTTGATATGGACCTCTTAACTTCAGATTTATAAAAAGTTTTTCAGATTTTCGGATTTGATATGCTTTGGGTATGTCAATTTTGTCGAGGATATCACTAAAATTCCTCATCTTCACCTAGTACTCCAACCATCGTCATTGCTGCCTTTACACTACTACAGATATAGTCATCCACAACGGCCTATCACCACCGATTTAACTAAAACTGGCGGTGATATAGCATCACAGCTGGTTTAAATGGTCCACAGCCTTACATCATTTAGAACTGGCAGTGAAAACTACTTTCACCGTCGGTTGGTGTTGTAACCCGACGGTGATGCTATCACAGCCAGCTCTTAATAGCATCCGGCGGTGGTACTTCGGACACGGATCCAAAATAAAATTGCAATGCAGTTGAGTCGAGCTCCCTTGAGTCCAGCCCACCAACCCCACCACCCCGACGCCCACCCGCCCTATCTCTCTGCTCCCCTTCTCCCTCCTCCCCTCTCTCTCCCCTCCCCGACCGCCGCCCGCCCCCCTCTCTCGGCCCTTCTCCGGTCCCCTTCTCCCTTCGCCACCCCTCTCCTCCCCCTCCGCTCGCTCCTCTCCTCGTGGCTGTAGTGAGGAGCGGCGGCAGGGGGAGGCGTGGAGGCGATCAATGGGGTCAAGGGCCACGGCTTGATGACGGGGCGAGGCGAGGCGTGGCGGTGCCCTGCTCGTCTAGGAGCTGCGGCGGGGTGAGGGGATGCAGTTGCAGCGGCGGGGCAAGGGGATCCAGTTGCGACGGCGGGGCGAGATCCAGTGGCGGCGGCGGTGAGGGGATCCAGCTGCGGCGGCGGGGTGAGATCCAGCTGTGGTGGCGGGGCGAGATCTAGTGGCGGCGGTTGTATGTCCTCTCTGTCTCAGATCCAGTGGACAATTGGGTGGTGGCGGGCGTGGGGCTCAGGCTGCAGTGAGCGCGGTAGCGCAAGCATTGGCGACGGCAAGCACTGCTGCCGACGGGGCCACTGGGGGCAAGGCGCCGGCGGGGTAAGGGGCCCAGCATCTTTTTATTTTTTTTGTTTTCAAAAAAGGCCATCGCCATTGGTTCCGAAACCAGCGGTGATGGGGAGTTGGGGGCGGCAGTGATATAGGATTGTGTAGTAGTGCTAGTTGATGTGCGATATTAGGGTTGCCATTTGCTCAGTCCGACCTTAGATCTAGAAGTGGAGCCCTGCCTTGGCGGCGGTATGCGTAGATATGGATGGGATGAGGAGGAGGTCGATTGGTGATTTAGGTCAGGCACTCTGATTTGGGAGATGGCGGCTATAAGAGTGGCAATCTAGCGGTGTGGTTGACAATTAGAATTGAAACAAAAGGAGAGGATGTGACGGATGTGGTACCTGGTTGCCATGTGCACGGAAGAGGCCACTTGCACCCTCTATCATAATCAGGAGCGCTAGATGAGTTGGTTGTGATCCACGATGATGGTGCCAACTAGATTCATGGCGGCAGTGCAGATTTAAGAGTAGGCGCCTATGGCACCAACATGAGTGAAGAGGGTGAGGGATACAGGTGGAAGTATGTATTCAAGTGGTGACAAGGAGATCCATACTACTAGATCTAGATTTGAGTTTTTTTAGAAGTAATTGTTTATAGACATACATTTATGTATTCATGTCAAGGTTTCCAACTCAATATGCTAGATACCAAAAATATAGATATGGCTTGTATCTCTTTTGTTTATCTGTGCGCACATATATATATGGTGGCATTCATCCGTAGAATAACTTATACCTTTTCTACGGTTATCTTTCGAAAAGAAAGTCGTGTATTTGTCTTAGTTAATTCAGTTTGCCTATCTACAGTATCAAGAAACTTTTTTCTTATTTATCCATGATTCTCATCGGTACTGTGTTGTCTTTGTGCAGCATGAAGTCGGTAATTGATCGATACGGCAGAGCGAAGGAGCAGCAGCAACTTGTGGCTAACCCCAATACAGAGCTTAAGGTATGTCTTTATAAGCGAGGTCAACAGAAATTAGCTAAATGTTGATCAATTGCATCACATCGTTTTAATTTTCAATAGCACTAGGTTGGTTTTCTGCTGATTTTTGTGTTTCTTAGACTTTCTATTAAGGATTTAGCAAACAACATCCTGGGGTATCAATGGCAAAAGTAATGAATAAATTAACTAGATAAGCTGCAATTCGTCTAAAGAAAATGTAGGGACAAGATATATCAGACATTGGTTGTAGTTGTGCAGCCATAATATTTTGTCTACACTTCATGATAGTAGCATTAGAAATGCTGTGCTCAGATCTGAACTGAACCATCATTAAACTAATACTTGAAAGGACGTTACACTGCAGCATCCATATGCATCTCTATCGGAAAACGATTTTATGTCTCCTCCTCTATAAGCACACAATATATATATATATCTTTCTACAAATAATAAAGTTCATCGATCTGTTCAAATATACAAAGTTAGATTTTGTAACTGTTTAACAGGAAAATAAGGTTACGGTTACGGTTACACTTATATCAGACAGGTAGCGCTGTCCTCAGTTTCAAACATGTGACAGTAACCAGCCTGTTACTGCTAATAATTAATATAACTTGGAAAATGCATGGCAACCTTATTTGCAAATACACAAATGTGAAAACAGTAATGGAGATAATAAAGTAGAGATGCGCTGATGACAATAAGAAAGGCATCTTCGTTTTTGCTTCTTTCATCAGTTTGCTTATAACTCTCATAAATTAGAAGTCATCTTGCACACAAGCAAATCATTGGGATGATTCAGATAGCTTATTAATAGATTGAGCAGTTGAAATGATACTTAATTATTTAGCTTAAATTCAGTTCCTTACAGCATATAAGTGCCCAAAGTTACATCTTATACCATTCTCCCTAGTATTTAGTGGGACCTTTCATCCATTATTGCATGTAATACCTAATTCCATATGGATGCATCCATTATCCCATGAAGGATAAAAAGTTTACTAATCAACTTCAAAGTACCTTTCACACCCAATTTAAAGGAAAAAATTGAATGTGAATCACATGTATCCAAGATCAATTAACTTAATTATACTTGCTTTATTACAAAATGACCCGTAGGTGTGAAAGAAATTAAATGTACGTACATAGTGTAGTGTCAAGTGGAACAGGCCTCCGCCTCCATCTCGGATTGGTTCTCCACTAGCTACTAATAAATGGGTTACAACAGCCTAGTACTATGTAGCATGTGGGTCGAAGCCATAGCCTTTAGTGTACTCCATGTCGTCCTTGACGTCTGGGGAGGGGGTAGCAAAGGCAAAGGAAGGGTGAGTACAACACATTGAGCTCCACAAGCGTGGTAAAATATGGCATGAGGCAAAGAGTAGGAAGGCTTTAGGGTTAACATGTTCTTAAGCAACGCCTTCTATGAGTGGGAAGAGATGTGTGCTTGACTTTCAATGCAAGGCCTTTTCAAAACTCCTCCGAACCTGTCCTACATCCACTAAGATTTCACCTCTAACAATGTGACCATGTCATCCTTGCAACGGCCCCTCTTGTGCCATTCAAACAACCACGATGGAAACAAAACTTGGAGTGCCCTTTCATCTGTTGAGGACTTTCATGAAATGAAAATAAAAACTACTTGGCCAGGCCGGAGCCTATTTAGGTCCCATGGTTTCGTTGTTAAGCCAGGTTACTTGTCCATGAACCTATTCTTAGAATCTAAGGTAGGAACTAGCACAAACCGATCCACAAGTTCACTGTTTGGAAACCATGCCCTCATCTGAAACCAACCATCGTGTCGAATTCTCTATCCCCATGTTGCTAAAAGGATTACCAACCCCTAACTTTGTTGCATATAACTTTAGTCAAAATTAACAGTGCCACCTTCCCAACCGAAGGCTACAAACTAAGCCAAAATCTAAACAAACCAACCATGGCTTCAAGGAAAATATTGGAACTTTAGCAAACCTCTAACATGGGATCATCCCTAACTCAGAGCCTGTTTGGTAGAGCTCCATCTGATTCTAATTCTTTATGGGAGATAATTCTTTGAGAGAAGTGATTTTATGGCTGAAAGTGATTCTCTAGCATAAACTCTTAAAATCAGGATTGAGAATCACATCACAGAATCAGGAGAAGCTACTTTTTTCAACTCCCAACCTCTTAGTTCATTTCAGAGAATCACTTCACAGAATCAGCAGAGAATCACTTCTATTTGAAAAACTGTTTGGCAAGGCTCCTGTTGTATTCAGCAGAGAATCAGCTCTAGGAGCTCTACCATACAAGGCCTCAGTTTCACCTTGCTTTTTCTTTAGTCTCATCATTGCCACTTGATAAAATACATAAGCAATTAATAACAATAAAGGCAAAGTGCATGTTATGTTAATGCCTTCGTTTATCAACGTGATATTTTCATCTCGCATATGTTTAATATTCTTTCATCAAGACTTCAAATTCCCATCTCACACCTAGGTAATTTGCTTCACATTTAAATCATTTGTGCTTTAGTTTACGATTATAACTTAATTTGTTCCAAATTAGCTTAAGATCACTCTTAAGGTATTTGACAAGCTTGTGCCTAAACTAGAAGTGTTGGAGACCCTCAATAAGAAGCTTGTCGAACACTATGATGGTTAACCTATCTAGCAATTATGAAACTTAGTACTTATTATTGGCAAGTACATAACATGAGTAGAACATAAGAAAAAACAACCAATACAAACAAATATTACTTGTGTGTCACGGTTCACCAATGTGATATTCGAAGTTCACACATGCTAATTCTATATGCAAGGCAAGATAAGTCGCATTGAAGGTCTTCCATGATGATAAATTGACTTTACCCAAGGTAACTCTCTTATGTCGCTAAAGTCAACCATTCATGCATGGAAGACTTTCAACCACCTAAACCTTTGGAGTATGAATGTTACTTATCACTAGCAAATATATAGAAAGAGTAGAGAAGAAATCAAGGGAGTTCATGTAGAAGCAGAGAACAAACAAACAAATAACAACCAAAACCATCAAATCAGAGTAATATAAGTTAAGTTGCATTGAGGAGGGGGAGGAGGTGATGGATTCAGTGGAGGAGGAAAAGGATTGGCAGTGGTGGCAGCGCAGATGAGGATCCGCTTAGATGAAAAAGGACACTATGGTGGCGGCATCGCTTGCAGGGCTAGGGTTAGGGGAGGAACAAGAGTAAGGAGAGTAGGGTTGACTAAGTATGGGCTTATATATAGCTATTCGTGCCTACTCTTTCTTACCAGTCCACTGTCCACTGTCTACTTACTACTTTTTTGACGGTGCTAGTTACATCAATCTTATTACGATCGATATACTTTTTTATTATTAGAGGCTAAAATTAAAATCATTTGGCTTAAAACAAACCAAAATAGAGTTATATTTAAGATAAACCTAAATGTTTTAAGTTTTTTACCATCAAATTTATGATATAATCTATCTCAAGAGCATTTTAATAAATTTACAATTTATGAGGTTGTTGATAAATGTTTTACAAAGTACTTCCTTCATTTTAAATTATTGGTCACTTTAATTTTGTCATAAGTCAACTTGTCTAACTATGACTAAGTTTATAAAAAAAAAGTACCAGCATGTGCACCAAATTAGTTTCGTTAAGTCCACCACGAAATATATATTGATAGTGTATTTATTTGATTTTATGAAAATTTAATATATTTTCTATAAACTTGATTAAAATTGGAAAGATTTTACTTTTTTTAGGGTGGAAAGATTTGACTTAGTACAAAGCTAAAATAATCAATAATTTGAAATGAAAATAATAGTAGATAAACTTGTGGTGAAGGAAGCGCCGGAGCATTTTCATGATGAGATAAACATCGTAATCGTCTTAGGTCCTTCATTAGTACTTGTTCATTAACTAGGTGGTGCTTCCATCTTCCTCCACACTGCCTTCCATGACATTGCCACAGCCCGATTCATCGTCAGACGACCACACCCAAAGATTCCTCTATACAGGAAGCATGTCGGACACTTTTATACACCATCTTTCTTTTGCATACTTACACCAATCTTTTTACCGATATTGCCATATGGCTTAATTGTTTGATACCAGCGTAATCATTATATTTCGTTTCCATGTCATCCCATAATTTTAGTGTTTTTTAACACGTTTTTTATTAAGAAAAAATCAGTTTGAACATGTACATCCAGGATACACGACCACGCAAAAAAATGGGAAAAAAATGATTCAGGGAAGAAAATAACAATCCTCAAAATGAAACACCATCACCTAAGGTATCCTAAGGCCCATCAACGAGGAGAGACCTAGGAAGCGAGCCCGACCTCAAGTCCTCGCTTCCACAAAACCACCGACGTCAGAGCCACTGGTTGCAGCGTCGTCCGCTCGTGCATCTGTATGTCCCACTCCTTCCAGAACGACCAAGCGACCAGCCAAACCAGGGAATCAAAGTCTTTCCGTTGAGTTTTAGCAACCCTCTTCCTTTCTTGGATCCACCATTCGGCGAAAGGAGCCTCGACCTGTGGCAAGAGACACTGAAGACCAAAGAACCTAAGGATACGAAACCATGCCTCACGGATGTGTACACAACTTGTAAGCAGGTGGTCCATCGTTTCGACCTCTTGGGCACACATCGCACATTCATCTCTATCACGCAAACCATGACGATGTAGCTGGTTAGAAGTCCAATAACGACCATGTAGCACAAGCCAGCCAAAGAAATGGCATTTTTCTGGTGCCTACACTTTCCAACTTTCCATAACTAACGACCTCCCATCAGAGGCAGCTGGCCCAAAAAGAGAGCACGATAAGCCAAAGCAGAAGAGAAGAGACATGATGGCGACCACTTCCAAATGAATTTGTCCAGGGCTTGACTAAGGTTTTGATTCCTTAGCAGGTCCCAAATTCGTAGATATTGGACAACGACCTGAACAGTTCGAGCACGGGAAACATCACGGACTCAACGTCGACCCTAACGGTATGGGAGTTTCTTACTCTCGCCAGGACTGCTGCCCAGAGATCTGGGGCCAACGTTTTGATGGAGCAACCATTGATCCATCTATCCATCTAGAATATGGTGCTAGCACCATCTTCCACTTGAATAGTCACTGAGGCCTCGAAGAATGCCTTGGCAGTCGTTTTCTCCTTAAAGGTGAAGCCCGACCAAGTCTTACCACCATCCGTACACGCCAACGACAACATCCGGAGGGCCAATCCCATGAGCTGTAGATTGGGAATCCCCAGGCCCCCAACTCCTTGGGGCAGCAAACATTGATCCAAGCGACCGCGCACTTGTCGCCCGAGGCTACCTCAATCCTGCACCAGAGAAAACCTCTTACAAGAGTGTCAATAGCCTTGATGGCCCAAGGCGCGATCTCAATCGCCATGGAGATGTGGACAGGGATGGCACTGAGCGTCGTTTTGGTGAGGATTAAACGACCACTTCCGTTAAGCATCCTACCCTTTCAGGCTGGTAGGCGCTCGGTGACCTTAGTCACCAGTGATTGCATGACTGCCTTTGGTGATGGATGGAAAGGGGACCCCCAAGTAAGTGCAGGGAAAATCCGTGACCTGACACCTCAACATCTCGGTGATGAGGCGAACCTGCTCCTCCGAACAATGGATTGCGAAGGCTTGACTCTTGGAGTAGTTAGCCGCCAACCCCGAGGTCCTATCAAATAAGGATAGGATCTCTCTAATGAGAATGAGCTGAACGACCGGAGATATAAAAATGACCACATCGTCAGCATAGAGAGAAGCTCGTTGCTTGATAGTCACCGTACGTAGTGGCTCGAGTAGCCCCTACCATCCGCCAACTTGAGCATGGCATTAAAACACTCCATGACGAGCACAAAAAGCATAAGCAAGAGGGGATCTCCCTACCTAAGCCCGCGACCATGGCAGGTCCTTCTTCCCGACACACCATTAAGTAGAATCTTAGTACTCGCCATGGAGAGTAATGTCCAAGTCCTTGGGCAGCCAATCGCGGAGAGCATCTCAAGAAGGAAGACCCAGTTGAACGAGTCAAATGCCTTGGCGAGATCAATCTTGAACATGAACCTCAGGATCTTGCCGACGCTAGCGCCTTCGTTGTCCCCAAGACATACTTGAAGTTCTTGTATTTAGCAACCCTTAATGAAAGCACTTTGATTTTGCGAAATAAGCTCATGCAAATGGGGCGCGATCCACGATTAGCTAGTGCCTTAAAGATCTTCCTGATCTTCCTGAAGCTATGGATGAGACTGATCGGTCTATAATCTCCAAGATTTTTAGGATCTTCCTTCTTGGGCAACAAAGTTAGCAAAGCATCGTTCAGGTGGTGGTCTATAATTTTAGTGTTCAAACCGTTAAATGTGTATACGTTAGTTTTGAAACTTCTAAATAGTTCATTTGTTGGGTATAACTTTGGTCCATTTCCTGATAATGTACTTGGTACTTATTATTTCCTTGTTTTGCGTATATGCATAGTCGGCTTTCGCATAGCAAAGTGAAACAGTGAGGGCACAACTTAGAGCATCTCCAGCAATCTATCTTTTCCCAATCCAACTACTATATTGAGAGAGTTGATAATAAAATAATGCTCCAGCAGTCTCCCTTTTACCTTACCTTTTCCCAATAATTATTAGCACAACTCAATAATTCACCCCAAGTCTTCAAGAGAAGTTGTAACTCTCTCCGAATACAGTAGTTGGATTGGGATGAGATTATTAGGAGACTGCAAAAGCAATTCTCCCAATAACGGTAAAAATGATATTAAGATATCCCTATTAACCAGTTATTGGGAAACATTATTGGAGAACTCTGGAGATGCTCTTAGGCAACTGAATATACAAGATATAAAGCAACAAACCATTTAGTTCCAAGAAAGGTAGGGTAAATTAGAGCCGAAATCCAGCGTGAGCCACCAGAAAAAAAGGAGAAAAGAGAGTGACTCATCATCTTAAAAAAAAACTGCATGACTGCCAAACTGGGAATCATATGCAGCATTAATCACCTCTGGAGTCTAGAAACATTGCCTTTGGGCGGTTTGCTAGAAGCCCAGGTTGGCCCAGCTGAAAGTGATGCCCAGATTGGCCCACCAAGAACAGTAGCTAATCAAACAGTTGGACTCATCATGAGAAGGACAGAAAATGCGGACTTTGGAGCAGCACACCATACAACATACCCAGTTGGACTCTAGGTATTGAGTAGGTAGAGTTGGACTTTACAGTATATAGCCAAATCACACTATAGTTTACCAGTTTACCAGTTTACTATCTAGATGGGGTAGGAAACCAGGAATGCTAAACTTTTTGCTGATCATCCTATCAAAGGAAGATTCCTTTAACAGGCTGCTAAGGCCCTTTTGTGTTCGTAATTCTGCTCTTCAACACAAACTTGGAGAGCAAGTCAAAAATTGTTGGTCAGCTAAAGCAGTCGAGCACTCGAGCATCATCACTAACTAAAAGTGAAGAGCTTCAATTGAAGTTTGAGACGAGGCAATTAACAGCAGGGAGGCTGAGGCGAGTCCTGCGCTTAACCAGGCCTGAAGCTTGTCAGAATACTAGATGTTCCAAATAATCCTGAATAAGTTATTCAGAGAAGAAAAGCAAATACCGGATAGCATTAAAATTCATAAGTCGGAGTATTTCCTCTGTAAAGATCTAAATGCTCAAGTTCTTATGTAAATAGTCCAATTGGTAGAAACGAACATACACCTTAATATAGTTCAATTTCATTCCCAAAAGAGAAAGAAGTACAGTAGGATTTATTCATTGAAAAAAAACGTGCAGTTGATTAAAATCTGGTGCTGAGAAGAAGCAAACGTGATACAAGGAAACCTTCTGAAGGTAGACACAGGCAGTTGATATGCCAACAGCAGCCCTCCAACCAAAGACTTCTTTTACTGGCAGAAACCAAAACTGCGGGATTCATTTCAAATCTGGAATACAAATATTTAAAAATACGAAACCATCGAAGTCACGTGTAATAGAAGAAATAAAACACAGCAGGAAACACAGGTACCTGGTCTAAGTTCCCACCCTCTGAAAAGATATTAAAGGATTAGCAGCCAATATATGCTTCAGACCAAAATGATGACTGATGCATGAATCCTCAGTTTATATTGAACCTTTGGAGATTACCTTTAAGGCTTTAACAAAATTCCTTAAAGGTTGAAACCATCGGTAATTTCGCACTTAAGATTGTGCCAGCAAGATCATCACCAATCCCTGACTTGTTCTGCTGTGTCCCTTCGACCCTCCCTAGCACATCCTTCATCAGGATTTCACGTGCTCTAGGGGATTGATTTAGCTCTATTACATCTGAGCACCCTATTGAGCGAAGAAACTAGGAGAGCTGTATGTTGACAACAATCTGATACCTCTTTGGAGCACAGAAGCAATTTAGCTTTTCACCACCAGACAGATCGTCAGACCAGAGATCCGTGTGTGAGAACCTTAGATAACAGCAAAGAATTACATTAAGTGTAGCATGGGAATATATGTCTAGCTTGAGAGTCATAAAAAGTTTTAGAATTGAAGTATTTGTACGAAATAGAATATCAGCTCAAATTGAAAGGTTTTGTATTTCCTTAATTGCTTTAATACAATCGTTGTTTCTCACCAATCCCCATCTTGTTTTCATTATATATAATTTCTTGATTGGAATAATGGCATGCAATCACATGTACTTCTGTTATTTCATAATGATATGCAATTTACTCAGCTGAAAATTAGACCATGCCTAGCAACTTGTTTGTATCAATACCTTTTGGCTTCTCTGGATTTGGCATTACTTAACTGTGCTTTCACCTTTAATAGTTCTGGCAAAGGGAGGCAGCAAGCTTGAGACAACAACTGCACAACTTGCAAGAAAATCATCGGTATGGCAAGAAACCCTGCAAGTTTCACAGATGTATGAATCAGAAAATTTGCCAACATAAAAAGATCAATACAGGAATTGTCAGCATGAGCACAAATGCATAACTATTGAATTCGACAGCACACAAGTTTGTTTCGACTCAAGGAAGAAAATCCATTCTGATGTTTGTTTCAAAAACATACAGAAGTCTAAAACACACGGTAAATAAGACCAACATATGCTACAGTATTCAGCATGCAGAATGTTCCTTGTTGAATGTGCAACTAAAAGCTCATAGTTTTGTTTGTAAAGGTAAAAACTAGAAGGTAGAAATGGAAGAGATAATTAAGAACCAATATGCCATGATACAGATCATCCATATGTCCTGTTGGCACAACCTAAGAACCGCGTGGTAACGAGAACTCCAACACCAAATTTGTGCAGACCAAATGAATTAGTACAACTAGATAAGAACAAATTTAGCACGAAATGCATAAGCATACAATACCTAGTTATACTATAACACCATAGGATAATCCATGGTTTATGCGGACATTAGTTTTCACAAAAAGAGAAATGTAAAAGGATGTAAAGATTTACGAATTTCATGCGCCAAACCATTCTCGGTCGAAAAGTGTCATCTAGCTTTTAGGCATTATGATAAAATCCAAAGAAGCAGACACATCAAAAGAAAACAACTGAGACAGTATCCTAAAAAATTGTCCGGTACTCTATTTTGTTCTCTGATTTGTAATCACTCAATTTCCATCCAACACAGTACTAATACACACATATCCAGAGGCTGAATCCTCAAAGTAAATGTGATAAGATCAAGCAATAAGTACCTACATTATCAGCTCGAAAAACAAATAAATAAATACCTAAATTAAAATACAGTAAAACCCAAAGCACAATAGATTCGTAAAATGGACTGATTGGCTGCAGGCAGTTGATGGGACAAGATCTTTCCGGATTGGGTGTCAAGGAACTTCAAAATCTAGAAAATCAGCTAGAAATGAGCCTACGTTGCATCCGGACGAAAAAGGTAAGTGTGCTTACAATTTTTTATCCTTTAACAGATTGCTTCATCCAAAAATACAACTGAGGATCACTATTATTACTTTCAGGACCAACTCTTGGTTGATGAAATTCACGAACTGAGTCGAAAGGTTCTGGAACATTCCATTATTCGTACGAAATACGACATCTGTGAGTAGATTTCAGCTAGCTGACTCTGTACTTGCTCATTTGCAGGGAAGTCTCATTCAACAAGACAACATGGAATTATGCAGAAAGGTCAACGTGATTCATCAGGAAAATGTCGAATTATATAAGGTATTTGATAAATCAAGACAGATGATTTCCCAGTATATACAACCCCTCACATGATTGACTGATTTATTTCTATGCTCAGCTCTACGAGAAAGAAGCGGCAGGTGAAGTCAGCGGAGATTCAACTACTCCATACAACTTTGCAGTTGTTGAGAATGCCAACATTCCTATTCATCTTGAGCTCAATACTCTGCCACAAGAAGATGTTGAGCAACCTGCACCTCCTAAATTAGGGTAACTCTGCTTTCTCGGTGTAGGGACCTTCTCTATTCTTAGTTCTTTAGCGGCATTTCATTTACAACTGAAAACTTGCAGGTTGCAATTAAATCCATGAAGACATGCAGTATGGCATAGCTTATGTTCTCATTGTCCTTAAAATCTGCAACTCAAAGCAGCCAGGAATGACTAGTCGAAATGGGGCCTAAAGCCCTAAGCGCACAGCAAGACAGATAAAGTATGCATGCAATGGACGATTGGCAATAGTAGTGTATATCTATCTCAAATAAGATGTACTTTGTGACGAGTGCAGCAAATGGTTTGTCTTATAACTGCTTCACACATTATGCAAGTTTTTTCAACCAACATGAGTATGTAACAGTTACAAATTTCCATGTGAACTTATTGACAAAAAAAAATATAAAGTGTGTATCTTGTAAATTGAAGTACTGCTTTTAGTGTCTTGTGAAAGTTGACTATGATAGAAGATCAGAAATGTCATTACATTTTGTCCCTGCAGACATTCCAGAATAAAGAAGTGCTGCTACGACTTGGAAAACTAAGCCTATCAACTTAGAATCACTGGAATTTAACAGCTAGACAAGTATAGCACAAAATACCTTTATCTTGGACCTGCAATAATACCTCCCAAACAACACATTTTGGAATGTGGAACCATATAGTCAAACTTTGACTAGAATATTGATATAGGTCATATGGAAATGATATGTAAAGATCTATCTCGATATTTATTTTCATATGTTAAAATTGTATTAGATTTTACAAATACATTAAGGCAAACATTCATGGTCAAGTTGTGTTCATGAGACCTTATCAATGTCCAAAACATCACACTGGAGAGAGCAATGAATTGTATGAAGCATTTACAGTCACCGGACAACAAATAGGATACCGTATGACTGCGTAGACCATTTCTAAATTACATAAGCATTCACGAATGTAGATAAATTGTCTCTTAATAATAAGACAATTTAAGGGCTTGAATAGACACTAGCAAGTTTGGTTAATTTAAAATACCATGAATTTGGAGTACCTCCACACAAATAATGTACATGTCAGCAAACTGGAGAAACGTTGAGGTCTTTGATAAAACCATGGTACCTCAAGTTTAGCTAAGATGATTTTGTAAACCAGTCCACAAAAATACACAAATCAATAAAAAATTACCTGGTATACAACAGGAATAGTGAATAGTGAAGTTACTTACGATTTTTTTTCTTGCAAGGTATGCAGTTGCTGCCTCTAGCTTGCCGCCTCCACTTGCAGCAACTATCAGAAAAGGGGAGATAGAAAAATGTCAGATTAAAAGCTTCCAGCCTACTATTTTAACACCAGTAGCTGCCAATGCCATTAGCAGCAATAAATTGCAATATGACCCCAAGAGTTCAAAGCGCCAGATAGCAATCTTTTACACTAAAGTAAATGCAGTTTTTTTTTCCCCTTTGGTGATTAAGGTTTTTAAAGGCTGCTATCCAACAGAAAACAAAACTTAGAAACCTATCAATAAAAACCAGTTAGTTACTAGGCCACACAAGCAAGAGAGAACATCTCTAAATGTTCCTAACGTAATGTCCCTATAAATTACTACAAACTAGATGTATTTCATGCAGCTGCGGAAACCTGAAATTAAAAATGAGACAGTAGCCCCTTATTTTCAGATGAACAGTCCTAGCATATTGGTAGGTTTCATCAGTGTTTCTGGTCTCAGTTACCAGCTATTAAAACAAGCAAACATATGTGGAATTTAAAACAGCAGAGAACATAAAATCCACCAAAGTCCATAAATTCAACTACACTGAGTCAAAACAAAAAAGAACTAAATAGAAACCAAATATATGGGAACAAATGGCAAGTGTCATATGTTTAGAACTGACCTCATCAAACTACTGTAACAGCAAGATTTTATTTCACAGTCTATGGAAGAACTTGACAGCCACATATAGCATTACAAAAGCTTAGTCAACTCAAATATAGTCCTGGAAGGACTATGCAAGGATAGGGGGCAAAAAAGGTCTATAAATAGGTAATTATGGCATTTGAGTGATTGAGTCACAAGCCACAGTGCAATCAGATGCATACTGGATCATGGCGCTCGTCCTTGCATCCCACAAATATTACGCAAGAATCAACTTTATCTACTGCAAGGAGGAAAAAAAGGATCCAGCTGTGTGCTGGACTGCTGGTAGTCATCGGCAATATAGGGAAATCCAAACTGACAGCACAAGTAGACCTTTACCTCGGAGTTAAATAACAGAGTTAGGTAAAGGTCAATCCACTATTGGGTGGGGGGGAATCCAGGTTTGGTATTTCTCAGTGGCATGCTCTGCTACTACTGTCGGCAACATATGGTCAGAAATAGATGGCAAAGAAAGCGCTTAGCTCTCTCATTTTGTCTGCACAAAATGTGATCAGTTTGTAACAACATTTACTTGAGCCTGCAACAGCCATAAAACAGAACTAGATCGCACTACTGAATATAATATATTATGCTCCTTGAGGAATCTTCTTTTAAGGCAATCCACTAACCAGTACAAGCATTGATATATGTTCATTGCATTGATATATTCGGCTCCAAAAATCGAGTAGAAAAATTATAGTTTGCACTCAAGTGGATGACAGTGCCAATAAAACCTAATTTGTAGCACTACCATATATCTAACACAGGAACACACGTCAAAATAAAATTCTGGTTCACCTAATATAATTACTCAAAGCATCCGTAGGTCATGCTAGTCAGTGTAGAGCGCAACTCCCATCATAATGATACTAAGTCATGCTCATGCAGGTAGGGTAAGGCTATCAACAAAACTATGACTCAACATGCTATTTGAGCTCAAAAGGAGCCAAGCTTGAGCCTACAGTAAGGCACAGTAACTTCTTTTGTAGTTTGGATTGGAAGGCGCTACGACTGACATGATGACCTTTTGGCTCTTCAACAATTCATTAGTCAAGGTGCAAAGTCCCTATGCAATTTCAGCATCCCTGACCCATAGCAGCCAATACAGACTCAGCAACCAACTCCGGATCAGGATCACAACTGGCAAAGATCTCGAAACCTAGCCACATTCATGAGGATCTTGTTACTGCATAACAGCGATGGTTCATTGACCTATCTCTCCAACTTTCATACACCATGCGCCCGCTTCCCTTTCCCCTCTGCCTCTACTTACCCTCAAATACCACTGAGACAGCTACTACATGAGACTACGAAATTAGGTTCTTTTGTTAACATAAGGGGCTATTGGTCCCTAAGAAATATTTCTTTTATATCATTGTTATTCATCGAAGTTTCTTGCTGGGCAGTGCTATGAATGTTGCAGTTTTGTAGGGTTAGATAACATGTTCTCTGATATTTGTTCCCTCCTCATAATATAACTAGAATGCTCTGTGTAGTTTCCTTTTTCTTTTTTTCACTCGGCATTGTGATTCTTGCCATCCTACTTTTTCAGGACATATCTCTAAGTTTCTCAATCAAGGATTATGACGTCTATTTGTCAACCTATGTAGTTGTGCGCTACCAAGCTTTGATAAGCGGAGCTCAAGCTTAATGAAGCTTCAACCAAGCTGAGACCGAGCTTCAATACAAGGTTCAAAAGGTTGAATTCACCTACAGACCTACCTAGGGCTCACTCGAGCTCAGCTAATTGACGGCACTATACAAAGGTGTGGCAGTGCGTTAGTGCAAACAATGTTCACCGAGATATCTCGTCGTCAGATGAAGGATAGGCAATGTAGTATCTCATTATGCACATTTATTTCAGGATTTACTCGTGGTAAACAAAAAATTGCAGAAAGCTTCAGGTGAATGATACTACATGCTTCATACTTTCAGTGAATTAACTTATCTCTTTTTACAGTATCCACTGTTGGCAGAATATTATAAGATTTTGAACTGCCATGCTTACACATGCACCTCCGTGAAAACATTGCCAAGCTACCAAACAAACAAATATGATTATAGCTAAAGGTGCTGCATAATAAATGCATTGATTGCTAAATGTGGCCAAACAAACAAAACAGGGATTATGCAAGATGAGCACATAAACAAGTATAAACATCTTTGCATCCTCACACATTCGCCATGAAGAGAAGGGAGGGCTGAATTTCAGTGGCATATAGGAACACACCATGCCACATTTTGTGTTGTATAAGTACTATGCACGATGAGGACTACCCAAAACTATTATCAAAAGCTCTCGCGGCTAGAATTCGGTCACATTTCATAACCCACCACATGCAAATGATAAAAAATGCTGCAAAAAACAACGCATTTGCACAGAGTAAACAACTCAACAATCCCCTATCATCTTGATTGTGAAGAGATATCCAGAATCACTGGAAATTAAGGAATCGAACCAAAAAAAATTAACCACGCTCCTGACATTATATCGCAGCACAAAACTTCATCGTTCACGAACTCCTCACAACACAAAAAATCAGCTGATAGATCTTATTCCAGTTCACTTCGAGCCGGCAAAATTTACTAGTCACACATGCCCGGAGAATGCAATACGCTCGTAATTTTATGCTGCGGGACAACTAGATTAACTTAAAACACGGGTGACAACAAAAAGTATGCGCAATTGCACACGCACACGACTTACTCAAATACTCAATATCAATAACCACTAGAAGATCAGAATAGATGTCTCACCTGACACACCGGCCTGGAGCCGTGGAGCTTGAGCTCGAAACCCTAAGCTAGAGAAACGGGATAGACAAGCAGGCTAAACCCCGAGACAACGCAAAACGAAGCAAGGGAGTGTCACAAGGGGAAGAAGCTAAACGGGGACGCAACGGCACGTCGGCTGTAATCCCGATCTGAGGCAACGGATCGGACATGCATATCATGAGCTGTGGGGGCAGCAAGGGGGGCGGCTCCCGCTACCACGGGGCAGTTGGGCATGCCAGATCGGTGAAATCCAGCGAAGGGCGACGCCCGGGCGAGAAGGGCCAGGCGGCGAGCGGCGGCGCGAGAGAATCTAGCCCGGATTTGGATTCGACGAGGGCGGACGGGCGGCCGGAGGCGGGTGCTCTTGTAGAGAGAGAATGGGATGGTGGGGGAGAGGAGAAGGAGCAGGTGGGATTTGGGGGAGTAAAAAATGGTGCGGAGGAGCGGTGCGCCGCCCGGCCACGTCGCCCCGGCGCAATTTTCAAAGGGGGGCGCTGCCGCGGTGCTGCGCGCACACCGACAGGTGTACCTCCGCCTCCGCCGATCGGGGGGGGCAGCCGAGGCGACGCGACGCGGGTGCCTTTTGCGGGGTGTCGCCGGAACCGGCCATGTGGGCCGGCGTGCGCGACTGTGCGCCCTGCTCTCTTGTCCAGTTGTCCGGCGGTCTGCCGGCGGTCAGCGGTGGAACTGGGTCCGTTGGATGCGAGATGGAGGGGAGTGATTTCTCTTGGCGGGGGAAGCGGCCGGTAAAACTTTGCAAGACCTTCCTGTTTTGTTTGATTTGAACTGAGTTGAATTCGTTTCTTTGGTTACCAACTGGTTTGAACTCGCTCAAAGTACAAAGGAGAATTTGATCGATTAACCTTGGCAAATAGAATATGGGGCATCTCCGGTTCCAATTAAGCAAGATCTTACGACCCTATGCAGTAAGATTGCTCGTTTGGTTACTCCATATTACCCCTTTTTGCTCAGTAATCTTCCTAGCTCTAGCAAGGAAGTCGGCGCCCGAGCAAAGTTACTCAATTGATTCCTCTAAGCAAACTGGTTTTGCCTAGCAATCCTACTAACCCTAGCAAGGAAATCTAAACATAGATGAGTCACCTTCAAAAACAAAAATCAAAGCCTCACGATGAAAAGAGTTAAAACCCGTGACAACAGAGCTACTATACACGATTGACTACATGTAATGCCTACTGAATTCTGGTGGAGCTAAAAATCAAAAGACCAAATAGTGGGATTCAATGATCTAGTCCATGTAGCTAAAACCGAACCTCGATGGTGTCGGAAACCAAAGCTCGAAGGTGGAATCATCACATTGCAGCTCCGATTGACGATGGAACCAAAGATCACTTTCACCTTTTTGCATGAGCCATTTAATTGCATGTGCACCAACCAAAATCATTATGTCGATTGGACAAGGATTGGTGTAACAAAGGGAGGGAAACTTGCTATCCTTGCTCTGTTAGATTACTTAGCATGCATGTGTATATTCACCTCTTTCTTGTGTTGTGATGCTCTATCGATGACTTGATCAGAGGAGGAAATATATAAGGAAAGACCAAGAAGATGAAATGTATAGCAAGGTGGGCGACACAATGCCTTTTCTAGCCTTGTCTAACTAGAATGTGTAATATTCCTTGACACCTAATTTTTCTTGGTATAGGATCAAAACATTACACCGACCCTATGCCACATATTAACAATCTTGTTAGTATACGATTTAAACCCCAACAAATATCATCCCAATTTGACAAACTCCATTAATCATTTTCCATAAACTTTTGCCTTTCTCGGGAAGTATGCTATCCTATTCTATCCTAGTTATATTTGCGTCATGGATAAGGAAAAGATGAATATGAACGACCCGCTCGATGGCGGAATACAATTTGCCACAAACTTTTTTGGCTTGATGCAATATCGTGTGGTGAGATCCTCTCTCTCTCAGACACATTTGATGGGAACTCAACGGTCGACGCCATCTAGAGCCCGGACAATAAATCTCACAAACCGGACAACACCCAGCAAAACCCCCCATTTCCATGTGGACCATCAGTTTGATAGCATTATCATCAAGTCTCTCTCTCAAAAAAAAGTTAAGCACTAGCATAACATTCTCTGTTTGTCACTAGATGGTCCGATATGCAATGACAAAGAAATACAGATTCTTTACTCTACACACAACTAATGACATTGTCGGAAAGAAATGGAAAGCTGTCACTGTGAACGATTATTACAGCACTGAATACATAGTATGTCGAAATAAACAAGCGACGAAGATCGAAGTATATATAGGCCTGGTTTGGTTCCTTTGACTTATTTGTAGCACCCGTCACATCGAATGTTTAGATACTAATTAGGAGTATTAAACGTAGACTATTTACAAAACCCATTACATAAGTGGAGGCTAAACGGCGAGACGAATCTATTAAGCCTAATTAGTCCATGATTTGATAATGTGTTGCTACAGTAGCAACACATTGTCAAATTATGAACTAATGAGGTTTAATAGATTCGTCTCGCCGTTTAGCCTCAACTTATGTAATGAGTTTTGTAAATAGTCTACATTTAATATTTCTAATTAGTATCTAAACATTCGATGTGACGGGTGCTAAAAATAAATCAGTGGAAGCAAACGGGTAGTTAGCCGCTGTTGTCGTCGAAGTCTCGAAGAGGCCGGAGGACCACGCGCCGGGCCGCGGGTTCCCCTGCACGCCCATGGTGCTGTTGGCCATGGCGACGCCCTCACGCGAGGCGCCTTGCTCCGCGGGCTTTGGACTTCGGAGTGGCTAGCAGGACGACGGATCCGCGTGCACTCGGTGAGAGAGCAGACAGGAACCGCTCGCGCTCGGCTGCAATTTGTGTGCGCGAACCGTGGGAGGTGGGGGTGCGAGTATTTAACCGCGTACGGGGCTCGCGGCTTGCCCTGTTTGGGCGCGGCCAACGACAGGCGTGCCGCGTACCGGCGCCAGCGTGGGCCGAACGCCACACCCGCCGGTCGGGCGCCACGGCATGTGAGAGCTAGATGGAGCAGTGTTGGATGTGTTTATTGAGGTCGCTACCTGTCCCTGCTGCCGTCGATCGTGACCGACGGCACCGGGATATATAATCAACTTCGACCCCCACCAACGTAGAGTCCTCCCAACAATCTTCTCGATAACACGCAGCATTTACCGGTGCAGATCAGACACGGGATAGATACGCGGCGGCCGGTGTCCCAGCAGCGTTGCATGCATAGACACAGCACGCACCGCGAGTCCCACGCCACGACGGGAAGAGAGTGCTGCTGTGCCGTGACCCGCCCGCGCGCTAGCACGGTGCGTGGCTCGCTTGGCACTTGGCATCGTATAGCCTCATTCTCCTATGAGCTGCCTTTATGCCTTCCGCGACCCGGCAGAAGTCCACCTTGCTTTCTCCGGCTACAATCGTGTACTGGGCCTGCTGGCGCATCTCTGCCTCGCCGCACTCGCCGGCCGGTGGCAACACGAGAGCCAGACGCACTACTTCAAAAATATGAGCATTCGTAACATTACCGGACAGGTTTTCGTCCAGTAATAACGCGCGAAGTTAGTACCGAATTGAAATATTCCATCTTCGAAGATCTTTTAGTACCGGGCATTCATCCGGTACTAACGCGTGAAATTAGTACAAGGTAGAAATATTCGATCCTCGGAGATCTTTTAGTATCGGGCAATAACACCAGTAGCTCGTGAGGTACCATTTCGTACCGGTCAATAACATCACCGGTAAAAGGAAAGTATATCTAAATCAAATGTGCTCTGTAGGTGAGATGGTAAGGAAGGTTTGCGTGAGGCTTGAGGTCGTGAGTTCGAATTACCGCCTACACGCATATTACGCGTGACATTCACGTGACTTGTGACTTGCGACTTGCGACGATGCGCATGTGCAGGGACCTCTTGGCTGTTCACATTTAGTACTGGATATTTTGAATATTTTGACCGGTACTAAATGACGTGGCATTTAATATCGAATAAGCGATACTGGTTAGGCGCTGGGTAAGGTTACCGGTCCCAAAGATCGATTCTCCTGGGAGATGCCTTCTTCCTTAAGTTGTAACGTTGAAGCTGTTGCGTTGTTTTGTCGTCTGAGCAAAAAGATATTTAACATCATTCAAAGTTTGTCGACGTATTTGGATATCTACTACAGTGATTACAGACCTCAGCTCAGGATCACGTACGTGGCTGAAGGTTTAGACAGTGGTCAGTGGCTCACGCTTGAACCGCAGCCTTGCAAATGAACATCAACTTCAACTATATCTGCAGGCTCGAGTAGAGGGGATGGCCGGCGTGCATTTGGATTGGAATGAAGAATATGCCGAGAATTTGTCCATCGTCATGCTCATGCACTCACCAATTCAAAGGCCCCATGACTTCACGAGAACGGGCTACCACACCTTTGCAGTAGGCTCGGCCCAGGGAGAACATGGAGGCCTGGCTGGACCCGAGGAGCTCAACGGAGTTCAAACACTATTGGGCCGGCTGGTCTGGCCCTCTCCGGCTCGCTGGGCCCGGGGAGAGAGCACGTGGCAGACATAGCGGCAGAGAAAATAAACAGGGGTTCTGAACTGAACGTGGCGCCCTGAAACTCTGCAGGTGACGAATTCGAATTCAAATTCCACTGGGGCAAAAAAGTAAGCGCATGGAGACAAATGTGGATAAAACGAGGAGACAGACAAACGGCAACTTGTGTTGCAGAGATCGTGCGCGCGGTGTGGGGAACCTTTTGTCCCAAGTTTGAATCCACCCGCCACACCTCCGCACGTTGAAGAAGCTAGATTCTCCACAGTTATTTTGAGTATCAGATGCATAGGTTTGCGCCATCGGATTTGAGGCCCTGTTTGGGAAGGGCGTGTTAAAATTTAACAGGGTGTTAAACTTTAACACCCTCAAATAAAGGTGTTAAACTTTAGTATCTTGAGGTGTTTGGATGATCTGTTAAAATTTAACACCTTAGGTTGTAATTGACAACTTTACCCCTCATTACTCCTCTCAATGGCAGCCAAATACCCCTTCTTCCTTCTTCTCCTTCCTCCTCCTTCCTTCTTCCTCCTTTCCTGCGCCTGCCGCCTCCGGCCCCACCCCTGCTCGGTCCACGCCGTGCCCGGCGCCAACGTCGGCGTCGGCGCTGCCGGCCGCCCCGTCGGCCCCTCCCCTGCGCATGCCGCCTCCGGCCCCGCCCCGCCGCCGGCGTCCCCTACCGCGGCGCTAGCGGCCGCGCCCGCCCGAGCCCCCAACGCCACCACCGCGCCCGCCCGAGCCCCCACCGCCACCACCTGCGCCGCCCGCCGGTCCCCACACCACCGGATCGGCCTCGCCCGCGCCCGCACCCGCCGGCCGCGCCAGCCGCCGCCCACGCGAGGCCGCCCGCGCTGGCCGCCGCCTGCCGCCCGCGCGAGCCCGCCGCGTGCTGCCCAGCGTGGCATCCCGACGCAGGAGCGGCGCGGACCGGCGGTGGCGCACGATGGGCGGACCAGCGGCGGCGCGACGGGCGGACTGGCGGCGGTGCGCGACGTGCGGATCGGGGAAGGAAGATGGGGGCAGTGGAGGAGAGAGAAGAGGAGAGAGAGGGGGGCAACCAGGGAATAAGTGGGGAGGGGGACCACTTTTAACACCTTTAGCACATTTTAACACCCCCTCCATGTGTTTATGAAAAGAGGGGTGTTAAATTTTAACACTTCATCTTTAACACTTGTGTTTGGCAACCAAAAGTGTTAAAATCTGTTAAAAAGGGGGTGTTAAACTTTAACACCCCCTTCCCAAACAGGCCCTGAGTAACACGGAAATGCACGAATTCACACGAATGCACACGGAAACGTAGATCTACAACGAATTCATTCTAAACCTCACTAGATCAAGAACAACGCAAAACCAAGAATTACAGTGTTGTTCCCTCCCCGTTCTCGCAGTATCGGTCACACATTGCTCAGGGCACCGTTTGATCCGTGGCAACTCCTGTTGGCTCCCCTCACCTCCTTGCACACCCTCTCCAGCATCGCCAAGAAGTCCCTGACGATGACGAAGATCCTGAGCGGGCTGGCCTCCTCCTTGCCGACGTCGCCGTGGTAGTACTCGGTGATGTCCCTGACGTGCGCCAGGACCCGGCGCTCGCCGTCCTCCAGCTCCTGGATCACCTCCTCGGCCTGCGCCACGAAGGGTGCCATGAAGGCCACGAAGCACCGGCCCCTCTCGTCGCCGGCCAGGTCGTCCGTCCCCACCAGCGCCCTGATCCGGGACAGGCCGTGCGAGAGGCTGGACACGGAGGTGGTGAGCACGTCCAGGTCGACCGTCGCCGTCTTCCTGACGTTGGTGAGCTCGGCGGCGAGCCCCGTCACGATGTCCGGCGCCTCCGCCGTGCGCGCCGGGGGCTTCTGTGACCGGATCATCTCTTGGACCACGAAGTGCAGCAGCGTGGTCTTTCCGTCGGTGCCCTTGACGTCGGCGAGCTTGAGCAGCGTGTCGAGCTTGAACGCCATGGCGCCGCCCCGCGCCGTCCCGACGTTCATCCGGTTCCCGGTCTTGAGCACGGCCTCCAGCAGCTTCAGGAACAGCTTGCTCGACATCAGCTCCCGGCACGCGTCCTTTCAGACAACAAGAACAGCATCATTGGCAGTAACATTAGTACAATTTGATCATGATATAAATTATTAATTAGTGCAATTAGTTCAAGGAGCTCTGTGTCGCTCACCTCGAGCATCGCGAACGACTTCCTGATGTGGCTGACTTCGTCGGCGAAGGTCTCCCGGTAGAGCATGGCCTCGACGCGCGCGAACGCGCACGGTATCGTGAGCACCACCTTGACGAGCCTCTCGGCGGCGACCAGGCTGCCGACGTCGCCGTCGTAGCCTTCCAGCTTCTCGACCTCGTCCTTGGTCGGCGCCATCTTGATCAGAGCCTCCAGCTGCTGCACGGCCAGGCCGTTCCCTGAACCAAACCAACCCGACCAAACCATGTTAAAAAAACGAGCCAAAGATCCGCGCTTGTTCCGTGTCGCTCACACTGAGGCGTCGATCCACGCGCAGTTTATTATTCGATAGTCACCTTGCAGCAGGGCGGCGTAGATTTGCTCGGCGCTGGCGTTAACGGCCTTCATCAGGATGGTGATGTTCTGCAGCCTCTTGGGGTCCAGGACGTGGTGCCCCAGCGAGGGGCTCCGGCTCTGGGCCTCCTCGTGCTTCGCCGAGCACCGAGCGCCGGCGTTGTACCCGAACAGCGACTCGATCATCTGCTCGTCCAGTCTGTGCCAAGCATCAGCCAGCGGTTACCATTTCGAATTCATTCGTGGCCACTGATCTCAGGGGAAGAGAGAGAGAGAGAGAGGTATTCAAACTTACTCGAACGAGCTGGACCGGATCCTGTCCCACACCATCCGCCGGTTGGGCGCGGCGCGCACCTTGTCCCAGTGCAGGGGCTTCAGCTTGGGCAGCGCCGCGCCGTTCTTGCCCACGGCCGCGCCCTGCCTGAACAGAACCGGCGGCGCCGGGAGGGCGGGGCCACCGCTCCTCTGACCATTCTGCCGTTGCGGTACTAGCAGTGGAGGCGGCGGCGGCGGCGGTGGGGCGACGGCCGGACCACCGGTACTTGTCTGGACGTTCTGTCGTTGTGGCACTATCAGCGGCGGCGGCGGCGGCGGCGGCGGTGGGGGCACGGCCGGACCACCACAACTTGGATGGACGTTCTGCTGCTGTTTTACCATCACCGGTGGCGGAGGTGGTGGTGGCGGCGGCGGCACTGTTTTGCTACTTGCGGCGTCCGAGCTCATGGTGTCCGCCACTGCTTCTGCTTCTTTTGCATGGCACGCGCTGCTGCTCTGAAATCTTAGAGACCTGACGGACTGAGCAGTTCCCCGTAGCTCGTGATCGTTGAGCGACTGCGATGTCAGCACGGACGCCGAAGAGCTCGGGGACTGCGCGCGGCGCCCCCGATCCTCACTGCTCGGCGTGCGCGGGCCCAGCGGCGAATATGGACGCGCAGCCTTGCTCTTATCCAATGGCGTCGCCGGGGCAGAGCCCCACCGCTTCGACCGGACGGAAGGCGACGGCGACACGCCGTCTGCCTGGCCGCTCTTGGTGAGCTCGGAGTAGGAGAAGTGCGACGAATGGAAGCAGCACGAGGAGTGGACCGACCCGGCACCATCGTCGGAGCAAGCTCCGCCGCCTTCCTCGTCATCGCACTTCGGCTCCTCCTCCTTGGGCCCGGCCATCCCCGGCGCCGCCTTCCCCCCACCTTCGCGCCCGGCGTCGTCGAGGTACGGCTTGATGGCGTCCAGATAGAACATGCCCGGGCCTGGCTCGAAGCTCACCTTGTTGGTGCCGGCGTTCAGGTCGGCGCCCCCGCGCTTCCCCTGAAACCTCCTGCACGTCAGGAACACCACCAGGGCGGCGAGGAGAACCAGCGCCGCCCCCGACAGCGCGGCCGCCGCGGCGACGACGACCAGCTGCATGCTTTTCTTCTTGCTCCCGCGCTCGCCGTCACCACCCCCGCCGTGCCGCGTCGGGCTCTGCCTCGGCGCCGTGGCATTCCCCCTCTCGTGCTCGTGGGCGACTTTCCCGGGCACCGGCAGCCGCGCGTCCTTGTGTAGCAGAGGCAGGTGAGCACGAGCCGGCGCCGGCGCCGGAGAGACTCCATGGCCATGGCGCTGCTTCTGCTTCAGGCCGAGAGTGTTAAGACCACGCAGCACTCTGAACTTCGCCTCGCCATTGCCGGCCTCCTTCGTCCTCTCTCCGTTGCTGGTGATCAAGAAGAGGAGACCGGCGAAGGACGCGATCAAGAGGAGGCAGAGCAGGAGGCGTCGGGATGGACTGGGCATGGCGGCAGGCATCAAACCATTTCAAGGGGCCGGACGGGATGGATCGATGGTGGGAGATCAGAGGAGGGGTGCTGTTTGGTTAGGACTCTGGGAGAAAGCTGCAATGGCTGCGAGATACAATCATAACAAGGATTGGCGCCGGCAGGCAGCCAGGCACGTACGCGGGCAGCTAAGCCAGGCGTCAATGCCACTCCAAGAGCAATGGCAGGTGCACGCGCCAGTGCAGTGACGGCATTTGTTGTTGCATGTACCTGCCGATGCGCTTTTGCGTTAGTCTGTGTCCATGCAACTGCGTCCTGGCTTGTCTAGATACGATCTCCGTGGTAATAATCGGTAGTAATTTTCATTGAGATAACTACATGGAATTTTTTCTGATCTGTTCATGAATGAGATTACTAGATGAGAACTCGCTCCTTCCAAAATTATAAGTATTTTTTCTTTTTTTCGAAGCAAATTATAAGTGTTTCTAAGGTTGCCACAAGTCAAAATATCCTAAATTTGATCAAACTTGTAAAAATCTAATAAAGGGAGCGAGTGTTTTAGAGCTTCCTAACACTAGATGTAAACTATGGAAATTACTTTGCAATAGATTTAACTATGCTCACTTGACATTGTAAAAAGTATTTTTATTCTCTATAAATTTGATTAAAACTTAAAATAGTTTGACTTAGAATAAACTAAAAAAATGCTTATACTTAAAGATAGGTGGAGTAGTACACTATCTCAAAGTTCAGAAAAGAGTCGTCTTTCCTGATAATGCAGTGCTAGCCCTGCTCCAGCAGTTTACAGTTAAGCAGGTGTTCAGTGCTAAAATCAGATCAGAATATCAGATAGACACCATTGGCAGCTTATCCGATCCTGTACACGATCCGTTACAGCTCAGTTTCAAACTTGTAAAATACTATTGTGCACAGAATTTCACATCATTTCATATCGTTCCCTCCTGTTGTATTCGTTCACCTGTCCCTTTGTATGTTTGTTGTGTGATCTGCAGACTTGTTTTTTACCCCAAGGCTGCACTGCCACTGGTCCCCCTGCAGCAACATTGCCCCCATCGTACTGCTGATCCGAAAGACCATTATCTGTGACCCCGGAAATGATTCAATTCAATGCTCCTGGTCTCAGACATTTGAATTTGGTCTTACTGCGTGTCAGGAGTTGTGTATTTATATAAACTGTACCATACCCTGGCCCTCTGTGTTGTTGGATTGGTGAGCATCTAGCGGTAGCACGTGTGGGGGCCTGGGTGTGGTTGGAATTGAGTGCCGCCAAAGGGCCTCAAGCCGTTAGTTCTTCCTGGCCATCTGGATTCATGTTGTTACTGACAAAAGGGGCGAAACAACAAATGAGGTTGATAGCGAAAGAAGGCGCAATGAGCACACTCGAGAAAAGAAACCAGGAGCTAGATACGCACAGAAAATCCGCTAGAACAGGTCTTATGAGCTCGTTAAACCACATCGTTAAGCAGGAACATTAGTTAATTTCTAGTTATAGACTTTATGCTAGTATCAAAATATATTTTAGTGATGCCATTTCTATATCCTTATATTAAATATAGTACTCATGTATACTACCCATATCACATGTGAAGTTTTCAGTATATACAATTAATCTTGACCATCGATGTGTTTACTGAAAACTAGTATAGTCTAATATTGTGTACTATTAAAGAGTTTGGACACAAGCAGAGCTATAAACACAGCTCCTCTTCAGTTTCAGCAGTTCATTCGAGAGCTACGACGAGCTCACGTACTGTGTAGCGGACATGGCCCCATTAGGCCATAGTTTGTGATTTTGGTGATTGAGTGATAATATAGTCATTCGGATTAATGCTTTGTCTAGCATGAATCTTGTAGGTTTTCTAGGTTCCAAGTATGCAAACCAAACTATGGCAAGTTCCAAAATCATGGCATTCAAGATCCAGAGATAGAATAATTCTAGAACATCCAAGTGATAATATTTTTTATACTTGCATTGGACGAGTTGAAGAGAAAAAGGAACCATCGGATCTTTCGATGGTCCACAGAACAATCGTCGGACTAAGCATCGGAGCAATTGGTACAACGCGCAAAAGGCTGTCTGAGTTAAGGCCACCGGATGTTCCGATGCCCTATTTTTTAGTAGCGTCGGAGCAATTCTCAGAGAAGGCAGGAAAAGACATATATATAGCACCGGATGTTCCGACGATCTGGAGTTGGAGGCGTCGGACGAAGCATATTTACTTTGAAAAGTTCCAAAGAGGTTTTGGTCAAAAACCCATCAGCACCGGACGTTCCGACGGTACAATCAGACGAAGCATCGGAGTATTTTTGTCAGGAGGTCCAACAACTACTGGCGTCAACAGTGGCAGCGAATGTTCCGATGCTCGCAAAATGTGACCATTGGAACATCCGATGGTGTATTTTAACTAGCCGTTGGAGCAACGACTCTTTGATGCCTTAGGCTATTTATACCCCCTCCACTCGTCCATTTAGAGAAGGCAGGAAAAGACATATATATAGCATCGGATGTTCCGACGGTCTGGAGTTGGAGGTGTCGGATGAAGCATATTTAATTTGGAAAGTTCCAGAGAGTTTTCGGTCAAAAACCCATCAGCACCGGACGTTCTGACGGTACCATTGGACGAAGCATTTTAGTATTTCTGTCAGGAGGTCCAACGGCTATGTGGCGTCAACAGTGGCAGCGAATGTTCCGATGCCTGCAAAATGTGACCATTGGAACATCCGATGGTGTACTTTAACTAGCCATTCGAGCAACGGCTCTTTGATGCCTTAGGCTATTTATACCCCCTCCACTCGCCCATTTGGAGTAGCTAGAGTGTGCAGGAATCCATTGGAGATCAAGACTCATCAAGAACACATCCAAGCCACCAAAAATGCATAAGTGATCAATCAAAAGCTTAGCACAAGCTTAGGAGAGTGATTAGTACTAGAATAGGCATAGAGAGGAGAGAGTGCAAGGTGTGCCTACCTTGTGATCGATTCTAAGAGTGAACCACTGTTGTACAAGGTGTGCTGGCACCTTGGAGCCTTGGTGGCTCATCAGCAAGTCTTCGACCCTCCGGCTTGGTGTGGAGCAGCATCGACGATCGTGTGCGGAGGACATAGAGACCCCCTCCTCCTTGGAGAAGCTCCTTAGTGGAGGTGGCATCAAGGTGACCGGAAAACTTGGCATGAGCCTTAGTGGCCGAGCCTTTGTGGCAAGTTAAAGGGTGTCCCGGAACAGACTTGGTGACCAGGAAGCAATACTCTTTGTGAGTTTTCAACAACGTGGACTAGTGGTGGCTTAGTACCTACCGATACCACGGGATAAATTCTCGTGTCAAGAGTTTGTTTCCCCTCATCCTCACCTCTTATGTTTTTACATTTCATTCTTGCAACTTGTCTGCCTTTAATTTTTTAGTGTAGTATCTTGCTAGGATTAGCTCTAAGTTGCACATCTTGATAGCATGATTTAGTTTATATTTTATGCAAAAGTAGTGGAAGCTATAGGGTAAGGCTTTAAGTTTGCCTAATTCACCCCCCTCTTAGGCTATGAGCATCGATTCCTTACATAACTAGTGGACGTGCAAGTGCGACACGCACGTAATATAAAAAGGATTGCATAACATATATAATGTAATAATAAATAGTTACTATATTATTGAAACTGAAATAACATATAACTAACAATCCAAATTCAAATATATATTAAAAAAATAAACAAACTACATTCATCAGTTGACACTCCCACATGAACGAGCAATTGGACGTGTAGTTTGTTATTCACTGTTTTACAGAAGTTTAGAATGGGAACTGAAACTTTGAAAAAATAAACATTTGGACAATTGCCAGATCAGGCTACAGAACGCGGATACATTTGTCATCTTCTTCACCTGACCTAAACATGTAGTCATAAAGATACTTCAAAGGTCTGACGTATTTTATATCAGACTGTAAGGGTGGTGTATTGAAGTATATATGAATATAGTCAGATCGAGCGGCCACTGCCTCTTTAACGCATTCATGAACCTTGAAGTACATTCGTAAAGAATTTCTAACATCTGAAAAAAAATAACGCCATTTTTTCACAAGCAATACTTTTTATGGAATTATATCAAAATAATGATAATGATTTACCTTCAAGTGATGTCATCCATAGGTGCGCTGCAGTTTGACAAAAAGTGATTGTAGTGAATGCAGTTCTCACCAGGCACCCTGTAATTGGAGATCATGATAACATCAAAATGCATCACAAGTCAAAAATAAACATAATCCACAACAAAATAGATGGAACATTGGTACTCACGTATATTCTGGTCTACAACAACCTTTGCAACCATTGCAATGTGATTGTGGACATCTGCTGCGAGAAATTGTTTATGCCCGTCGACATCATTTTGATGGACCACCAAACGGAGTAATGCTAGTGTACTTTAATAGAGATGGTTTATAATGTAGATGGGTTATACAAAATTATAGAATAAGTCATGCTCTTATTTAAATAAATGTGTAACTAAATAAAACTAACTTTGTGTCCGCCAAACAGATCTCCCTTGCTCCATATGGATGAAGTAATTTGTAGTCCATTGGACCAACAAATGCTGCCACCGCGACTACAATCCACCTCAGTCCCATGAGGTAGAGCCATCGCAGTCGCCAGATTCATGAAATCACCAGAATTGTTCTAAATAAATATATAACAAATGTTGATGTAGTGGATGTGCACGTGCGTATGGAATCACTTTGGGCCCTATTTGGATCCTATGAATTGGGATGTGCTATATATTTTGAACTGCTATGATTGGGCCCTGTTTGGATCGTAGCAGGGACAAAGGGAAGGGAGCGACATTATACACAGCTTTCTGATAAACGATTGCAAACAAATGAATCGATATAAGGGTGAACAAAAAATTCCTGTATACACAGCTGGTACCCTGAAACAAAAAATAATCAATCATACATAAGGCGAAGGTTAACAGATCACAAAGACACATAAGGTAGTCGTTTCCTGCATTGACAGAGACACTGCCTGTAGCATAATAAGCTGATCATCACGTAGATGGAAGCATGCAAACCTGCATGAACAATACCTGCATTTACAACAATGCACATTGGAATTGGAACATATTTTTTTTAATTTTTAAAAATAACACACCTTAAGTCTCCAACACATCTCTATAGACAATGTTCTTTGTGCCTGGGCTAGTGATTTTTTTTGATAAACCATGGGCCAACTTTTATCCGACGGACTTAAACACATAAACGACAGCTCATTACAACCATTTCAAAGTCGAAAGGTAAAATATTATTACAGCACATGTCGATGGCCCAATATATATCCTAGATTGTTCAACAATCTTCTTCCCCAGTATGGAAGGGGACCCGAGGCAGTTCTTATTATGTCGTTGGGAAAATTGACTTTGCTTGTTAACTAAATATTTCACGATGATTGCAAACAAATGAATCGATACAAGCGTGAACAAAAAATTCCTGTATACACAGCTAGTACCTGAAACCAAAAATAATCAATCATACATGAGGCAAAGCTTAACGGATCACAAAGACACATAAGGTAGTCGTTTCCTGCATTGATAGAGACACATCCTGTAGCATAATAAGCTGATCATCACGTAGAATGAAGCATGCAAACCTGCATGAACAATACCTACACTTACAACAATGCACATTGGAATTGGAACATAAATAATTTTGAATTATTTAAAATAACACACCTTAAATCTCCAAGACAGCTCTATAGACAATGTTCTTTGTTCCTCTTCTAGTGGGATCCATATCCTTGTTCTTTCTAGCAAGAACTCACGTCGTCTCACGAGAAACACCTCTAAATAGTGCAACGTATAGCTGTCCATGTGCAAAGATAGGCTCAGGGAGGTAGATACCAACATTGGGTATTGTCTGGCCCTGCGCTTTGTTAATGGTCATGGCGAAGCTCAAGTGGACGGGAAATTAGTTGCGCTTGAACTTGAAAGGAAGAGATAAATCTTCTGAAGGTGATATTGGTATCCTTAGTATGAATACCCTCTTTCCAGCATATTGTCCATTGACAATCTCAGCATCAATAGAATCTTTTTGGAATCCTCTAATGATCAGTCGGGTGCCATTACAGAGGTCGTTGTGAGGATCTATACTACGTAAGAGGATAACAGGACAATTATTCTTTATCATCAGCTCATGTGGAGGCAACCCATTTGGTGTTATTGAATTCAGAAAATCAAGGGGATAATTATTCCGCATGTCATCCTCTGCCGAATCAAAGCTGTAATACACCTGCTAAGTACCCGGAAACCTATCAATCATCAGTGCATTGACCGCATCAACGTGCTCATTCCTAGTTGAAAGGATAGCACGCTCGCGCATGTAGGATGTTGATCTACAATTATCGGGCAGGTCTGGGAATACATGGTCAATGAGCATATCTATACAAATATCTTCTGAAGGGCTCTATCAATATAAATGTCATCAGGCAATAGCACATACTCATTGCCAAATGTTTCCTCAGTGCCGTTACCAATCCTCAACAGATAATCTGCAAACCACGTGTCGGACTGTGCTCTCATGTTTTAGGTCATCCGGATGCGCCGAACACATTCCCATATGTATGACTTGAGCAAAGTAGTATCAGTTATCTGTGCTCTTGTACCACGGGCCACAACAGGAAGAACCTGTCTGAAATCGCCTCCAAACAACATGACCTTACCGCCAAATGGTTGCGTGAAATCCATTATATCTTGCAATGACCTATCTAGCACCTCAACGCACTGTCGCTTGGTCATCACAACCTCATCCCAAATAATGAGAGATGCTCTCCTAAGCAATTCGGCTGTACGACTCTGCTTTGTAAAACTACACATAGTGCTATCGTCCAACTTGATTGGAATCTTGAACCTAGAGTGGGCAGTGCGTCCATCAGGCATGATGGATGCTGCTATACCAAAGGTTGTCGTAGCAACGGTGATAAGATCCATAGAGCGCACCTTTGCAAGCAATGCTTTATATAGATATGTCTTACCGGTGCTACCAGGACCATCCACAAAAAAGCCATGACCCTTGCCCTTCATAACATGGTCAAATATCTCCTCGAAACCTGCCCTCTGCTCTGCATTTAGTGTATCTATGATTGCCAAGTGTTCATCTTCATAACTGAGATTCTGCTCCTCAGTGAGTTCTCTATAGTGGTCTCTAGTACGTAGTTCATCTGCACACAAGGAAAATATGGAATGTTATAGGAAAAATTTAACCAATAGCCAATTATAACCATATTTCGATAACAATCTTACCTGACTCATGCAGCTCTGGAAGACCATAGTGTCTGATATCTTTTCCCATGGATTTTAGATGAAATGATATATCACGTAGTACTAACTGCTCTATGATAGTGTTGTTGTCATTAGTACGACAGAAATCCTCAGCCAATGATTCATAATGCTTCTCCCAAAGATGGCGTATGTTTGCGTACTCACAAAAAACCATAATAGTGGCAAAAAGCCTTCGGAGAGAAGAAGGAAACCTGACCATGGCACATTCAATCAGATAGTCATCTAATGACTTATTAGTGTCTACAAACCCCATCGCTTCTGCGGCTTCCCTAAAAGTGTCATATGTAATACCACGCCATGTTTTCAAGATATCATATGAGGTTGCACCCCTAACATGGTTCAGCAGAACCCGAAGGTAATATCTATCACCTTCATTGGGATTTACGTACAACAATCTACCAATCTGTAGCCTTTTTTTACAACACTAGGTTTCCAGTATTTTCCAGATTTGTTCCACGTGAAGTACTCTGGAAACTCTTTGTACATGTATTTGTGAGCCTTAGCACTTTTTTCGTTCATCTTGAAGTACTCAGTTAGCATTGACCTTTGGGACTTAGCAAGGTCCACAACATGTTGAAGATTATCTGTTGCCTTGTAGGCAAAAATGTGGCAACTAGCAAGGTGTACCGCTTGAAACCAAACAACTAGCAAAAATGTGGCAAAAATCTGCAGGATAGGCGGCCACATTGAATACAACTTGAAACCAAACAACCTGTAAACCGCTTATATAACTATAATCATTCTTGCATCACAGTATTGCTTGATCTCATTTATTACCCTACGCTCATTTCCTTTTTCATCAACAGAGAATGAAGTTCGATCATGGCCTTTATATATGTATTTGTAAAGATATTTAACTAACTTGATGCTACTACAAATCTCAACATTGATATGGCAGTTATACCTCATAAGAAGCACTGGATTATAAGGTACCACCCACCTATTATCCAATTCTTCTCCTCTAACCTTGACTTTCTGCCCATCTTCCCTTCTTTTATATATTGGGTACATGTCCTTGCCTTGTTTGGTTGTTTCACTAAACTGCCGAGGATAGTGGAAACAACACTAACCGTCAACCATGCAATGGCAATCTTTATTGAGGGTACCACAAGGACCATGCATCATATGCTTAACAACAAGCTCATGAAACCACGGGTATTTGTTCGGATCAGGAATCTCTGCTGATATATACTTATCATAATCATCAGGGCTCTTTAACTTGCTTCCAGACTCCAAAACCAAAAGAAAGTGCTCGTGTGGAAGACCCCTCTTCTGGAACTCTGTCACATGTGCCCATGCAGCTTCAGTACCAAGATGACCCTTTTTTATCAAGAAATCATGGAGATCCAGGAGCTTAGCATGGTAAATCCGCACAACAACATCAGGACGGTCTTGTGGCGTCCGTCCAGGCAACAACTCTCCCACAATTTCATCCCAATATGGATTGCATGTCATAGTCACAAAATAATTAGGCTTGCCATACCGTGTCACCAAAGTCATAGCATCCATGAACTGTGACTGAACATCACAAACACTCCCCGGAAACTGTTTAGTGAGGACAGTCTTAAGCCCTGCCTTGGAAGCATCAGCCTCCCCAGTAGCGAGAGTGTCAAGAAGTCCATGTTCAAAATGTATTATCCAAAAGTCTTTTAGATATTCGAATAGCAGCACAAATGAAGGCAAGTAATTAATTCAGACCTGGTAGAGATCTGCACGAATCAGGGCCTAGTGTGCCGGCTTCGAGTACCAGTCTAAGCGCATTGACTCGACTTTAACATACCAATCAACCAATAATTGTTGGAACAGACGTCCAGCATGAAAGAACACGTTGAACTAGCCTTCCCGTATCTGAAGCTTGTAACACTTGTACTCTTTCGCGCTGACCCATCGGGGTCAACCTCCAGTTTCTGAGACGAATATAATAAAACACCATGATATGTAAACAGATATTTCATGGTTCCAGTAAACTTATCTAATCTAAATTGTAAAAATGTTACCTAGCCCTTCCACGTCACCATACATATTTTCATCTGGATCACTTTCATGATCAGAACCTACAAAATCTTGTACACATTAAATAAGTATTAAAATAGCGAGCAACATGAGGGTCTACAAAGTGGAATCTAAATGTTAAAAGATTAGAATGAGTTTAGCAGAAAAGTAGCACTAATTTATTGTACCTTCATTTGTTCTCAAAATTCCACACGCATCATCTTCTTCTTCAGCAACATGAGAGTCTACAACGTTGGAATTTTTAATATTATAATTTATAAATTTATAAATATAAATAAAATAAAGTCAGTGATAAGTTGTCATATGAGAGAAATGGAATCATAATTAGTAATACCATGATTGGTCCGCTTCTTACGTCTACCCACGCCTATTTGATCATCGTTTGCAGGTTCACCATTTTCACCATCAGATCCATCTATATCACGAGAATAACTATCAATTTTCATGTGCCAGAAACAAAGAACTATGTGATATAAGAAGTTCAACAAAGGTTAAATAGCCAAACCTTTTCTCTTGCGCTTTACATACTTCCGCTTTGGTTTTGAGGGTGGAGGAACTCTGTACTGTATCTGCTTACCCTCCCAACTGGTCTCACCACCAAGAAAAAACAACGGATATGCTAATGGATCATACAACCATGGTATGCCCTAATATAGTGTGCGTCATTTGACTTCCCATATATAACAATACTGTGATCAAACCTTTATTGTGGGTCATTTCCACCTAACCAGATAGCTGCAACCTGGTCCATTGCAGGTGCATTATACCTCCTCTAATCAACACCAATGCTGGTGTTCAGTTCAATAATGTACTCCTGAATATTTTTAATAGTACCTAGACTTGTGAACAAGTGCACATACGGATTAAGCCGAAGAAGAAGTCCTCTTATCAAGCGAATCAAATTTTCATCAACATTAGGTGATCTCTTTGCACAGTGAGCAATACTATCATCCGTGTCGTAAAAGTAGAGCTGCATATGTCGTGGACCTTTACCACTTGGCGTGAGTGGATCAAGTTTATGGTAAAGCTGCCCATGCGCCTTAAAACAATACACACCAGAACCCTTTACATTTGCTAAACGCTGATCAATGGAAACCCCAAAGCTAGTGAAAGAGAAATGTGAGTTGAAGTACCATATGTGTTTCCTAAAATATTTTGCATCCCTATCGGTTTGACTAGTAAACAACCGGCTCAGCTCGTGCGGCACTTCCAGGATACATATGTGGACCTTCCATTGCCTGCAACAAAAAGAACGACCTTCATCGGGGAATTTTTTTCGCATTGCAAAACTCACAAATTTTTACCTTCCTCAAAGCGTGACACTTTTTAGGAAGCTCCTTGTACACTCCATCAAATGGGTCAGCGAGGTTGGAAGCCATTTCCAGATCTTTACAATACGCATAATGGATATCTTAAGAGGATGATAAATAATGTAAATTAAATTTCTTATGATCGGGTAATTGAAACATTCAGAAAAATATATCAGTACTTATATAACACATACCTCGCTGGTAAAATACTCTAGCTTCATCATCTTCTAACATCTCATCACCTAGTCCAGGATCCATCTGATCTAAATCATTTTCTAGGACAATGAAGAAGAAATTACAGTGAATTAATTCTAGCTAGGCAATAATTATATAGATGTAGAGAATGGATGTCGTACAGAGGTTTAAAATGTACCTTCTACACCATGCAAGGGATCATCTGGTTTCCATATCCTAGATGGATCTGGCTCATCACCTTGTGTATGCATATTATCAGGATCATTGAAAACAGGGTGCACAGTTGTTGCTGGCGTTGACTGGACGTTCTCACCTGCAATTAAAACACGACCATATAAACGATGCAATGTCTAGAGATAACGTGAGGAGAGCACAATAGGCATGCATTAGGACCCTACCACTCGTGAAAGCAACATACCAATCAAAGAATCAAGACATGAGCCGGGGATCAAGGTCGATGCTTTGCTCCCTATTTGTTTCATGCATGCAGCTGTATGAGGCCCATAGGAATAACGAACATGCGACACTACAATAACTTGACCACAATATTTGCACACAGACACACCAGGAGTATGAAAGACAATGTTGGCACGGAGATCGATCTTAAGGTGACCGTTTTCCCTCTGATTTGCCCATTTTAAATTTCTTTATTCAGGTACGATCCATATTTCCTCTTATTTTTTAGCCTATCCTTCTCCTTCTGATGATCCTCACGCGACATTACACCTGAAGCGCCTGATAATAAACATGAAATATTTCACTATAATCCACTACAAATCATGGCACCGATATGACTGTCGTGTTTACCTGTTCCTAACAATGATATTTCCAAAAAAGCCGATTCATCACACCCACGATCTACAGCTGCACTTCTCTTGTACGCATATGTATCATTCCGATGGAGCCACTCGTCTTGATCATCCTCATCACCATTGCTACCTTCAACCAAAATACCTGATAAAATAGAACAAAGTGCACCCAGGTGTTTGCAAAAAAAAAAAGATATCAAAAAAAATAACCTGAGAATGGTGTGCCAATAGACATTCCAACTACAGATAGATAAACAATTTACAAAGAAGAATGTAATTTACACAACCTGGATAAGGAGTTAGGTTTGCCAATCTGGAAACAGCGGTGATTGAGGGGCTCTGCAAGGAAACAATTGATTGATTGATCAACGATTGAGCGGCTCTGGAAGGAGTTGGGTTTGCCAATCTGAAAATAGCAGGACAACCTACAATTATAAAATTCCAAGATATAAGGAAGTTTGTCTCAAGATTATACGTGATTAAACAAAGTGTACCTAGGTGTTTGCAAGAAAAAAACACATCGAAAAAAATAACCTGAGAGCGGTGTTCCAGTGGACATTGCGACTATAGATAGACAAATAATTTACAAAAAAGAATGGAATTAATATAAAAATAATACATAAAAAGTCTTGAAAATATACAATACATAAAAAGTCTTGAAAATATAGAACCTGGATCAGGAGTTGGGTTCGCCAATCTGGAAACAACAGTGATTGAGGGGCTCTGGACGGAAACAATTGATTGATTGATCAACGATTGCACGGCTCTGGAAGGAGTTAGGTTTGCCAATCCGGAAATAGCAGGATAACCTCCAATTATGAAATTCCAATATTTAAGCAATTATACGCGATTAAGAAATGTAAACACTACATATTATACATGGATTCCGTGTTCGTTTTGTCAAACCGACTTCTGTTGTAATCACTACAGATTGCTGCAGGTTGCCCCGATGAGAATCCTGATGTGGAAGATCTCCACGAGCATTTATAACTGCTACCAATTTCTCAGCATTCTCCGTTTTGCATTAATCTCAGCTCTCACCTCAGATGGCAAGTTTGCATAGCTCTCACGTCATTTTTGCCTTTTAAGTTCCGCCTCAGATATAGCATCACTGCCTGCATCTTAAACGGAACAAATAAGATCTTAAACGAAACAAACAAGATCTTAAACGAAACAAACAAGCTCAACCACAGAAACATAAAGAGAAACGTAAAACAAGCTTCATCTTAATACCATTATTGTTCAAATCGTCAAATCGCCTTTTACTGTTGCGATGTGCACGACGAGATGTGGTGTTCGTAACGTCCTGGAATGGAATTCATTCGCTCATTGTAACAAATCTGCGGTGACGACGCGGGTTAGAGAAACCATGTGAAGCATGTGCGGATTAGACAAACCATGTTTCATATACTCACCTGCGTCTCGCGACCTGGTAATGTAGACCTAACGACCTAGTGTGCCGCCAACAAGCCGTGGAGCCAAAAATAGTACATTGATTGTGGTTTCTTGGACGCGAGATCATATCAGTATAGATTTATATAGCTACAACGGTGATAAAAAAAAAAGGAAACGCGCGTTGATCGTGCCAAAAAACGAAATGGGAAATTCAAAAATTCGTGATTGAGGGAATCTGGAAGGAAACAATTGATTGATAAACCACGCGGTTGCTGGTAGGTAATTATTAGTTTCCATACAACACCACCACGCGGTTGCTGGCGGGTAGAAAAACAAAAAAAAAGGGCACGGTGTCAAAAAAAAATGGGCGTGGGCGGGATTTAGAACGGCGGATTACGACGAAATGAATCCCCCCTCGTCGTAATCTTCTGTAGGGAGACACTTGAACAGTGGGTCCTCTATGGGTATAACTCTAGGTGGGAATTGACATCAATTAATAGTATAGATGTGAGGAAAGACGTGTGTACAAGGGGTCGCTGCATCGTAAATTCATAATCAAACCGACGCTCGGCTTTGCGCTGTGTGAAACGACGAGGACGTCCTCCACGACGATCTCTCCTGATACTCCCATCAATGGTGACAGCATCATCAGCAACAAGCATTTGCTGCGTGATTTGGTGGGTTGCCAAACCCGCCCTCGGCATTGATTGCCATTGAAAGCCTTGCGTTTTGCAGGCAAGATCCTATCAGGCTATCAGCCTTGGCAATCCCCCGGCGGTCTGCCGGCTTGATTGGCGCAGCTGAGCGTGGAATGGCAAACGGAGAAGACTTGGTGACTGAGTTTGCTGATTTCTCCGGATCCACCTGACTGTACGTGTATCAGTGTATGGTCATGGACTCATGGTCTTCAGTATTCACTTGCCCTTCCAAATCCCATGATGAGATCCATTTTCCTACTGCATGTTGGGGTATTACACGCTGCATGTTGAGGAAATCCGTCTTTCGAACGCGTCGAGTGTTATGAAAAAAATGAAATTACGGGTACAGATTGCCAAGGCTCGGTTCCAGTAGTCCAGGGACACCGAGTGTACGATCTACCGCCCTCCGGTGATCTGATCGTGAGAAGCAGTAGTACAGTCCTCTCTGGAAAAGAGGGTGAAAGCAACAGTTCTGAGGACAGGTACAGTACTGTGCAGAGCAAAGATCATCTCCCCGTAGTGCCGTGTTGACTTCGGTGGTGGATCACGTTGGCGACCATGATGAGATGAGGAGCATATTAAATCACACATTAATCGATCCTAACTAGTACGAGACTGTCTAACATGGCTTCACATTAGCGTTTGCTCTTTGATCACAGACTCTGCATAAGCGTAAACATGGCCAGGCTCTGCTCTGTTCAGAGAATCGAGTGAAGAAGTTAAGCAGAGCTCGTTGAGGCCCAACAAGCAATGCTCCGTTCATGGGCTTTCAACCAAACATGAAGAGCCCAGTGATCATATCGCTGTGAAAAGAGAATTGGAGCCCAGCAACATCTCCGTCGTGATGAAAAGGAGGTGAGAAACGACACTCATATCATGATGGAGTGCCAAAAGTTCGTCTTTGCCTACTTCAAAAAAAAAAAAGTTTGTCTTTGCAAAGAGTTTCGACACAGATTTGCCAAAATTTGTCAAGATACCTTACCTAACCTCGCAATCTAGTTTGTGTTGAAGCTAACGTCGGGTAAAACCTGGCCTCACTTAAGCTTTGCCAATTGCCATGCCGATTTTTATCCTGACTTTCAATCTGTCATGTGATTTCTTCTGGCACAAATTAACCATACAGCTTTGAAACCCCGACTGAGTGCTCAGCATTCAGCAGTTTCAACATGCCAGTTGCCAGTAACGGACACCAGTTACCGTCCCCTCGAAAAAAAAAAGTACCGGGCACCAGTTCACATGGAACACGACCCGGCGACGTACCGTCACACCATCCCTGCGCTAATGTTCTCTGCATGCCCGTTGGCCATTGCTTACTCCGCCGATCGAATCCCAACGTTGCAGCAGCTCACACGAAACTCTCCACCCTCCATGCAGGGCTTCACGCAAATCTGCCGACCCGCCATGCATGCCAGGTCCCAGCTCACAGCAACCGCGGCCTCAGGGACACACCATTGCCGTGCACCGCCGTCGCTCCGATGCTATAAACCCAACGCAACCAACCACAAACCACCTCCAAGAACCAATCAAGAAAAAAACCTTCGCCTCCAGTTTCCAAGAAGGATCAGCAACGTAACCGAGCAGCAATGGCGCTGGCTCCTTCGTTCTGCGTCGCGCTGCTGCTGCTGGTGGTTTCCGTCGCCGGCGTCCACGCGGTGCCCCAGGCAGGCGAGAGCAGCAGCACCTCCACTTGCAGCACCGACCTCTTCCGCCTCCTCCCCTGCCTGCCCTTCATCGACGGCACCGCCGCCGCGCCGGCGGACACCTGCTGCGCCAACCTGGGCAGCATGGTGCACGACGAGCCGCAGTGCCTCTGCCAGGCTCTCAGCAACCCCAGCACGGCCCCCGTCGCCGTCAACATGACGCGCGTGATGGGGATGCCCGGCCTCTGCCGCCTCGACCTCCCGTCCGCCGCTGGCGCCTGCGCAGGTGAGCGCCCTGCCGTTCCAGCGTCGTGTCTCTCTTTTCTGTCGTACTCGTACGCGTGGATCTCCATTACGTGCATGCAGATTGCTTCTCTCCTTCGTGCCAGGGATTTGCTATACTCAATGATAAGTTTGTCTTTGATGATGATCTCTCTTATTGCAGTTGCAGGGCTTCTTCCCCATGGACCGTCACCGCCACCGCCGGCGATCCCTCCACGCCCAAGCGCGACCTCCACCGTTCCATCGACCCTCACGCCGGCGAGGCAGAGGCCGACGACGCCACAGGTGACACAGTCACCGTGGGTGAGCGGCCCGATGCCACGATACAGCAGGGGTTCCAAGGTGATTGTCGATGGCTTTTCGGTCGCACTTGGTTTGGTGGCGTTGGTGTCAGTCCTAGCTTTCTGAAGCATTCGGCCACAGCCTACAGCGATGGGTGGCATTTCGTCAGACAATTAGAATTGTGTCGTAGAGAGATTAGCAATCCAAGGGAAGTACTGTCTGCCCCTCCAGGTTGTTAGGTCAGAAAAAAAGTTGTCCTGTTCAATTGCATTTGTGTCACTGAATGAATTCTCGTTCAAAAAGCATCCCTGAAAGAAAGTTCTTCCAGAAAATGCCGCCACCAAGTACATGATTCACTCGATTGCTTATCTAAATGACCACAAAAATTTACAAAAACACAGGTAGCAGCTAGTCCTCTTTCTCTAAGCAGAGGAGGTAGGCAACTAGGCCTACAACCGGGATAAACCTCACTACATTCACGAACTCAGTAGCATCTGCCTTCACGTTCTGAATGTTGTCACCGATCAACCATGGCTGGAAAATTGAGTACAGCAATATGTCCCAGAGGAATGCGTAAGCGAGCCGCTCCGAAACCACATAGCTCTGTGCATACTGCCACCGTTCCACGAAGTCGCCAAAACCAGCATCTGCACGGCCAAAGAGAGCCCAAACAATGGACAAAATGCAGACAGCCCCACCGACGGTGCCCACAACCTGTGCACCTTTAACCATAACTGAACCCAATTGTGACCTTGGTGACGGGGACTGGTCGGTATCCGGGGCATTCAGTCGGATTGCCATGTAAGGAATCAAGAAAGCTGAAGAGAAGAGATACAAAAGAAATGTTGTTTAGACAACCTGAAATGTTACATCCATGGGCTGTTGCCAATGAGAATGTGAGATTATGAGAGCATACTGTTTGTGAGGAACATCTGAAAACCCCACAAGACATCGAGCGATCCCTGGTACCGGTCCCTCCTAGAATCCGTGAACAGCAGTGGCGCAAACATCAGCGTCCAAGCGATCACAAAGTTAAACAATCCTTCTGCCATCTGGTGGGGAGAAGGCACAGCATTGATCAGTGCAAGAATGTATGTGCAACTGCGCATTACTGTCTTGCAACAAATTTGAATAATCGGTTACTTACAGGGTGAAGCACTGGCGATTCCAGCAGTTGAACGCCAGCTACACTGCCCAGCAAACTCACCAACGGAATTAGGCCCACAACGTTGGTAAATGAACTTGGGTGGATACAACTACATGGAAATTGTGCTTACCAGAGTTGAGCAGAGGAAGGATGAAGAAGAAGTTGAGCGAGAGGCCGATGAGGTCGCTGATGGTAGCCTGGGAGATTGCCCACACCGGGTCACCCTGCATGATAATGATCAAAGTTACAGACTACCCTTCTCTGCAAGATTTCATCTCCCTGGACACGATTGCATCAAAATGAGCAGTGTTTGAGCTCATAATATTTGCATTGTTCGTATCAAGAATTCACACCTGAAGGCAAATGCAGAACGATTTGGGGACAGAAAAAAAAAACTCAAACGAAATTAGAGAATCGTGTTTGGAGCTCACTAACGGACCGGTGCATAAGGGAGGAGGAAGAGCCAGAGTATGTAGGCAGCCTCGGCGCCCCAGAGCGCCGCCTGGAGCCGCGAGCGCGTGCCATCTCCATCTTCTGCGGCCACCTCGCCGCGGCCGCTGCCGCGCTTCGCCGCGCACGGCACGGGGGGCCGAGCCACCAAGCGCCCCGGCCCGGGGAAGCCTTGTGCGCCGCGGCAGCCGCCGTGCAAGACCAGTGGCCACGCTGCGGCACTGGTCCGCAAGACCGGAGGGGCGAGGCGGGTGCGGGTGGCGACAAGACAGGGAGAGGCGCTGCAGAGGGCGGAGATGGGTGGCGGTGGCGCCGCCATGGTCGCGGATTCGCGGCCAAGCGGGAGCGGAGCAGGGATAAGCGCGACTTGGTGGCTGGTGGGCTGACAAGCCAGCAAGGCAACGCTATCACTTTGACGGTCGCGCCTTGCGCCGCGGCTACTTTGGGCCGTCAGATCTGACCTTGCCACCGTGCTTAGGGTCAAGCTGCCATATACCCGGCTGGCCGGCCGCCGGCCCGCGTGAGCTGGAGGGCGCGCGGCTGCTCGCTCCAGCGCGGCGACCGGCGAATCGAGCTCGCGCCGGCCTTGTACTCGGGTCCTTGCTGTGGGAGTCAGATGAGAATCGGGCGCTGATTGGTGCTACTTGCAAGGGCTTGAGTGGGAGATGAGTGGCACGGGGCCGAGCGATTCCGGCGGGGAGGACGTCGGCGGCGGGCGGGAGGAGGAGCCCATCAAAACTAGGGGGGTTCTATGGAAATATTCAGAACCAAAATAGGGTCCTAAATGCAAATAAACGGAATCGCGATTATTAATCGCGATCCAAATCAGGAGTGTAAATGAAAATTCTGGGGAGATTTTTGCAAAAAAATCGGATCGCGATTATTAATCGCGATCCAAATCAGGGTTCTATATGTAAAATGTCCGTCCGGCGACACGCCGCCGGTGAGGTCGCGCTGTTGCCGCCGACCTCCGCACGCTCCGCCTCCGCGCATCTCGCCCTTGCCTTCGTCAGGTACGCGGCCCAACCGCGGGGCCGATCCGCTCGCCCGGCGCATATCGTTCCTCCCATCCGACGGAGATGCGGCCCGGCCGGCTGCGGCGGCGCGTCGTCGAGAGCGCGCGACGGCCAGAGGCGGCGGGCGATGATCGCCGCAACGCAGATGATCCCGAAGATGGACGGCATTGCGTGCCAGATCTCGATGGGTTTGGCGTATTTTTACTAGCGATGAATCGCATTCGTCAAATCAAACAATTAGAATCGAGCCGTGGCGAAACTTTGTTGTCTTCTGGTTTGGTACAGAGATTAGCAGTTGAAACTAGTACTATGTTCATCCCGGTTATTCAGTCAGAAAATAAAATTTCTCTTTCCTTGCATTTGTGTCACATAGTTCTCGTCGAAACAAGCATTACTGAAAGGAAACGGTCTTGCAGAAAATGGTGCCGAGGCACAGAATTCAGTCAGCCGAGTACCATCTTGATGGCCATGGTGAAATTCTGTACTACCTAGCAGGTAGCAGGAACATCGTCCATCTCAAAAATTCCCGTAACGAACTAAGGATAGATCCACGGCGCACACATCTTTGATTCACATAATCACATGTCACTATATAGCTAACATTATTCGTCTCATCTGCATGCTGCAACTACACAACTTGCAGATGTTCCGACAGTTTATTCAAATTCAGAGCACCGCAAAAAGCCCCCATCGCTGAATTAACCGCACGCCGATTCTTTTGCGTCCATTTTTCGGCCAAGCCGCGACGTTTGAAGCAAGGCAACTTTCTACTACCATCTGTAGCGAAGCGCCGTCTTCTACTATCATCCGTAGAAACACAACGCCTTGGCTAGCTTCGGCAGCTTGTTGCATCGTCCTCTGTATTTCGGCAGACAGACTGCAGCCACACCCCAAGCTTGTAAGAGAAGGTAGAACCGCGTGCACGAGGGTGACAATCTGTTGGGATGGTGTCACGTACGAGCAGGCGTCAGGGTTCAGGAGTAGAACTGGAATGTCGACGCGTCCTGGATGATGCTCCGTAGCCCGCCGATGGTGGACGTGAGCATCAGCAGCACTCCGACGACGATGCAGCCCTGACAAAACAAAATCAAACCAAACAGGTGAACAGTCAAATACCTGTCCCAGAAGTCTGAACTCTCCCAGTTTACGAGAGTTCAGATCAGAGTGGCACAGAAGAGCTGTTATCGCCTACCCAGTTGGCAAACCACGACGCGCTGAACCTCGGCGGCTTCTTGATCTTTAGCCACAGAATGCAGGGGAGCTGCAAAGATCACCGAACAAGTTTGATCACTGCTGGTAACCTAGTTAGACACGAGAAATTTTGCCATTTTGGGCATGTGGAGGCAGCTTACGAAGTAGGATGTCGGGGTAAACCCAAACCCTCCCAAGAAACCGAGGAGGTCGCCGAAGAACGGGAACGTCACCGCGATGAACAGCGTGAATGCTGCAACGATGTCCGCGGCCATCCATGATTCAGATTCACAAACGTAAATGGAAGGTTTCAGTGTCTCAGTTCTTACCAACGTAAGCTGATCGAGCCACGAGACGGAGCAGCAATCCTTGAGGCACCCTGAATCTCGTGATCAGAATCGTCTCAATGGATTCGAATATCGGCATCGCATACACCTGCCAAAGTCGCAGATTCAGAGCTTTTTTTTTTAGTTCGGTTGTAGCTCAGGTGTGAACCATGCATGCGCCTTTCGTCTTCACTGACATACATGGCTCGACGTGCCATTACATGTGCAAATGAACAAACACATTCTATCAATATATACAGTACTTGATCACCTGATAGCTTCCGACGACATGGATGACGACCATCATGTTGGCGGCGGCGACGAGCCATGGAGGCCGCTGCAGCGCGACGAGGACGTTGTCGCCGACGTCGCGGCCGAACGCCCAGTACCCGGCGATCGCGACGGGGAAGTAGCACGCCGCGGTGACCATGTACGCGGCGACGGTGCCCTTCCACATGGTCGCCCCGGACGGCTTGGTGGGCGTGGACGGGATCGTGGCCTGGATCTCCAGCACCACGCCGTGCCCCGCGTACGCGAACGCCACCTGCCCCAGCGCGCCGAACACCCGAAACGCCGAGTCCGCCGCCGGCCCGTCCCTGTACGCGTAGCTCACCCCGGTCACCGGCCCGCGCGCCACGCACGCCGCCCACGAGATGGTCGAGTAGCTGAGCGACATGGCGGCGGCGAGGAAGGAGACGGCGGTGATGGCGTCGAGATTTGGGAGCTGGGAGAGGAGGAACTGGAAGGAGCCGAAGATGCAGATCCAGTAGGACTGGTGCAGCGGCGCGCAGGTCGGGCAGACGGACTCGGCGAACTTCTGGAGGCACTTGCCGCCCGTGACCATGTACACCATGTCGCAGCCGAGCTGCACGATGAGCTGCTGCGGCACGACCAGCCAGGGCCCCAGGCGCGGGCCCAGCGCGTGCGCGCCGAGGTCGCGGAGCCGGTCGAACCGCACGCCGGGGACGCACTCGTGGAGCTCGATCAGCAGCCGCAGCGTGTACAGCGTGATCCCCCACGACGCCAGCAGCGCCAGCACCCCGGGGCCCCTGGAGAAGAGGAGGAACAGGTTGTCGAGTGAGCCAGCAGCCGGTCATGGCGCGCGAGAGATCAGGGGCTCTTGGGCCGTGGCGCGTGGGTTGGTGCTTACCATCCTAGGTGAGCCATGGCGTACGGGAGGCTGAGCACGCCGGCGCCGACCATGGCAGTGACGTTGTGGAACGTCACGTACCACCACTTGGCGCGCCGAGGGGTGGCCTGATCGGTCGCGTCATCGACGACCTGGAAGATAAAAACAACATTATCTCGATCAAAACCAGCATCGGCCAGGACGTTCACGAACAATTAGCAGGCAGCAGGCATCTATCCGTCAACACTCCCAAATTTTACTGCATGCAAGCTAAGTCATCGATATGTCCAAGACACCAAGGGGCACTCCCAGACCTTGGGAAGAACTGACGAAGGGGAGACCATGGCCAGTCCTCGTCAGGGTTGCTGCTGCACTGCACTGAACGCACCAGCTGATCAGCACAGGATACCAATTCGGCCGCATCGCAGGCCTCGTACTTATAGCAGCTCGTTACCGATAATGGGCATCATAGCTAGCTCATTTTTTCCCGGGAAAAAGAGTCCCGGAATTTAGGTACCCGCACTGCAGAAATGAAAAGGCCGGTGTAGATCATTAGCGTTGTCGGTAAGAAATGATTAGGTGCCGAAACAAAAGGAGCGGCCTCGGTTCATCCATGAATTATGAAAACTTATCGGTTGGAAAGACGTGTTGCGTCGAATAGATCCCAGGGAATCTTTGCCCCGTCAAGCTCGTGCATAATCCATCCGCGATCGATTTTGAGCGATCTCGCTCTTACTAATGGGATTCTTTTATTTCTTCGCCCATGTATGCTCCACGGAACGAGTAAAGCTTCTAGAGGATATGTATCGGAAAAAGAGCAGCTTATGCTTGAATAACCTGGAGCTTTATGCCGTCCAGATACACGGGAATTCTGGCGACGAACATGATAGCTGAATGCAGTGGCGAGTGCAAAGGCAAAGCGAAATGGCCGTACGGTTTTTTTTTGGTTAGGTGAAACACCTAAAGAGGAGGCAGGACTGACAGGAGTACTAATTGGCTTCATTAGGAACTCTCAACGTTTGAATTAATGGTCGTGTATACAGGTACAAAGTTCTCAGTGGAAACTCGAAAGTGCATGGGTGTGTCGTAGTGTGTACTGATGGTTTCTGCAGCCTCTGATGAGAAAGGTGCGGCGGAAAGCGGCAGATGTTAGTGCCATGAGAAAGTTGATTTGGGATCGGCAAGAGACACGTGCAGCTATCGGATGAACGAGGTTCTACGCGGAGAAAGAGATCGAACAGAGGAATTCTTTACCGTTTCTAAAGGACAAAAACAAAGGGTGCACACAGGGTACTCTCATGCATGCTGCGTGTCACCGAAACATTAGCAGAAAATAAGATTAGACCAGTGACCCTTTTACTGCTGAAAAGATTCTCAATGCACTAGCAAAATCATCGGAAAAAGCTGAGGATTTACTGAGTTAGCCATGGACAAATCCCTAGTACTATGAGTGGTAACAAAATTTACTCTTTTTTTCATTCCTTTTTTCCCTTTTAGAAAGGGAAAAGCTAAACAAGCACCCTTTAAAAAGCGACTAAAATTATTGATGCTGCCCCTTTGGTTTTGACATCGAAATGGCTAACATGCTGCTGGGCCTGAAAAATAAATGGGCCTGAAATGTGGTTCCGTCACTTGGACGAGATTGCAAACTGTGTGAAGTGTGATTGTGTGAACGTCGGGCATTTTGCCATTTTCCAAATTTGGTTCTTTCCAGTCCTCAAAAAGCAAATACTAGGTTCTCTCCTCGTGTCTCACTGGATGACTGGATCAAGATGTGGAGTACATATGCATGTTTGTACTTTTCTGGATTGGAGGCTTTTCCTTGTTCTAAAACTGTGTCAGGTTCCCGGCGTTCACTTAAGAATGAAATGAATGCGTATCAGCTAGCGTATGTTTGAACCCGGATATATAGACGTCGTTCTCCACGGCACTCCCTACCGCTCCAAGCAGTACTAACCAAGGCACTGCGTGGTCCTGTAGCACTAGACTAAAGCTTGCAGCCTGCAGAAAAAGAAAATATTTATGCTGCTTTCGGTTCCTATCACCTCACTTCAGTTTTTCAATTCATATATGCAAAATAGTTAAGCTGTTTCACTTTTTCCCAGTGTTAAATCAACTTGTTAACGATACATTTCCACATCAAGGATTGTGTGATGGATCAAGTAGACGAGGGTAACATAACACACCGATATAGGAGATCAGATGCGCTCAATGTCCAACCCCCAATAGAGTGACAGACTGATCTACTGCGCTTGGTGGCACTATGCTATTTTGAAATGACTCTAGTATTGTTGTGTGGGCTTGTGGCATGCAGTCCAACATAGACGCCGTCTCAGCTAACGGGGAAAGGGTCTATGCATGTTGCGCTGCCTCAACATAGCCATTGTAACACCAAATTGGGCAGCAGGACTATGACTCAATGGAATAAGACAATTGATGGCATGTGTGATTATATAGTGTGCAAGCGGAGGAAAGGAAATGATGCGCATGAGTGCGTGACATCATTAGCCGTAAAATTAGACCAGAAGTAAAAGTAGATTATATTCAGACTTGGTTGGTTCTTTTTTTTTGTGAAACGGAGACTGGGCAATGGCATCTCAGCCAGACAAGGGACAATGACACTATATGACAGGGACCGGCTAACAATTGCTGAATTTTCTACCAGCCAACTTGCCATTTTTCATTCAGCTTCTCAATAGTATTTTTGGCGGGTCCCTAGAGAACCTTTTGAACACCTATCATCCCGTTTGGAGACACATGCCACATCGAATATTTAGATACTAATTAGAAGTATTAAATATAGGTTAATTACAAAACTAATTGTATAAATAAAGGCTAATTCGCGAGACAAATCTATTAAGCTTAATTAGTCCATGATTTGACCATGTGATGCTAGCCAATCATGGATTAATTAGGCTTAATAGATTCGTCTAGCGAATTAGCTTAATTTTATAATTAATTCACGTTTAGTCCTTCTAATTAGTATCAAATATCTGATGTGACCTGTTTTTAGTCTACATATCCAAACACCCTTATACCATCGTCATTTTTTCCGTGTTCGGTTACATGCATATTTCTTAACATAAAAATTGGATATAGTTTTTGCTTTTCAATTTCGCCAAATACGTGATGAACAGCATCGAGGTGCGTAGGAGAACAAAGCACCGTGACCGGAGTCCGGAGGAACCGAGGCAGTTTCCACAGAAAATGGCACACCACAGACCACACTAACACGGCGTCAACGGCCGCGACCGGGCCGCGCAGATGATGGTGGGCGGCTGGTTGTCGCGCGGCCGAACCGCTCGCAGCCGCCGCCGTGGGCGCGACGCCTCCACACCGCGTCACGCGACGCTCGCGCAGGGCCCCACGGCCTCCTCAGCGCCACGTCTTCTTCTCCCTCTCGCCCACGCTCCGCCCGGCCGCCGCCCTGCGCGTCGACGCCGAACAAGCCCACCTCGCACGCCAGTTTTTACCCGCACCCGGCTCACGGAGGGGCCCGTCACGTGGCCAGCGAGCCGATCGGGCCCACGTACCAGTGCCTCGACCAGCTTGCGCCCCGTGCGAGTGTGCGAGAGGGAGAATCCCTTTTCTTTTGCCCCCGCGCCGCCGCCTTCCCCCCGGTCCAGCGCGTCCAGGCTGTCGCTGCGTGGGGCCGGAGGCCCCGACGAGCTTATCACCAGGGCGCCCCGGGCCCACCACCACCACCAGCAGCAGGCACCCTGACATGTGGACCAGGCTGTCCGGTCCCCACACGTCGTGACGGCCTTGATGGCTCCGCTCCTCCGCCTGACCGTCTGCCCGGTGGGGTCGGATGACCACATGCGCCGCGCGGGCTTAGGGCTGCCACGGTGGCGTGGACACGCGTCGCGGCGTGATTGGGCGGAGGGACTCGGAGGCAGCCCTTTTCTAGGCCCCCGGGGAAGCGCCGCCTCGTCGCAAACCCCCCCCGATTCGAACGCCGGAGCGCGAGGAAGACGCACGCAGAGGTACCGCTCCGCTCCCCGCTCCTCCGGCTCTCATCGTCTCTTGGTTGGGTCACTACCGCTTCGATCCCCTTTGTTCCCGATGTTTGGCTCGTATTTTCGCTGGATTTTTTCTCCCAAACCTCTCGTTTCCGCATGGACTCGCGGCGCGTTTACTGTAGGTTTGGCTCCCTTTGCATCGAGTAGGCGAGTTAGGTGATCCATGTCCTGTTGATCCGACGGGATTAGCATGCGAAACGGTCAAATCTTGAATCAACTGGTTCTGGTGTGTGTGCATGCTGACAGGCATGGAAATTTGTATTTCCCCTGCTTGTTCGTGATCGTCGTTTCTCAGATCTGGCGCTTCACTAGGTTAAGCGAGGTGTCAAGCTTGGGGACATCTAAGTTTCTAGTACACAAGCTTTCAAAATAATCCAGCATCAAGTTTAGTTGATGTTTATGTGCAGGCAAAATTATCGAAGCAAATACACTAGCACTTACTTTTACTGTTAAATTACGGGAATTGGTAGGGGTTGCCCACGATTTTTATTCTAGAATTCCCCCTCTGAATTTTGAGCCACAAGGGAATGGGTATCAGTTCCACAGATGTCTGCTCACTCCTGTATTCATGTATCTTAAATCTTAGAGGAACGGATTGGCTCACTGCTTCCCACAATTCTGCAGATTTGGCACACTGCAAGTTTTAGGAACTGAACCATAAGATGGCATCAGCGGAGCTTTCCCGTGAGGAGAATGTGTACATGGCCAAGCTCGCCGAGCAGGCTGAGAGGTACGAGGAGATGGTTGAGTTCATGGAGAAGGTAGCCAAGACCGTGGACTCGGAGGAGCTCACCGTGGAGGAGCGCAACCTCCTTTCTGTTGCATACAAGAATGTCATTGGAGCCCGTCGTGCCTCATGGCGCATCATCTCCTCCATCGAGCAGAAGGAGGAAGGCCGAGGCAATGAGGACCGTGTAACACTCATCAAGGACTACCGTGGGAAGATTGAGACTGAGCTCACCAAGATCTGTGATGGCATCCTCAAGCTGCTCGAGTCCCACCTTGTCCCCTCTTCCACTGCCCCCGAGTCCAAGGTCTTCTACCTCAAGATGAAGGGTGACTACTACAGGTAATGTGATGCCCAGTAAGACTTTCACATTTGTTATGGGATTGTGTTTTCATTTGACTGATTGAATCGTGATGATTAGATACCTTGCTGAGTTCAAGACTGGGGCTGAGAGAAAGGACGCTGCTGAGAATACCATGGTGGCATACAAGGCTGCCCAGGTCAACATTTTTTTTTGTTTCATTTGTTAACCAATGTCCAAGTTTGTTGGTGAAGCATCATGCTTGTGTTCTTCTTACTACATGTATAGATAGTTTACTGAAAGCATCTTGGTTTGTGCTGCAATCAGGACATTGCTTTGGCTGAGCTGCCTCCAACTCACCCTATTAGGCTTGGTCTGGCACTTAACTTCTCAGTGTTCTACTATGAGATTCTGAACTCACCTGATCGCGCATGCAGTCTTGCAAAGCAGGTTTGTTTTTCTGCACAATTTGATGTTTGGTTAGTATATTTTCTTTGTGGATCTGGAATGTTTGTGTATGGAATTGCTGGTCTGTTGTCGATGATATGCTGCAATTGTATGATCATTTGCCATAAGACCATTGTTAATTGTGCGGTAAGGAAAAACATGGGCATAGGACATTAGTGTCACCATATTTTCACACTAGAGGACCATATGTACTACGTTGTTACCTTTTTCTCCTTTTTTTGCATTTCTAGACTCCATACTGCTCATCCTTTTACTTTGGTGACACTTTTATGTTACCTTTTCTGGTGCGTGAAGCCTATTGTATATTAGAACTGCATTAATATATAATACTATTTGCTTTTGGGTCATACCTGCAGTCATAAACATGTGCACTTTTTATGCAAGGTGCACACTTTCTGATATGGACGGGAAACCGAACATTTTGGTTCCTTACTATTCCGTAGTTGACTTAATGGAAATTTCATGGAATTAGTATGATGGGAGACAACATCTTTTAATTGCTTGTCAACTGTTCTGCTGAGTGTGCCCACGAGAAAAAGGATCCTATTGGTGTACCTAACCTTTAATCATTATCTGCCTTAAAAGTTGACCTATACTTAGTATGGCTATTAGGTGTCATCAATTTCAAATTGTCCTTGAGTTTGTTATGCAAATTCTTTGGATCTGCATCAAATTGACTTTAGGAGAACAAATATTAGGTTATCTTTTGCAGTCGTTCATATTGCTTCTTAAAAGGTTTTGGGTTTAGGTATCCTCAGTCGCCCATAGACATCACAATTGCTTCTTCACCCTGGTGCAAAGATTGGTATTTAGCAATATTGGTATTCTGCTTTTTATGGGTATATATACCTGGTCAATTCTTTGTTTGTGAGAGTAAACTTAGTGTGGCTTGTGATGTTACTAAACTGCAATGCATGTGACCTTGTCGAAAATAGGTCATGCCTTTGAATATTTCTAATCCTGTCTGGTGTTCTGAAGTCTTCTGCGAGTCAAAGAAGAATGGAGATTTTGGTTATTTAGAGTCTGTTTCTTTATTGAAACCACTGACATGTGACAGACATCATGCTGATGCTCCCTCCTTTGCAATTGCAGGCTTTTGATGAGGCCATCTCGGAGCTCGACACCCTGAGCGAGGAGTCCTACAAGGACAGCACTTTGATCATGCAACTCCTTCGTGATAACTTGACCCTATGGACTTCCGACATCTCGGTAAGACCTAGTATTTCCCAAATATAACGTTCTGACACTCCTTCCTTGTATCCTCCTGATATCACTCAGATTCTGAAAAATTTATTCGTTTTCCTTGGCTGCAGGAGGACCCTGCGGAAGAGATCAGGGAGGCACCCAAGCACGACTCGAGCGAGGGGCAGTAAAGACGGATTTACGTGCCCTAGAAACTAGTCGCTAGTGTTTGCTGCTGTCTAATGACACTATGCAATGTGATCTGGACCCTGGTTTCTTTGGTGCGACGCTGTAGCCGTGCTATGATTATTGTCGGGAAAATCTGTGGGCTCCCCATATGAGATGTTGCCGGGCAAGGCCTCGGGTGCGTCCCACTTGTTGGTGGGGGTCACTGGAGCCAGGTTTGGTTGGGTTGGGAAGCCCTTTTAAAACTGTTGGTGTTACTTTGTATTTTACCTTTTCATCGCAGTTTATTGTGAGTGGTCCTGCGTCAATTGCTGTCTCTTTTTGGGCTTCTTTAAAGTAGTGTATTCACAAATTTTCCCCCGACCCATCTCTTGATGAGATGTTTTGTTCTGGTCGGATAGGATGTCTCTCCTTCTAAGGCAATCGGTAGATCTCTATACCATCTGTCCTAAACTTTGGATTAGAATTCAAGATCCAGGAAAAAAAACGATCTAGCAAATCTGCTGCCAGGAAAGCTCAAAACATTGATTCTTTCTTCCAAGCAAAGGCTTCGCAATCGCACCCCATTCATCATTCTCCTCTCTTTTCTGGGTCTGCGTGTTGCGAGCAATCTATGACGCGCGGGCTCTCCAGAACTCAGATATTACGTCGCCACCAGTCATCATTCTCCTTTCTTTTCTGGGCACTCCATTGTTCTGCCGACACCACCTGGGATCACGTTCTGCTACGTGTGCGTCTCGGCCTGATCTGCAGCGAGCATTCACAGGGTTCTTGTCTGCAAATGCAATTTCAGTGCGGTTCTGCTAACATTCATGTTCACGTCTGGAATCAGGCCATACAACAATCGTCAGTCTAAAATTGGACAGACAAGAAACCATCCATCAGGAGTCCCACTAGCTCGAATGTCACAACCAGAGCATTATTGGAAACCGAGGTAAACCTTCATATTGAGATGTAAGTCAGGCTACAGCTTTGTAACTCCAGATCACAAAGTACAGCAATGGTTGCACAGCAGCCCGTTGCGTCGGTACAAAGTAGAAGCTACAGAGGCTTTGGCTGTTCTACAATTTGTGGGCAGATAAATTTACCTCTAGTACCAACGAAGCATGGAGCGCTGAGGGTCATCTAGTACAACTTCTGTTCAAAATTACAATTTGCACTGCATCTACACTTGTGAGTAAACAGATTTCAGGTCTCATTCTGGATGGGCAAGTGGCTCAACGGCAGTTCTGAAGAGAAGAATGTAGACCTTATCAACGGAGAAGTACAAGAAACCTCCCAAGGAGTGAGTGACATAGGAACCAAAGCTTGTGCCGACAATGCAGTGCCAAGCAGGCCCATATGTTGTATCAAAATCCTTTAAAAATAGCGAGAGAGAGAATCAGTCACCAGATATCAAGAAAAGTGAGAATGGAAGAACAAAAGGATGGAACTAAATCTTCAATACTTGAAACAAACACAACAGGAAGCCATCAAGCATATCACACCAAGTTATCCAATCATCACAATTCAATCAGTCAAAGGCAGGTTTCTGTGGATGCTAACATGAGCTAAAGAATTTTAGAGAACAGATTGAATTCTACAATAAGGTGTTATACTCTGCCACAGGAAACAAACTGGCAATTCCACTAAAATATCAATTGGTATTTGGTAATCAGATTTTGTAGTTCCTAAGTAGCTGCTGTTCTTTATTTCATAAATGACAAAGAAAGTGGAAGAGATGAATCTCCAGAAAGTGTATTGTGTAATTGAATTGCATGAGACTGTTCAAACTGAGAAAGTACCAAAGTAATGCACCAAGACAGTTTGCACTTGCATCACATCAAAGAATATTTGAATGTCCGTGGAAAAAGGTTGCCTATTTTACTAAATATATTTGTAGAAAATTGTCAAACTGTAACACTATGCAAGTAAAAGCAGGCGATACATCAATCCACACGGTCACATGCATAGATAATATGCACATCATGCATTTTCTTTGTGTGGAAATCTAAGAAATTTCCTAAATTCAAGAATACCATAGAGGAATCAAAGTTGATCCCCCAATCATAACAATACTTTTCATGAATTAGCAATTAAGAGACACAAAGCTTAAAGGGGGAAGGAAGGGACCAAAAGAACATAAATAGTGACATCTTTGTTCAATATCGTGGCTGAACAAACCAAGTCTTAGATTCTTAGCTAGTATAATGACTTATAGCCAAGTAGATAACTTAAACCACAAATGGTGCACGTTAGGAACAAGGAGGTCATGTCAAGTTATCAACGTATACAGGCAGTAACCAAGTGAAAAACATGTGCAAATCTAATATAGTAATTCTAAGTGCATCAATTATGCCAATATCTCAATTTCTGGTTCAACTGACAAGAAAATTGAAGTTCATCACCACCATTTTGATCAGATCAACATAAGCCATACCATGCACAGCTGCATCTCCTCGTGCCAACTTAGCCACCAAAAAAGCATGGAGATGGAGTAACTTTCAGCCATAAAAGATGCTAAGAATCCATTAGATCCTGGAATCAACAGCTGAGATCAAGCATTGCTCAACCATGAGAAATTGAGAACTTCCCATCCAAAGTTGATCTGACTATCTGAGCTGTGCGATACATGTCTCTATGTCAGCACTCAGCAAGCTGTCACCCATCCTCACATTTTCTCTATTGTCTTACCTTAGTCCCCTCCCACCTCTTCTCCCTATTGCCTCACATTTCCTTGTTTTGTGCAACAAGGAAACTAGAGGCTGACAGGCGACAGCCCTTTGTTGGCGGGCCAGTTTCCCATGTTCACCTCCAAATATGATTGTGACATGAAACTAGTAACCATCTATACGGCAAATGTATTAACTACTCTTGCACATCCTGAGTACTACATAACTCATAAATCGAGTTTTGTTTCAGGAGCGCAGTGGACCATCTCTCATAAATGGAAATTTTGAACTATCTGATCTGGCACTATCTCAGCCTCCCATTCAAATTTGGCCAAAGTAGCATTTGCATCAAACTCTCCCCTACTCCAAAAACATGGCAGCTTGCCAAGGTATTTCCAGTACTCTAAGAAGGTAAAGTGGGCTCTAGATCTTACTCCAAATCGAGTTAACTATGCATTTGTCTTTGATTTCTGTCCGCACACAGCAATGGGTGAAACCAACATGCTTGATGTTTGGCTTAACAATTGAGAGATTTGTTTAGGTGACCATAAATCCAAAAATAAACAGGCAAAAGAACAGTAGAAACAATCTTTCTGTACAGTGTACCTTCTTGAGCGCGAGCGCGAGGCGCTTGCTCTGGAGCCGCGGCATGGCGGCGACAGCCTCGACGGCGATCCGGACGGCGCGCCGCTGCAGCGGCAGGGGCATGTCCGCCGCCCGCACGCACACCGCCACCTTCCCCTCCCCCTTCGCCTCCGCCGCCGCTCTCTCCTTCGCCTTGGTGTCCTCCTTCCCTCCCTTCCCCTCCTCGAGAACGCGCGGCGCCGCCTTCAGCAGCACCGGCTCCACGACATCCACCTTCCCCTCCGCGACCTCCTCCTCCTCCGGCTCCGGCTGGGGCGGGTCGGCGAGCCTGGTGCGGCGGACGAGCGCGCTGAGGTAGCGGCTGCGGCGCTCGAGCTCCTCGGAGGCCGGGTCCATGGTCAGCGAGCCTGCCGCCTGCGGACGGATCCTCAACACCCAGCACAGCACTAGCGGTGAGCACTCAGCAGCAGCGACAGCGGCGGTGGCAAGGGGACATGGTGACCGCGCGGGGCTTGGGGGGAGATGGGAGATGCCGAGGCGATCTGTCCCGGGGGAGCGGTGGTCGGCTGGGTTTTTCCTTGGGGTTTGGCGAGTCGGGGTGCGAGGCCGAGGCGAGTTTTGGGTTGCTGCTCCTGGAATTCGTGGGAGCAGCTTTTGAGACCGAGGCGTCGGTTTGCTTCCGCAAAACGAGCTTGTTTCTGCTGTTTGCTTTGGAGCCGCTTGCGTTGGGGTTTGGATCGGATGCATTCGCTTTGCTGTTTTCTCACACGCACGCCAGGATCTTTGATGGATGTATTTTTATCCCAGCATTCACAGTCTGATCGGCAGGAGAGTGATCGTGGTCTGTGGCTTTGGTGGTGGCCAGGCGGCGTGGCACGAGATGCCCAGAGCAAGTCTCTCCATGACTAGCAAGGAGACAGAAGGCCAGCGGGCACGTGTGGTCCCCGCAGCACCTGACTATCCGTTTGATCTGCCATGGGCGTTTGACAAACTGTCGGGGGCCGGGCGAGGCGACAGGCGACCACCACCCGCTCCCGCGTCGCGCCGTCGCTGCCCACCGGCCCCGCCGCCCGCATCTCCCGCGGATCCAAGAACGGAAGAACCCCACCACCACGCCTCTTTCTTTTGGCGGACCGCGCGCAAAAACCTGCCGAGCGAGATGGGCCGAGTTGCCGGGCCAGTTTCCACTTTCCAGGGGGCCGTTAGCACCCGCCATTCCTATCTGACTTCCGGAATAGGATGTGATTCGTAGGGTGCATAGTCCTTGTGTAATGCACCTAGCCAGCGTTTGGTAACCTGGGGTGTTAGCCAGGCTTGTGTGGTGCAAAAGGAGGCTCCTAGCATGGCTTACCGGGAACGCAAATGAGTTGCGTTTCCAGCTATGCAGGCTAGCTTATGGTGTGTTTGGTTACTGGGTCGAGGTGGGTTGGAATGGGTCGGACCCTCATCATCCCGTGTTTGGTTAGGAATGAAGTGGGTTGGGTTCGACCCCCATAGGGAATATACCGTATAGATGCGGGTTAGAACGATCCCCTCAAAACGAGCGGACCATTCCAACCCAGTGAGCGAGCGTGTAACGCCGTGAGGGGCGCGGTGGGGGGCGTAGGCCGGCGGGGCGCAGGCCGGCGCCGGGAGGGTAGGGGGGTGGGGGGAGCAGGCACAGCGCGGCGCAGGCCGGCGGCGAGGTGGAGCACGCGGCGGCGGGGCGGAGCAGGAGCACGCGGCGGCGGGTCGGAGCAGGAGGCGCGGCGACGGGGCGGAGCAGGAGGCGTGGCGGTGGGGCAGAGGCGCGGCGGGGCGGAGTGGGAGGCGGGGCGGAGCGGGAGGCGGGCCGCGGTGGAGGAAGCCGGCGGCGGGGCGGAGCAGGAGGCCGGCGGCAGGGTGCGGCGCAGGCCAACGGCGGCGGGGCGGAGCAGGCGGGGCGCGGTGGAGGAAGCCGGTGGGGCGGAGCAGGAGGAGGAGGTCGGCGGCGCGTAGGGAGGAGGAGGCGGCCGGCGGCGCGTGGGCGCCGGGAGGCTCGGAGGAGCCGGAGAAGTCGGGGGCGTCGGGGATGAGAGGAGGCTGGGCGGCCCCAGGAAGAAGAAGGAGGAGGAAGGGAGGGAGGAGAGAGAGGCTGACAGGTGGGCCCCGCAACTGACAGGCGGGGCCCACAGCTAACGGTGTTAAAAGGACATCATCCCAACCCTCTCAACTTTTTCAACCAAACAAAAAACTGGGTCGGCTCCAACCCACTCATCCAAACACGAGCTGGGTTGGCTCCAACCCACAAAAGTGGGTCGGCTCCGACCCGACCCACGTCGTTCCAAAACCAAACACACCCTTAAGCTGTCGGTGGTTTTTTGGGTGAGTCGCTTCACCTCTCCTTTGCCTCCGTGCTTTCTTTTCTCACCCCACCGGGTGGTTGCCGCCGCGGTCCAGGCGAGGCACTCCCCCGCGGTGCCTCCCGCCGGCACCTCCACCAACGACTACGACACGCCCGTCCGGTCCCGCGCGCGGGCGAAGAAGAGCACCTTCACCCTCGCCGTTGGCGCCGCCGGCCCGGCCGCGACGGGGGCCTCCTCTGTCGGAGCAGCATCTGGGGACAGCAACAGGGGATAAGATGAGCGATTGGCTACCATTCGGTGTGGAGAAAATTGATAGGAGATGATTTGACGAGGCCACAAGAGATGATTAGGAGTAGAAGCGATGGACTGGTCACCTTTCGGATCCTGCGTCGCCATCGCCGGAGGAAAGGAAGCTGCTTGCCGCCTCGTATGGTGCTTATTCGCTGCCGTGGTCAACCTGCCTCGTTCCTCACCTCCCACCTGCCGTGGACGACGACGAGTTCGAGGAGGAGGACGAGAGCATGCGGTGCTCATCGCGCATGGCTGCTGGTGCTGCAGCGGTGCAAATCGGAGCCAACGGCGGCGAGCGACACGGATTGCGGGAGAGGAGAGAAGGGGGGAGATGATGGGCGGTAGAAATATAGGGTCATTTTTATTATAGTGTGCATCGTACCAAACATGAGTATAGCAAATTAGTTTATCTTTAGCCACCTAACTAAACACAAACAAATTGCATTGGTTTAATCTGGTCAAAATTGGCCTGAGTTAGAGTTAGTCTGGCTAGGAGCTAGTGCAGCCTACCAATCACTACCATAGTACTTGGCTTAGTTGTTTTAAGATTCGTGTACGACTCATTGGCCGTTTGATCGCCTTCCTCTTCCTCCCCTCTCGTGCCGCCGCTGACTCCCCCACGCCGCCGAGGAATTCAAGCCCGGTGGAGCGAGCGAGAGGTGGGGGAGTGGCCGGCGGCGAGTCGCGCGTTGGCTGGGGTGGTGGTGGAGACAGTGACAGGGTTAGGGTTAGGATTTGAGATTGCTGGGTGGGAGCTCCAATTGCCGGCGGCCATAGAAGAGGGGGGTCGGGGGTAGCCTGAAGGCTCAATGTGGTGGCGGGTTGGCCAGTAGCGGAGGTGAGGTGGTGCTCCGGGCGGGACTGGATGGCCGGTGGGCCGATGACCGGCGGCGGTTGTGAGGAAGGCCACTAGGTTAGGAAGGGCGGGGTAGCCGGGCGGCAGCGGTTGGTGGGCGATCAGCGCGGCGGCCGCTGGCCGAGGCTGCAGCCGCTGGGCGCAAGGTAGAAGAAGGTGGTCATGGGCTTGACGGGCCTAATCCATCCTCCATACGTGGCACACAGAAGCTAGATAGGAACCCCTTTGCACCCGCCGCTCAAGCAGAAGGGAAAGAAGGAACGTCGGGAACAAAAAAGCACCTGAGTGACTAACAACTTGTTTGGGTTGAGGAGCGGCTCCGTCCAGGACCATTTGCTTCTTCACAAGATCATTTTCCCCTAGGTTTAGATGGTTCCGAACGAGGTCATCCGATACTGTATTGTAGATTACTGCCTGCGGTATGAATAGCTTGGTGACGGATTGTTCGATGCCGTGCCTCAGACCAAACGACGTGATTAGGCTTAGTTTGGGTCGGATGGTTCCGGACGGTACGACGATACAAACCAAACACGCTATAAATTGGCGCTACTAGAGCTCGGATGTCCGATGGACGCTCCGTTGCAACATCAAAATACAACATCTGCAACATCAAAAATATATAGTTGCAATATTGAAACAAATAAATATGTCGTTCGTTTTCGGGATAGAAAATTCCCACCGCAATATAAACATTATGTTTCATGCAACTCGTTTCCAGGATAGAAAATTCCTGCCGCAATATGAACACTATATTTCATACAACACTCACTGTAAAACATGAAAAAATAATAGTTACAACATCAATACTTAACTATCGTAACATTTATCGGAGCATCCGATCTTTCTTCCCCGTCCGGACACCTGTGTCTTAGCATTACCGTACATGGAACTCTAGAAAATGGAACCGGTTTTTTAAAAAGGAAATGGTATTTTTTAGAAGGAAAATGGAACCCTTTTTAATATATTTTTACTCTTTTTTTTCTGTTCAGGTACGACCGCTTAAATGGATCAACCACGCTTTCCAGATAATAGTGCAATCACAGGAGCCACAACCAATATAAATGCTTGGTAGCATCACAGAATGACAGATCTTACCTGCGAGTCTGCAACAGGGAACAAAGCATAAACCAACAGTGCGTTCGCCCTCCTAGCATGACCAAGTCACCAAACTCGCCAGAAACGGGCCATACAAAATCCATGATGTTTGTCTAAACCAACAGAAAACGTGCAAGAGGCAAAAGCAACAAAATCTGCATCGGGTGTAGAATTCTGCTATTCACGAATCAGGACTACAGAGCGCAATCTGAACAGTCACCACCGTTCACAAAACGCAGTTATAAATTCCAGTATCGACCACAGAAGGTTGGGCAACAAATAGATTCCAGTTTCAACAACAGAAGGTTGGGCAACAAATCTGCAACATAAAAATCGTGACACAAACGCAATAGATGCAAATGACAGAATAGTTTGGGCATCCGAGATTAGTATAGGTTACAGCTATAGAATCCAACACAAGTTATGCAAGAAACTGGAAATTAAGATAATATACACAGCTCAGTACTCAATAGTCAGTAGCACCCAAGCCTACAATCGAAGCCAGGTACCAAGAGGGCTAAACAGTGCCATTCAGGTTTCCCTAAAAAAACAAACTTGAACCAGGAACTCATAACAAGGCTACAGGCCAAAGTCATGAACAATCAAACTACCAGACCAGACACCAAGAGCACTCATCTAGCAAATTGTGAAGCTAAAATCCAACAATGACAAGACCCAGCTAGAGTGCTCAAATCCTAGTGTCCTTCTCACAAGAGACAACTCCAAATTAACCTGATATTATAGCAGCTTCCAAAATGAAGAGAATAAAGTATCTAACACATAAACAGTTCATCAACCTGATAACAGCTTCACAAGGAAAAGATATACAGACCCCCTATAGAGAAATAAAGTACCTAACAAACAGTTCGTTAAACCTGATACCAGTTTCTTAAGGAAAAGACATACAACCCCCCCCCCCCCCAAAAAAAAAAAGAAAAAGAAAAATGAACAGTTAATGAACTGACAGACACCCAAACCTATCACCAGAAAAGGTATATGATCAACCCAAGATAGCATCACGACACACATTCAAATTTGAGGGCTATTCAAGATGTCACAGGTCTGAGTAAGCATATGCCAGTGAACATCTAACTATCCAATATCAATGCACCAAGACCAACACATCCGTCACAAAGTCAAATTCTGAAGCTACAATCCAAGATAAACCATATTGCTTAGACTCCAAATAAACCTGATGCAGCATCATATCAAGAAGGCCCTGGTAAGTTCTATCACTAGCGAACTCCAAAGTAACATGATAACATAACAATCACCTAAGGAAGAGAATATCCTTCTAGCACAATTAGAAAATAATCAACCGATGAGGAATCAGCAAAGCATTTAGGTTTTGTGAGGACCTTATTCAAGATGACACAGGAGTTTTATACACAAACCAAGACCTAACTAGAGCCCTTTTGAACAAAGGTAAGTAAGTAGCATCACACAAGGTTAAACTAACTGCAAACTCAGCAACACACTAATAACTTAGGATGAAGATTCAACCACATAGGAGGACATTAACCAATGCAAATCATAATGCATAAAAAGTATCAGATGGCTGCCACAACAGATTTCCAATTCCTGCAAAATTAGATAGCAACGAAATCAACAAGAGCATTTGCAGCTGAAGAATTAGAATGCAGATTCAACAATTCATCTATTTGTCGCATTAACCAGACAAATCACAAATGCGTTCAGACTTTAGACCCAGATCTTATTTGTAGCACAAGACGAACACATTTCGTTCCGAGACAACTGAAATTTAAGCGAGAGTTGATATCACTGTCTTTGAAGCCACAGTTTTAGTCATGCATAGCATAGCACAAGCAGGCAGATGCTCAAGCACCAAAAGGCTTACTTAAAAACAGACTAGTGAATCACCGGCCAAATCCAGAAGCATTGAGACCAAGCAGCATTTTGCCATTGTCACCAGCAGGAATGTATGCCACGTTCGGCGAGCGAGACAGCTCCGCGGCTATCTCCTTGGCCGCCTCGATCCTCCTGAGCTCAATCAGCCCAGTCCCAGCCATTGCCGTGGCCTCAGAGATGAGGCGCGCGGACTCACTCTCTCCCTCAGCACGCACGATGGCCGCGCGCCTCTCCTGCTCGGCCTTGGCGACGAGGAACTTGGAGCGCTCGGCCTCCTGCTGCGCGACCTGCTTCTTCTCGACGGCCTGGGAGAACTCGATACCGTAGGAGAGGTGGGTGATCGCGACGTCGTCGAGGATGATGTTGAACTCGCGGGCGCGGCGGATGAGGGCGTCGCGGACGAGGGCGGAGACGTGGGGGCGGTCGGTGAGGAGCTGGTCGGCGTTGAACTGGGCGACGACGGCCTTGAGCACCTCGTTGCCGATGGAGGGGAGCACCTTGTCGTCGTACTCGAGGCCGAGGGAGGTGAAGATGGTGGGGAGGTGTTCGACGTCGGGGCGGGAGAGGAGGCGGAGCGTGAGGTTGACCATCTGCAGGTCCTTGGTGCCCGAGTTGGAGGAGAAGTTGTGCGGGCGCGTGCGGATGTCGAAGATGTAGGGCTTCTGGAGCCAGGGCACGATGAAGTGGGTGCCCTCGCTGACGGTCTGGGGCAGCACGCCGCGGAACCGGTCGAAGATGACGGCGCGCTCGCCGCCGTCGACGGTGAAGAGCGACGCGGAGAGGAGGGAGGCCGCGGCGCCGAGACCCGCCGCCACCTTCGCGATGTTGGTCAGGAACGACACCGCAGCGGGACCGCCGGCCATGGCGCCTCTCTCGGGGGTTGGGGGGATTTCGGGGGGTGCGGCGGCGCGGGGGGTAAAACCCTAGCGAGGGGAAGGAGGGGGATTCGGTTTGGGGGGCGGCGGCGCTGTGCGGATCTGAGTGTGGCTTTTAGTGGTTTTGCGGGGGTTTATTGCGTGCGCATTGGGTCCGCCCATTTCTTGCGAGATAAGAAGGTCCGAAGCGGCGGTCTGTGTCATGGCGCGTGGGCCCGGAGGCGGTTTTCTTTTTGTTGGAAGGACCCGTAGCCGGTTTTTGGATTGGGAAACAAGAAAGAAAACTCGTTTGAATTTTGTGTTGCCGTGAGGGATGCGCCAAAGCCCACGCCGTGCCGCCAGATGGGCCTGACACCCAACCAACTTCGTAAATGGGCCGGTCGCCAGTGGCCCAACGTGCAGTCGTGGGCCCCGTGCGGCCATATTTGCTAGTTGCAACGGGCAGGATTCGTGCAAAAAAAAAAACCGCAAAGTGTTAAACCCCGACGCCGTGGTGCCGGGAGCGCACGCGTACGAGCGCACCACGTCGGAGGACGGAGGTGGGGCCGGCCGGCGCAGGTGAGCGCAGCGCACCGTCGCGCTTCAATGGGCAATGGCGCACGACAACGGATGCGACGCGGCGCTGTTCCGGAGGGGACACCCCTCGCCGCCCGGCACGTGGTGGCACGCACTCGCCAAGTGCAGCTGCTGAGGCTGGACGGGGCTCCACCGTCCACCCCCTCCGTCCGGCCGGGCGGCCCGCCGGCGCCCACCCACCCGCCCGTCCCAACTCTCCCCACGACGGACGGCGCTGATCTGACGTGCTAGTCCCAACCCCGGCCGCCAAGCGGGGACCCGGCGCACCGAAAAGGCGATCGATGGAATCGACCGATCGGGCCGTGCGGGCGCGCACCCCGGGTTGCTCTCATTCGCATCGTTCCGAAGCCGGCATCAGTTACTGCTCCCCACGACGCCTTTGCCTGCCTGCCTTGCCGTGCACACCAGTTCCTCCGACGCGTCGTGTCCTCCTCGCGTACCTCCCCGGCGCTACCAGCTCGCAAAGCCGCCGGTACACCGCTGCTAGCACTGTTCCCTGCACGACGCGACGCATCACATCGGCAGCCTCAAAGCGTCTTCGCCGCTCTGCGTCGGCGTTGCGTTGTGCCTCCCGAAAGGCGATGCGAATTGCGAGCGCACGGCGACCCGGCGGAGCCAGCAATAATGCGGCGGCGAGCATTATTGCCTGGGGTGATCGCCCACTGATTGCTGCGGACTCGTAGTGAGGAAGCGACGCGGCTCGATGGATCCGCCTTCTTCTTTTTAAAAAAGCCTGGCTGGCAACGAACATGACAGGGCGTGCATGATCTATCCAGCTCCCCGGCGGCATCCCAGTTCTTGCATAATTTTCCGTTCGAGGATTCAGCAGGGGTGGATGGATGCCCGGGAGTTCGTGGTCGGCAACTACGGCCCGAGAGCCAGAAGGATACGACAACCTCTCGTCGACGCGGTGCTGCCGTTGGAGCCGCGGGGCAGTTCGTATCCCGGGGACAGTCTGATATGCCGCCAACCAACGGCCATGTTCGTGTTGCTTGCTCGGCGATCTCACCAGTGTTTTGCAGTGTACAAACGCCAAACTGGGATTACGTCAGTCAGTTCGTGTCCGGTTGTTGTCGTCGTCGCTGTTCGACCCGGTCGCGTGTTCAGGATCAGGTCCTCTGACCTTTGAAGATTACCGGCGATGTGACGACGCCGTCCCTCACTGCAGTGCAACAGTTTCCAGCTGCTGATCTCAGACAGTTACTGGCCGGTTCAGAGCGCTCGGTCAATGCAGCAGCTAGTGGTACTCCGTACTGGCGCAGAAGCAAGAAAGCAACTCTGCTTTCGTAGTGCGAGTTGTTAGCTGGCGAGACATGGCACGCACGCACGATCAGACATGAGATCAGCTGAGATGATTGCATTGCAATTTGCAAATTTGCAATGGGCTCGAGCCTAAAACTTTTCCATTGAACATTAATCAGGTACTAGAAGTAATTACACATTGCGTGATTGCATCAGGGCTTCTCCTATCACCAACTTGACCACCATCTGCACACAAACACACACACATGCTGCTAAACGAAAGAATTCGGGAGGGAGAAGCATCAAGAGATTCATGAAACTTCATCAAAGAATAAACAGCACACGGGCAACGCTCTACGACAAGCGCAAGAAGACAGAACAAAAAGATCCTTTTTTTTCCTTCCGAACCTTCCATGAGTTACCGAATGATCACTACGCTGCACCCTGACATCAGAACACGAGTAACCGAACGGAGGGACGGACCTTAGCTCTGACGGATCGATCCGGTGGGCCTCAGCGGCCGGTCGTCGGCCTCGTCCATGGACGCGCTCCGTCCGGACCTCGCCGTCGACGCCGACCCGGCGGTGCCGATCTCCTCGATGCGCGCCACGATCTCTGGCATCGCCGGCCGCTGGTCCGGTGCGGGCACGGTGCAGTCCATGGCCAGCCGCAGCATCTCCACCATCTGCTCCTCGGCGCCGGGGTGCCTGAGCAGCTCCGTGTCGAACACCTCGGCCGTCCACTCCTCCTTCACCACGGAGCGCGCCCACCGCGGGAGGTCCACGCCCTCGTCGTGCAGCACGGCGTGCGTCGGCGCCTTCCCCGTCAGCATCTCCAGGAGCAGCACGCCGAAGCTGTACACGTCGGCCTTCTGCGACACCCGGCGCGGGTCCGCCACGACCTCCGGCGCGCGGTACCCCGCGACGCGGGTCGCCGCTGGCGCGCCCGCGGGGCCGACGAGGTGCGCCAGGCCGTGGTCGGCCACGCGCGCGTCCACCGACCGGCTGAGGAGGATGTTGGAGGACCTGATGTTGCCGTGCGTCACCATGGAGCCCGTGGCGTGGATGTACTCGAGGCCGCGCGCAGAGGCCAGCGCAATGCGCCTCCTCGACTCCCAGCTCAGCGGCGACCGGCCGGAGCCGCGGTTGCCTGCAGTTACTACCAACCCCATCAGAAAATCTCGTTCGATTTGATCGTCAAAAACAGAGAGGGGGTTGCTTGAGAAGGACAGGGCACGTACCGTGAAGCATGGAGGAGAGGCTGCCCATGGCCACGAACTCGTACACCATGAGCTTCTCGTCCTTGCTGAAGTAATAGGCCTGCAGGGGCACGACGTTGGGGTGGTCGATGCCGCCGATCGCCGCGACCTTGTCCCGGAACTCGCGCTCCGGCAGCGAGGTCTCCTTGAGGCGCTTCACCGCCATGACCGGCCCGGACTCAATCGCGGCCTTGTACGTGGTGCCGTACGTGCCCTTGCCGAGAACCTCGGCGGACGCGCGCAGCAGGTCCTCGAGGTCGTAGGGCCGAGGGATCCTCCCGAAGAAGAAAAGCTTCTTCTTCCCCACGGATGCGGCGGCGACGGCAGGCGGCACCGAAGGCGGCGGCCTCGCGTCGGAGACCCGCGGAGTGTAGCCGTTGGGGCTCATTGCCTCTTTGCTGTGCAGCGCCAGCTCTGCCGCGACGGCGTCATGGCTGCGGTAGGTTGATCTTGGCTCGCGCCTTAGCGCGCCACACACGAGGACGAGAACGGCCGCGATGAGCAAGAAGCCGAACGCACAGCCAATCACAATGCCTGCGATGGCGCCACCGGCGAGGTGGTGCCTGCCTCGTCCGCGGTTGTCTGGCGAGGCCGCCGGTGCTTCGGGCGCGAGCGCGGGAGGCCGCGTCGGTGATTCCGGCGTACTTGGCACCCGGCACGGCGGGAGGGGCTTGCCGCACAACGGCATGCCGAGGAAAGACGTCGCCGGCATGCCGCTGAGGCCCTTAGGCACCTCGCCGGTGAGGTTGTTGAAGGAGACGTTTAACATGGTGAGCGACGGCATGCTGACGTTCGGCAGCACCCCCGTGAGGCGGTTGCCGTCGAGGTAGAGAACTTGCAGCCGCCCGTTCTTGGCAATGCTCGGCGGTATCCTCCCGGAGAAGCGGTTCTCCGCGAGGTTGAGCTGCGTCAGCGCCGGGAGCGCCAGCACCGCCGCCGGGAGCTCGCCGGAGAGGAGGTTGGACTGCAGGTTGATCACCCGGAGCTCGACGCAGGAGGCGAGGTCCGGCGGCAGCGGGCCGGAGAGCGCGTTGTACCGCAGCGACAGCACGGCGAGCTTCGTGAGCCCGCCGAGCACGCCGACGGGGAGCGCGCCCCGGAGACCGTCCCCGGGCAGGTGGATCTCCGTGACGCGGCCGCCCGTGCAGACGACGCCCGTCCAGGAGCAGGCCGGCCGGGACGCGTTCCACGACACGGTCGCGGACCCGAACGGCGCCAGGAAGGCCTGCAGCGCCGCGGCGTCCGAGGCCAGGTCGTCGGCGGCCCGGGCCGCACCGGCCGCCAGGGCCAGGATCAGCAGCGCCACCGGCACGGCGGCGGCGGCGCGCGGCGGGGGCATGGCTAGCTAGCAGCGTCGCGCCTTTCCTTCTTTTTTTTTTCTTCCCCCGGGGGCGGGCAGATCACAATTCACACCATGCGGGGAGCAGAGCAGCTGCAGGGGTGGAAAGAGGAGGGAAGAATGGGAACAAGGCGGGGGAATATTGGAAAGAAGCTTTCTTCCACTGCTGCGTTGTCTAGCGGCAGCTGGCAGCGGGGAGAGGGGGCGCCGCCGTAACGGTATGTGATGCACGGTGAGATTTGGACGGCTTCTACACTGCCCGGTGGAACGTTCTATGGCCCTGATCAAGTCTTTGGCGCGGAGAAAAAAATTACTACATATGTAAATATTCTGTTTCTTTCTGAACTCCTACGTGCTGATTGTTTGGTTTGTAGCATCTGATTTTGGAATACATGGTTATGCTTTGTGCAATTATGCGTCCTGTGGATGGCGTAAACCTGGATGCATTGCGGCGAGACGCAGAGTTTCCGTTGGCGTTGGCATTGGCACGGCACGACAAGGTAAACGGGCGCGCGAGCGGACGAGCGCGACCGGGTCCTGGAGCCGTAACCGTCAGAGGCCGCCGCTTGCGTCTGCATTGGTGGCCAGTAAATGCCATCACGGTGGAATGTAATCGCTGGGAAAGTTTGGACCGTCACCATTGACTCCGAAAGCTAGCAACGTAATAAGCCGCCTTTCAGTTAGGAGCCGTGCCGTGGCACGGACGAACCAAGCGACCTTGAACACCGGCCGGACACTCGGATACCGACGGGACATGCTTTACGGGGCTGTTTAGCAGAGCTCCACGCAGCTTCAGATCCTAAAAAACAGCTCCGCTCCCAATTTTTCCAGCCAAACGGTTTTAGCTCTAGCAACTCCACCGCAGATCCGCTCCACGAAAATGGTGGATCTACCCCCAAATCCATGGTTTTGGTGGAGCTCCTCAGGGGCTGCTCCACGAAATCAAATTTGGTGGAGTTGGAGAAAATTATCTACCACTGCCACTCATTAGTAGAAAATGACCGGTTTGTTCTATTTCTTTTTCTTCTTCTCCGTGCAAAACGATGCCGTCCTTCTCTTCCTCTGCTACGCCGCCATTTGCCCCTGCACGCCGGAGCATCGCCCGCCCTTGCTCGTCCCTGCCCGCCAGAGCCTCGCCCGCCCCTGCCCGCCCCTACCGCTGGAGCGCCGCCCCTGCTCGCCTCTGCTTGCCCCGCCAGCCCTGCTCGCTCCGCCTGCCAAAGCCCCATCGCGCCTACCGCCGGAAGCAAGCGGCGCACGCCGGCGGGGGCTCGGAGCTGAACATCAACATCTGGCCCTTCTCCCGGAGCCGCTCGGCCGACGGCGGGTCCGGGTCGTCGAAGCCGCGGCCGCCCGCGTGGAAGGTCAGCAACGCGCCATGCTCGCGCAGCAACTCCCGCGGCGAGGCCGGTCCACCCTGGTGGTGGGCGGCGAGCCCCGGCCGTGCCGCCGCTGGCATGCCGGTGGGCTGGTCCAGCCCGGTCTGGCAGATCCGGCGACCCGTGGCCAAGCCCGCCCCCGCGCCCTTGGCCTCGGAGCTGGCGTTCGCCGACAGGAGGGCGCCGCCACCGCAGACGTACAAGGACAGCAAGCTTGTTGGCGCTGCCGGCGGCGGCAGGAAGCCCGGCATGGGCGGCGACGTCCAGGGCCTGAACCTGAGCGTGAACTCGTGCATCGGGTACCGGCACCAGGTGAGCTGCCGGCGGGCGGATGTCGGCGCCGCCCGTGGCCCCAGCGGCGGTGGGCTGTTCGGCATCAACGAGCGCCGCCCCTGCTCGCCTCTACTCGCCCCGCTCGCTCCGCCCGCCGGAGCTCCGTCTGCCCCTGCCGCTGGCGCGCGAGGTCACACTCGCGGCGACGAGGAAGGAGACATTTTTTTTCTGATGCATGGGTCCAAATTCTCAGTGAGACAAAGACAAGAGTGGAGCTGTACCAAACGTCTTTTGAGATCTTAGATCCACGGTGGAGCAGGTCTATGGTGAAGCTAGCTGGATCTATGGATCTGGAGCTGTTTTTTTAGAGCTGGAGCTCTGCCAAACAGGGTTATGTTTCACTCTTCCGCACGCACCCTTCTGTTGCTATCAGAAGCCCAGGCACAGGTGAAGTGAAATTCTGCGGGACTAAGACCCTTTTTGGTTACTCTTGCTAAAGTTTAGCAGTTAAAATTTGCTAAACTTTAGCAAAAGCTATTTGGATACTCTTGCTAAAAGGCATTTAATGAGCTGTAAAAAGACCTATCTACCCTTATTAAAGGTGCGCAGGAGGGGGAGACAAGCAATAAATGAGGGGTATAGGTTGTCCAGCCCACCTTGTAGCAAGTTTTAGCAACAAAAACTTGCTAAAGTGCTAAACTTTAGCAACTCAACTTTAGCAAGTTTTAGCAAGAATGTTTGGCAGTTTAGTAACTAAAAGTTACTAAATTTTAGCAACTAAAGTTTAACCAGGTGTAACCAACACCCTGAAAAAAAGAGCCAACCGTCCGGTCTCCACTCCCCAGTGGAAACCCCAACAGCCGATGCGGCGATGCCCGATGCCGATAACTTCGCGGCTATGCGCCACGCCTTTCGCGCAAGCGGTGGTAGCTTTCAGCTCGGCTGGCCCTCGACGCGTATGTGGTGTGCACGCCACGAGCCGTGCAGCATCGCAGATCACCCGGAGAGTGCTTGCCAGAGGGAGCTCGCAAAAGACTTTGGTCCTGCGCGAATACGGCCGCGGAGACGTTGACTTCGGCGTATGAAAACTGTTGGTGGGGCGCCTTCAACTCCAACCTCACCCGCCGAGCTTTTCTTTTTGCGCCAAACAGAAAGCGGTTGCGCTTACGCTGGCATGGCATCGTCTGTACGCGGTTTCAAGCGTCAGTAGCCCAACTGTACACACCACCGGTGCATATTCCTACTCCAAGGAAATTCGCTGGAGCGCTCCCGTACGTGCCCTTTTGTTTGCGTGGTAAGCGAAGGCTCCGCGAGCTCCATGGATCAGCTTGGGATGCGATGTATTCAGAGTTGGCTTAAGTTTCCTCTGTTTCTGTTCATGATTGAATGTTCTATTCTTGCAGGTTGGCGGCAGCATGCATCGGCATTCAAGTGCCCATGAGATGAGCCCCAGCCGGTCCAATTAATCAGTAGAGCATTGATTGGCAGATGAGATCCTAGCAGCGCTGGCAGCTACTCCTAAACGAGAAGGTATGTCTAAACGGAGTTGGAAAGGGACCTTTATCCGGAAACGTTTTGAATGCTGGATCTTGGATCGCCAGATGATGATGATCGGTGTACTTGCGAAAACGACCCAACTTGGCTGTAGTTGTCCGTCAGTGGATGGAAGAGGTAGTCAGGACTCAGGACAGGTAGGAGGAGTTAGGAGTAGCAACTACGGCAAGCCTTTCTATAAGTGACCAAAACATGTCCCGTACCGTATGTACGGCTTCGTATACCCACCTTACAATATGCGACTGTGTCTGTGTGCCCCGGGCTCGCTGCTCGGTGGGAAAAACCGGAGCCCTCTAGCTAAATCTCCAGAGTCCAACACGTTCGGTGGCGGAGAGCCCGGGTCCGCTCGCCACCGCGGAAACAAGGGCGGGGGCGGGCCGGCGGGGGGCCGTCGCCGCGACCCAGGCGCGCGGCTGGCAAACATGGACCAGCAGCCAGCGGGTTCCGGATGGATCGCTCGGCACAGGGATCGTTTGACGTTTCACGTTTGCCACCGGCCAGGCGGCCACCGCGCTCGGAGCCCGGGACGGTCAGTCTTGTCGTTTGCGGCGCGACGAGAGGGGAGCTTTCGCGCGGTGCCGGCGCGGCGTGCCGGATTGAAGAGACGGCGCCCCCGAACTGGCGGTAGCAATGAAAGTGGACGGTCGAAATCCCGTTACCGTCCGTCCGCTTTACCGTATTTGTCCCATATTCGAAGATAAACAGAAATAGAACGATAAAGTCCGGTAACGGTACGGGAAACAGAATAGGGTACCCGATAACGGTACAGTATACGGTTGAGGGGTATCCTGCCCGTATTTGCGGATCCCGTTTTCAACTGGGATGGTCCCGTATCATCCCGTTTCCAATTAACCGGGATAGCCCACTACCTGTCTACCTCAATCAGACAATCCTCACCCCCCAACGGCCCAACCCCAATCGGCCCAGGCCCAACAATCAACCCTAGCTCTAGCTCTGGCTGCCCCCCTGGCCCCTCGCATCGGCATCTTGCTCTCGCTGTCTCGCATCTCGCCAAGACGTCGGACGCCAGTCGCCAGTCGCCACCCACCCATACTGCCGCCGGCGGCCTGCCCCTAGGCCTCAGCCCCCGCACGCCCGCACCGCCGGGCGCCGGCGCACGCGGCACGCCCTTGGCCCTGCCGCCGCTGGCCCTTGGCCCCCTGTCGGCCTGCCGCGTGCCGTTCCCGGCCGAAGGAGAAGGAGTGGAGAAGGATGCCGCGTAGTGGAGAAGGAGGACGAAGCGGTCGTTCCCGACCTTCTGCCTCCACAACGCCGGTGTTGAAGCACTTAGGCTTGGACTGGTTATTGTCAGGAGTACCGTCGAAGCCATGCATCTCGTCATCTCACTCTTCTATCAACGGATCCGTTTCAGGTATGAACTAGCACAGTTTGATTGTTCTGTTATGACGCATGACTGCAAGTAGCAAGTTTGATTGTAGAAAGCATGGCTGCTGATAAGCTGATTACAATGTGACTGTCCTGAACAGTGAACATTGAATTTTAGTTTCAGATTACAATGTGATGTTTGTAATTCTGTGTTAGTATCAAGTCATTTTGTTGATGTTTTTGCATGATCGTACTTTTGTCAGTATTTTTATTGCAGCAGATGCACTATAGATTTGTTGAGCTGAAGTTTATTTAGAGCACATGTTATCTATATACTAAATTACTAATGTCAATTCTGAGCCAACATGGAAATTATATATTAACTTGCTCTCTTTGTTGATTATTTTCCAGGAGCCAAGAGAAAGACATGTGATGGTGGTAGTCAGAGTACACCTCATGGATCATCTTCAGCACCAACTGAACCAAGTGTAGATGCAAATCAAGTAGTTGGCATTTTCAGTGACACACCGGCACCGGCTACATAGGGACAAATTCAAGTTGAGGGAGAGGGACCTAGCGAGACACAAACTCAAGGACCTGGGACTATGGCCACTGCAGATGTAGTTGTTCTTGATGGTGAGAAGGAAGCAGAAGTTGTTGAGACAGGGACAACAAAGAGACAGAAGAAGTGCACATCTATTGTGTGGGAGTATTTTACCGAGAAAACAGAGATAGTAGAGGTCAATGGAAAGAAATATGAGCAGCTGTGGGAGTACTGCAACTTCCCAAATTGCAAGCAGAGATATCGAGATGAGTGCAACTATGGAACAACTGGATTCCGGGATCATTTGAAGTCAGCACATAGCATTGTCAAAGGACAACTGCAGCTCAAGACAAAGAAGGATCATGGGAAAGATGTTAGTAATGTTCAGCCTTACAGGTATGATTAAGAGGCCAGTGTCAAGAAAATATATTTGGCAATAATCATGCATGAGTATCCTTTCAATATTGTTGAACATGACTACTTTATCGAATTCATTAAGTCCTTGCACCCTAGTTTCCCATTCAAGTCTAGGGTCACTGCTAGGAATGAGATAATGGACATATATGTAGAAGAAAAGAACAAATTGTATGCATATGTCAAAACTGTTCTTAGTCGTTTAAGTGCAACAATGGATATGTGGACCTCATGTCAGAACAAAGGGTACATGTGTGTTACCTTGCACTGGATAGATGATGAGTGGTGTATTTAGAAGAGGATTGTGGGGGTCTTTTTCATGTAGAAGGAAGGCACACTGGTCATAAGTTGGCTGAGTCATTTAGTGAAGTCATGATCAATTGGTTTGTTGAGAAGAGGTTAGTTGCTTTAACTCCAAACAATGTTGCAGCTAACCAGGTGGTAGTCACAGATATCATTAAAGATCTTAAGGAGAATGGGAATGCTTCCCTGATTTGTGATGGCATATTTTTCCATATATATGTGCATGCCATATCCTGAATCTGGTTGCAAGAGATGGCCTTGAAGTTATTTCTCATTCACTTGAAAAGATCAAAGCACTTGCACTAACTGTGAAGGGATCTCCCTTGCAATGGGAGGCACTCATGAAGAGTGCTAGTGAGTGTGGGTTGGATACATCAAAGGGTATTCAACTTGATGTTTCAACTAGGTGGAACTCCACCTATATGATGTTAAGGGATGTCTTGCACTACAAGCCTGCCTTTCATGAGGCTGAAAACCTCAAATCGTCGTAAGTGCATGCCTATTTCTCCTACTGATGGTGAGTGGGCCATGGCTACTAAAGTTTTTAAGTGCTTGAGAAAGTTTTATGATCTTACTCAGTTGCTATCTAGTAGTTCATATTCTACTGTGAATCTGTTCTACAAAGGTTTCTGTGACATAAAAGATATGCTTGATAGATGGTGTGTTAGTGATGATTTCACTATTAGAAATATGGCAATTTCTATGAGAGAAAAGTTTGATAAGTATTGGACCAATTCTAAATACTAGTCTTGCAGTGGCTTGCTTTCTTGACCCTAGGTATAAGCATAAACTTGTAGAGTACTACATGAGAATGTTCTATGGTGACAACTATCAGGTTCAACTTGAAGAGTTTCTTAGTGCTGTAAGGAACTTGTTTTAGTTTTATACTAGCTCTAAATCTGCATCTTCTAAGGCAAGAACTGTTGTGAATGAGACTAATCCTAGCAGCCTAGTAGATCCACTTGAAGCAAATGTAGATGCTGACCTTAACAATTTCTTATACAATGAGAATGGGGATGATGGAAATGAGTCAAATGAGCTGGATATGTACATGGTAGCATCACTTCAGAAGCAAAATTCCTTTGATGTTTTATCATACTGGAAGAATGAGATGAATAAGTACCCTATTCTCTCACGAATTGCTCATGAAACGATGGCCATACAAGTATCAACAGTTGCATCGGAGTCTGCATTCAGTGCTGCTGATCGAGTTGTTGATCCTTATCGTAATCGTCTCGATCCTGAGATGGTACAAGCTTTGATATGCACCAAAGATTGGATACATGCAGCAAGAAAAGGTACTGATCGTAGTCCCCTTTTTAGTTTCAATTGTGCAACAATTGCTATTATTTACTCAAATTGTAATGCACTGAACTATTCATATTTGTGATGTGTTTTTTCAGATGCCAAATATATTCCTTCTATTCTGGTTGATCTACAACCTCCAGAGACCACTCCTGTCTCACTTGAGAACCCCCTGCATGATGAGGTATGTCTCATCCGATTTATGTTTAGAATGCTTCATAGTCATGAACTGTTATTCCAGTTTGCTAAATATTGTATCTTGATTCTTTTAGGAATAAGGAATGGAAAGTGATCCAGACGAGATGAATGAAGAGGATGAGCTGTGACAGTTTGGAAGAAATTTGTAGCTGTCTACTATCTTGTGGCTGATTTGTCATTTGTGGACTAGAACTAAAACTATTTGTGGACTTGTGGTCTTCATTTGTGATTTGTGGAGGAACTAAAACCTTTAGCTTGTTGTATGTTGTCTATCAGCCTGGGTGGCTGCTGGATTTGAAACATGTCAAGTCATCCCAACGTATGGTCCCGGTTCCTGCCCGTTTCCATTATATTACCACCCACATTTGTTTGTTTCCGTGTACCCGTTTATCCCGCTTCCCGTCCCGCTCCCGGCTATCCCGCTCCCGTTCCCGATGAAAAAATATTGGACGGGACACGGTTAAGGGGTTTTCCCACCCGTTCCCGTCCGTTTTCATCGCTAACTGGCGGGCAGGGTGGCAACGGGACGTACGGGAGTTGATCACCTTGCAGCTTGCATATTCTTGTGCTGTGCAGCACAATTTGCTGCCAGGGCATCTCGCGCTCAGGCCCATGCCGACGGGTGCCTTGTGCTGAAGCTACTTTTGGGATACTTTTCACCGCAGGTTCGGGCGGCACCCAGATCTGATCAGATCGCCATTTCATCATTGTACTGTTGTACTAGTGTGCATTGTGGTAGTGCTACCACCGGTGGTCGGTGGAGAACAATGAAGCAGTGGGGGTGGCCGGTCTGAGATGGCTAGCGCGGTGACTGCAACTCTGTTACCATCTTAAATTTCTTCTGTCTGTCGTCTTTATCTTCCTTCTCCATCTCGTCGGTATCTTCGATCACTGATGCATTCAATCGTATCTAAGGATCCAATTCATAATAAGGTCTGAACCCCGGTGCTCGTCATCTTTAGCAGCAAGGATCACAAGAAGGTGAATAATTATCTCTGCACAAAAGCATAATGCACCATATGTTTAGCGAGATGAGCAATCTCATGAGCTACCGTAATCTGCTCTCCGATAATCTTGCAAAACTTGACCACATGTCAACATTTCAAACTTTGACCACAATAATACCACATATAACTGTTTGTGTTTCACGCAGGAAAAAAATACACACACTTCAGATCGACTTTTATTTATTCTTGTGACATCTGGTTATGTCCCATGTAATTAAAGTGATGGAAAAAGAGTGTAGCTCAGTTAGTAAGAAGGTTCTTTGTAATGGAAAATGCCAAACTCTGGATTCAAGTCCTTAATTCGGTATGGGTGCTCGTATTTTTCTAAATTTATTTCATAAGTAAGGTTGTGCACGTGTATTCATATGGTTGAGTGTGCGTATGTATATGTGAGCGTCTATTTTTTTAGGGGGGCAAAACTCTTTATTCATCAACAGAGTTATAAGAGTTACAAACGCCTTGAGACGGATTTAACAACCAAACTTGCCTACCAAACTCAACATAAATCGCACTGCTTGCGATGGTGTGAGAATCCACATTGGAGCGCCTGTTTTTAGGAACAAAATCAGCAATGCCAAACTTCGCTGTTGTAGCCTTTATCTCCCTGATGATATGGCCATGAGCGACCATTTTTCCCTCCTTGATTCCTCCGATCACATTAACATTGTTCGATGCTAGCCTGAAGTGTTGAACCATGAGGTCACTCGCCAATGCCAGGCCTTCCCTGCATGCAATAGCCTCGACGATTTCTGCATCTGAGAGTCCACGAATCACCAGCATAGATGCTCCCAGAAAGTTTCCTGCAACGTCCCTAGCACCGGCATCCGCCATTGCCTTGCTTGAATTCTTCGAAGTGGCTGCATCAACATTGATTTTAACAAGGTCCGGTGGTGGAGGGATCCACTGAGGTGGGACACCTTGGATACGTCTCACTGACGTTGACTACACCGTCTTGATCATCTCCAGGTCATCTATAAAATTATTCACAAAATAGTGAGTAGATAAATGACTCTAAAAAAGGCTCTCGTGGATCGCCTTCCTGCGAGCATACCAGATGGCCCAAAGAGTAACCACCATCCTCATCAGATCCTCATGCTTTAGCGAGCTGATAATAGCCGCTAACCATCCCCTAGGCTCAGTCTCCTGAGTTTTACTTATCAGCTGTGTAATTTCCTCGCGTTCCAGAGCCCACACACATTTCACCATATTGCACTCTATCAATGAGTGCTTCCAAAAATCAGGTATACCACAAATCGAACAGGTGCTTTGAGTAGCCATATTCCTATGGTGCAATACATCACCTGACGGTAAGGAGTGATGAGCAAGCCTCCAAAAAAACACATGTATCTTTGATGGTACCTTAACATGCCATAGCGACTTCCATTCATTTTCTTCAGACCTTAAATCTGATCTCCCAGCAATATTCTTTAGATACACTGTACCTCGTTCTTTGTTTACAACCAACATCCTGTAAGCTGAACGAACTGAGAAAATACCCCTCTTTTCATGGTGCCATGCCCAGAAATTCTTTTGTTTCCGAGTGCAGAGGGGTATATTCATAATCGCATCAACATTAGACGGACAGAAAACAGCACGAAGCTTTTGGACGTCCCATGAGACCGTCGTGTGATCTATTAGCTTGCTAACCATCTGCAGAAGATCTGTCAAGTCCATCCTAATGGGGTGAAGATAATTTGCTCTCGAAATCCAATTCATATTCCATGTATGTGTTGATTCTCTGGTTCTGATCCTCCTAATTAATCCCCGCTCCAGAACTTCCCTGCCATCAAGTATGGATCACCATATCTGAGAGGGAGAAGATCCCAGATTAGCATATAAGAAATCCACATTTCGGACGTAAACTGCTTTTAAAATTCACGCACTTAACGAGCTCTCATCCATGAGGATGCAAGATTAAACAACTCAATATCCCTGAAGCCCAGGCCGCCCATGCACTTTGGTTTGATCATCTCATCCCAAGCGACCCAACACTTTCTCCTTTTTCCATCCTTGCTACCCCACCAGAAGTTCCTCAATAAACCATTGATGTGATGGCATAAATCTCTAAGGAGCTTAAAGCAGCACATCGAATAAATAGGTATAGCCTGTGCAACTGATTTAATCAGTACTTCCTTGCCACCCGACGACAAGCACTGCTCCAGCCAGCCCTAGACCTTTTTCCGCACACGATCTTTAATGTATTTGACAGCCCTGTTAGTTGAAACACCCATGTCTGTCGGCATGCACAAGTATTTTTTACTCAGAGATTCATTATGAACATCAAGGACTCCCTTGATCACCTCACGAAGAGATTGTCTGCAGCCCTTCGCAAAATGAATTGAGGACTTGCCCATATTAATCCTCTGTCCAGAAGCTTAACAGTAAATGTTGAGTACCTCCTTGATCTCCTCTGCACTTTCCCTATGAGCTCTGAAAAATAGTAGGCTATCATCTACGAAGAGTAAGTGAGACACCACCGGAGCCGATGGCGCCACTTTAATCCCATTAAGTACGAACGACTGATTCCTAGCTTTTAGCAGGCATGAAGGGTCCTCTACTGCCAGCAGAAACAGATAGGAAGAGATAGGATCTCCTTGTCGGATACCCCTCGACGGTTCAAAATTGTCAAGTCTATCACCGTTAAAAAGATCTGAAAAAGAGACAGTAGTTACCAGGCGAATCACTGTCTCAACCCAACATTGGTGGAAGCCCAATTAGAGCATGATCGCTTGCAGGTAGTCCCACTCAACTTGGTCATAAGCTTTTCTCATGTCCAACTTCAGAGCACAACATCTCAATTCATGAGGCCTTTTCCGCTTCATAAAATGCAGACATATATATGCCAAGATTATGTTCTATGTAATAAGACGCCCAGGTACAAATGCAAACTGCTCTTTTGATATAACCCTAGGCAACATTTGCTTCAGCCTGTTTGCAACAACTTTCGAGGTGATCTTATACAGAACATTACAAAGACTTATAGGTCTAAACTAGCCCAACTCCTCTGGATCTACCACCTTGGGGATTAGAACAATAAAAGTATCATTTATTGATGTAGCGTCCTCCTCCCCTCTCAAAATCCTCAGCACTATTGAGGTAACTTCAGTTCCACATAAGTCCCAATGCCGCTGAAAGAAGTGTGCCGGAAAACCGTTAGGCCTCGGGGACTTTCTCGGAAGCATATGAAACAAAGCTTATTTGACTTCCTTCTCTGAAAAGGCTGCAAGTAAGTTGTTGTTCATTGGTGCAGTAACCTTCGTTAGGACTGTACTCAACACTGCCTCCATGTTATTGGTGCGCTTAGAAGTATACAACTCTTTGTACAAGCTAGTTGCTAGATTTCTCATCTCCTGGACATTTTCTGTCACCTATCCATCCGATTTTTTCAACCTTGTGATCCTATTTCTTCTCCTCCTTTTGCTAGCTTGGATATGAAAAACCTAGAATTTCTGTCACCTGCAAAAAGCCACATAATTTTGGAACATTACCTCCGCATTATTTCGTCTCTATGGTTCAATTCCAAAATTTTCTCCTTGATCTTAAGCTCCACATGAGTTAGACTCATCCTCTACGGGTCAGACTGTAGCCACTCTAGCTCTTGTTTCAGCCTGCGTAACCCCCGCGTACATGCCTAAATGTGTTCCTATCCCACCTGACAAGATGGCTAGAAACTTTCTTCAGTTTGCTCTGTAATTCCTGCTGGGTCGTTGCCTCATTCTCCTTCTACCATGAGTCCAGCAGAGAGTTAGAGAACTCAACATGGGATTCCCACATAACTTCGTACTCGAATCGTTTCTTTCCTCGAGGCCGCTGCTCCTCCGACCTCCAGCTCAGCAAGATCAGCACATGATCCGAGGCGGCTGCCGACACATGCTTGCATTTTGCCAAAGGGAAACGCACGCTTCAGTCCAGGCGCACCCAGCAATAGGAGCCCCTAGCTATCTTCTTTTCATATCTTGGCTTCTCTCTTGCCCACGTGTTCCATTCGATGTAACACTTCATTGAAATCACCAATATACAACCATGGGAGGTGCAATGATGACTTGATATGTTTCAACATATCCCAGGTCTTGTGCCTCTCGTTTGTTTGTGCTTCCTCGTAAACACAAGACAAACGCAACGGGTCACCATCCTCTTCCTAGACTAATGCATCAATGTGGTATTGAGAGTAAGGCAAAAAAGTCACACTTATATTATTATTCCAAAAAATATCTAATACGCCATTGCAGCTCGAACTACTGATAGCAAAGGAATTATCAAAATCAAGAGTCTACTTGAGTCCTTCCACCCATGTCTTGTGCACCTGAGTCTCAAGAACACAGACCATTGATGGGGCAACATCCTTCGCTAGCTTGCGAAGTTCCTTAATATTCACGGCGTTGCCGAGTCCACGACAATTCCAACAGAGGCAACTCATTGGGACTGGTGGCGCCCCTCACTGGAGGAGTTCATTCACAACAAAAGCACCCTGCTTGGCCTTTGCTGCTGCCGCCATCGCAAATAGCTTGAGCTTGGGGAAGAAAACCAATCTGCACACACCCACGAGCTCCGAGAACTATTGCCCTGCCAAGGCCGTGTAGTTGAGCCGGTTAGCTCCTTGTTCAGCTAGAGCAGGAAGACAAGTAGGAGACGCGGTGCAGGGACAAGGACTAGAACCTTTGTCAGCGATGACCGCCTCCGAAGTTGCCAAACCCCAGGAGAAACCTAGGCCTCCGCTTTCTTCATCTGGGGTACAGGCAACGTGCATCATATGTGAGCGTATGTTACTGTGTTCCAAAAAAAGATGATCAAATGTGCTTGTTGGGCCAAAGAAGAAACTTTTAGCAAGTTTTGGATCCTACCTATGTAGTTCATGGGTCCAAAAAAGCGTGAGAACCGCCATGAACAGTTCATGGGCTGATAAAAAAATATCCTAGAGCACAGACCAAGATTTTTTGGCCAGTGTGGAGGCAGGCTGTGTTCACAATGTGAATAGGTTTCTCTTTTTTAATTAAAATCTGAAATAGGCTCAATAGGTTAATCCTTAGCTTGAGGATGGTTGAAGGAGCATCTAAACCCCTAATTTGATTTTGACGATTAATGATAACATGATCATTGTGACTAACGTGTGTTTTGCAACGGTATTCAATAAGTTATGGGTTTTCATGGTATTCCTGGTCCCCATTATGTGATTAAAATTGTATCATTTCTAAGTACTAGCGTGAAGACTAACGAAAAGCAACTTTCAAGTGTCGTTTGGTGTTGAGAGACACTTGGATTAGTATAGGTCTTTTTTTTCCGTTGGCCGTACTATAAAGGGGGCGAAGAGTAGTAGCTTGACCGAGGTGAGTCCTTGAGTTGAGTGGATGCACAATTGTGAAACTAGGCACTATGTAGCTCAGTTGAAGCCCTGGGATATGATGAAGAAGTAGTGGAACTCAAAGAAGTTGAATTCGATGAGTTACCACAGTTAACTTGGAGAAATAGGTGTCACCGGCTGATTTGATGATCACCCAGTGTGTCACTGAATCAGTCGGTGACCGCAGGCCACGTGCAGAGGGATGCACAGGCACACCGATTGATTCGGTGGCTACAGGAATACCTCAACGAATGAGTCGATGGATAGTAGCTGGGTAGATGCTGTTTGTGAGACACTGTGAACCCCGACTGATACGATGGGTGCCCATGTGCCCCACCAAATGATCGCACGATGTCTGTAAGACATTGTGACCACCGACTGATACGGTGGGTACCCATGTGCCTCACCAAATGAGTCGGTGCAGTCAACTCGGGTTGCGATCGGCTCAAAATCAGATCGGGTTGTTTTGGATGATAAATAAGGCTGCAGTGAATGATACAGTGGAAAGAGTGATTGTGCACCAAATGAGTCGGCGACTTCTTAGTAGCCGTTGTGAAGCTGTATTAGCTGCTTGCACCGATTGATACGGTGCCTCCTTAGGACCATTACTGGATCAATCGGTGATGGGTTTTTTTTTTGCACGTGAAAGCAACGTCTAGTTTCTTTGCCTTAGCCTATAAATACCTCTTGGGCTGGTTCATTTCAGCTCTCTTGGCACTCAGTCAAGTTGATAGGATAAATTTGAGGTCAAGGGCATGTTGAGCACTAGAAGTCAATTGAGAAGTTCTTAATAGAAGATTAAGGACATCATTAGTACTTGGAGAGTAGCAAGTGCACATCCATCCACCTCTTTGGCTTTGTGGAGGTCAAGTGAGGGTCTTTGCTTGTTACTCTTGGTGATCGGCATCACCTAGACAACTTGGTGGTGGGTTTCTTGGTGAGTTCTCAAGGAGGTAACTTGTGAGAAGCCCCAAGAAGTGCTGTGCTGGGTTTGGAATCCGCTGATCCGGAGTGGAGAATGGATTACCACTAGCGAGCACTTGGTCCTTGCGCGGATCAAGGGGGAGCTATACCCTTGCGTGGGTGCTCCAATGAGGAATAGGGGAGAGTGTCGACTCTTCGATACCTCGGGAAAAAAAATCAGCGTTTTAACCCTCTCTTTACTTTCTGCATTTCAATTCCTAGAATTTTCATGCTAGAGTAGGGTTAGAGCTAGGTTGCAAACTTTTTATGTGACTAGAATAGACACTCTTTAATGATATAGGCACATGGGGTGGTTAGGCTTGATGTTAGGTTTTAATTTCTGCAAAAATTTGTAGAAGCCTAATTCACCCCGCATCTTGATCCTTTCAGTGATATGTGTGTGTGTGTGCACGTGTGCATGTGTGTGGTGAGTAGATTGCACCCAGTATACAACAACTTGTCAGGTGGGTGCAGATTGGTCCAACAACTTGTAAAATGCTCCATCTAGTACAATAACTTGTTGGGTGGGTGCATATTGGTCCAGAAACTTGTAAAATACTCAATCTAGTACAAGAACTTAATAGTTGGGGTGCACAATGGTCAAAAAAACTTGAAAATTCTCAATTTAGTGTAATAAATTGGCAAATTGGTGCTCTATAGTCAAAGTGATATAACAAGCCACGTATTTGCTAAGGCAAGGTTAGAGTATATAATCGCGACAAGTTATTAAAATTATTTGACCATTGATATTCATGTCGAAATGGTAACGTATGTCCTAGCCTCCGATGTTTAGGAATTAATGTTATGCCTTCGTAGTAATTATTTTACACAATGATTTAATTTTAATTAGGAATATTTGATTTCATATTCAATGGGCCTGTTCGCTTCAGCTTATAAGCTGGCTGAAAAGCTGAAACGGCTGATTTGTTGTGAGAGAAAAACACTGTTTGGTGGCTAATAAGCCGGCTGAATAAGCTGAAGCGAACAGGCCCAATATTAATAAGTTCACCATCAATATTTTTACATGTTTGATTATTTGTTTTTTGAACTAAAAAAATCCCAATATGTTAACACATACTAACAATACCTTTTAGAATTTTGATATAAATATTTTTTAGAGCCTCGTGTACTTGATTAGAAAGTAAAAATGAGATAAATAATAGAAACATATATTTTTCTCTACAGTTGTTGAATACATGAGCAGAAGCAAAGAAGAAAACCTAAGGTCCCACGATTTCTCTTATGTACTTTAGTCTCTCAGTGATGCCAATGGTGTCCTTCTAAATTTTATTCAATTTTGACTAATGAACAAATAAGTTATGTACACAATACAGAAGTAACAGAACTGGTCACTATCAATGAATTTATCAACAGAAAAATAATAATTATTGATTGGAGGAAAATTCACATGCACATACATCTACTTTGTTTAATACATCGTTGTTGTAATGTTTGGACTATATGTGCACCTATTTGCTGAGTTATTGCACTAAATTTAGCATTTTACAAGTTGTTGGACTAATCTGCACCCACCTGTCAAGTTATTGCACTAGATTGAACAAGTTATTTGATCAATCTACACCCGCCTAACAAGTTGTTGTATGGCTCTGTATATGTTTGCAACCTATGGAAGTTGTTTAAATACGCAAATAAGGAACGAAACTTGCTCGTGTCATACATGGAACTTGCTTGCAACCCACAAAACTTGTGAAACCCATATGAAATCGGCTTGAAATCTCAGAAATTGCATCGAGTTTCAGATGATTAGTTCCATGGAAATTCCAATGGAACTTGGTAATTGGAAATGTCTTCCCTGCACCTCCTTTTTTTTTTTTCCGAACAACCTTCCCTTCACCTCCTATCCCGCAGTGTGCCAATTTGGACTATTCGCAAATCACAAAGTCACAAAGCCATCAGTTTCAGGTAGACAAAAATCCACGGAATACGTTGGCCGTTTGCTTCCGATGCCTTTCTGCTCGCCCAGGTATTCCCACAGATATCTAGGTAGCTATACCTTTAGTGCCACGTCACGTACACGGGGGACCCACGTCAACATGACCCCATCTGTCATCCAGTGCCACAAAGTACACGGGCCCTTTTTTTTCTTCAAAAAAGACGAGACGACTTGTCGACTACCCATGCCCCATCCTTTTCTCCGGGCCCACACAAACCGAAGCCCATACGCTGACAAGATAGGCCCACTAGATTTATCAGACCCGCACGCCAGCGACACCTCCCGCAACTTATCCGCGGAAATCTCGTTTACTCCCTCCCCTCCCCAAGGCTCCAACAGGCAACAGTCCAACTGAAACCCTACGGCTGCTGCTCCCCTAGCTTCCCAACCCAAGCGCCTCGTCTCCAATCCCCCCACGACGCCCCTCCTGAACCCGCATCAATCGCCCATATTTCCTCCACCTCCAACCGAATCGGTCGAAACCGCGGCACGACCCCCCAATGCTCGCGTCTTTGGGTGCAGTCTCACCTGAATCTTGAGCGATTTTCGCCCTAGCTTGGTCACAATGGGCCGCAAGAAGAACGGCGGTTCCGGTGCCGGCTTTCTGAAGCCGCTCGGCGGCCTCCTTTCCGCCAGTATGCCCGGAGCCGGCGCGGTGTTCTTCCTCGTCGGCTCCGCGCTCGGCTTCGTGGCGGTGCTCCACGCATCCGAGTCGGAGGGGGCCGGCGGCGAGTGGGCTTCCGCGGCGCGGGGGGCTGCTCGGCGGGCTGCTGAACTGGCGGACTCGGTCGGCTCCCACCACCTGCTCATCGCAATCTCGCTTCTCTTCCTAGCCGCCAGTGTCTGGCGCCTCGGCAAGCGCTGCGCCGCCGTGGAGGGGCTCGCCGGCAGCGCGGATTCTGCGGTGCGGGCATTGCTCGTGGGGGGTGTCGTGTGCGCCGTTTGTGGGTCGAAGATTCAGGCCCTGAAGAGAGGCCGCCGTGTTGCGGAGCGCACCCACTCGGATTCCTCGAACGGCTACCCTGACAAGCCGATCTCGAGGTCGTTGGCTGCTGAATTCGAGCAGGAGGCTGACAAGGATGAAGAGGATAATGCAGGCGAAAGCAGCGATTCAGATGAAGGCAATGTGCAGTATCTGAGGAGGAGGCTCAAGGAGGAGAGGCTGCTGAAGGAGGTTGCGCTCGAAGAGCTAGAGAAGGAGAGGCTGGCGGCGGCATCTGCCGCCGATGAGGCCATGGCCAAGATTGCCTGCCTGCGTAGCGAGAAGGCGCTGGTGGAGAGGGAGGCGAGGCAGTTACAGGAGATGGCAAAGCAGAAGCAGCTGTATGATCGACAGGTGATTGAGTCGCTCCAATGGGTGATCATGAAATCTGGAATGCAAGGCTGGGAGCCTGAAGCCGCATCTGATCCAGCTGCGTCGGAAACAAGCGAGGATGACAGAGATAGGAAGTAGCTAGCCCCGGGTTCTTAGTAGTTGGATGTAACAGTGAGGAAGGCACTGTGCTGGGGAAGTCATTGCCTGCTTGAGTTCTTTGTCCTCTGATCAGTTTTCAGCAGCCAAACATGGCATAATGGCAAGTTTTGATAAATCAGGGAGGATGCTCTATGCCAAACTCTTGAGAGATCTGTAATATCTACCTGTATATATACCATCTTTTACAAGTTGTTTAGCTACTTAATATGATAAAAACCAGTACTAGATCGTTCTACCTTGCAAATGCTCATAGCCACATCATCTGTTGTCTATTGTTCTTGAGATCTCTGAAGAAGTATTTAGCAGATTTTGGAGTAAGATGGTGGAATTAACACTAAGAAAATTCTGTAGTTCTGTTACTATAGAGTCTGAATATCAGAATACTGGAACATAAATCATTACACTGGTAATACTGGATGCTTGGTTTCAGCTTTAGGATTGTCAGATACCTGTCATACCGTGTTTGAGCAAAACATAATGAACAGCAGCAGCACCGTCAATTTTTTTCTCAATCTGTAGTTTTCTAATACAGTATGCTGCAAAAACTTGCATAAACTTCACTAGCTATCTCTGCCATCTGTTTGCATATTGGCCACAGTATAATTGCCTCTATCTTCAAGCACCTCAGTGCGGTGGAAAGTTCACTGCAAAAATTCCTGCTCCTGTGTTGTCTTCAAAGGCTTCAGTAACTTCAGTGATCAATGCAGATAGTTTCGATTTTGTCTTGGTTTTTTTAAGAGGAAGTGTTTAAATGATTTTGCCAAATCTGAATTGCCCCTTGTTCTTGAAAGCAACCAGTAGTTGCTAATTATTCTGAATTGCCTTGCAGATTTACCAAGTGAACCAGTATTTACCTTCGGTTTGTTTTCTGCACCACGGTGGAAGTTGAAGGACATCTTTAAACTTGGCGCTCTCCCTCCCCCACCGATCAGGCGACCACAATGCGCAGAGCCCTCCGCCCCCGCCCCATCCAGCGCCGGCCGCCGGCCGCTGAACCCCCGCCGCCCGTTTCTCCCCCATGGTACGCCGCGCCGCGGTCGACGCTCCCGCCCCCGGGCGAGGCCGATCCCCTCCTCGTCGCCGCGTCCGAGGTCGCGTTCGCCCTCCCCGTCCACCCCGCGCCGCTCCCGGCCGCCGCGCCCGCGCCCCTCCTCCGGCTCCTCCCGGCCTTCACCTCCGCGCACTTCCTCTCGCTCCTCCGTTGCAACCCGCTCTCCGTCCCGCCGCTCCCGCTCCTCTCCCTCTTCCGCATCCTCCTCGCCTCCCCTCCGGGCCTCTTCCGCCACACCCCGGCCTCCTTCCTCTCCGTGTCCCACCACCTCCACGGCCACCGTCTCCCCCATCTCGCGCTCCCCCTCCTCCGTCTGCTCGTATCCCGCCTGGGCCGCGACTCCCCGCAGCGGCTCCTCACGCAGCTCCTCTCCACGGTCTCCCCCGATGACCCGGCCCCTCTCGTGTGGGAGCTCGCCAATGCGTATGCTGACGAGGGCCTCCTGCCTGACGCCTGCTCCCTCGTCCTCCTCGCGCTCCGCAGCGGCGTCCGTGTCCCAGTCACCGCCTGGTCTGGCATCATGAGCCGGCTTCCCACTGCTCCCGAAGCCTACGCCTTCTACCTGCAGCTGCTCGACGCGGGCGTGCCCCCAGAGGCCAAGCTCTTCAACGTGCTAATGCGCGACATGATTAGATCGGGCGAGCTTGCCAGCGCGCGGGACGTGTTCGATGAAATGCTGAGGAGGGGTGTGCGGCCGACGGTTGTGAGCTTCAACACCTTGATATCAGGACTATGCAAGGCGGCCAATCTGGACAGCGCAAACGCTCTGCGAGGGCTAATGGCGAAGGTAGGTGTCGCGCCAGATGTGTACACCTACGGTGCTTTGATGCAGGGGTTGTGCATGGCAGGGAGGATACAAGATGCATTGGAGATGTTTGAGGAAATGTGTGAGAGGGGCGTGAACCCCAACACTGTAGTGTTCACGACATTGATAGACGCAAATTGCAAGGAGGGAAATGTGGCAGCTGGGTTGGAGCTGTACCGGGAGATGGCAGCAAGGGGTGTCCAAACGGATTTGGTGGCATACAATGCATTGGTGAATGGCCTTTGTCGAGCGCGGGATTTGAAGGCTGCCAATGACATTGTGGAGGAGATGAGGAATACGGGTCTCAAGCCGGATAAGGTGACTTACACCACTCTCATTGATGGATGCTGCAAGGAGGGGGAGTTGGACATGGCAATGGAGATGAAACGGGAGATGTCGGATGAAGGGGTTGCATTGGACGAGGTCACTTACACGGCGCTCATCTCGGGACTGAGCAAGGCAGGGCGTGCTGTTGAAGCAGAAAGGGTTCTATGCGAGATGATGGAGGTTGGTTTGGAACCTGACAACACGACTTACACAATGGTGATTGATGCTTTCTGTAAGAATAGTGATGTGAAGACAGGCTTTAAGCTACTGAAAGAGATGCAGAATAAGGGTCGAAAACTGGGAGTTGTGACATATAATGTGGTTATGAATGGGCTCTGTAGGTTGGGCCAGATGAAGAATGCGGACATGCTTCTGAATGCGATGCTTAATATTGGGGTGGCCCCAGATGATATAACATACAACATTCTTTTGGATGGACATTGCAAGTATGGAAAAGTTAGAGATGCTGAAGAACTGAAGAATGCGAAAGGAATGGTTTCAGATTTTGGGGCTTATACTTCACTAATCAATGAAGTTGTCAAGAAGAAGCCAACTAAGAGTTACCATGATAATAGATAGTTTTGCTGGGTAGATACAGTTATTTTGTACCTCCCTACCTGTAACAACCTCAGATATTGAAGATTGAAAATGCAGGATGAATATACTTTGCATCGTTTGGTACAGATACCCCAAGCCTTGAAGGTTGCTGTCAGGGATGAGCAAACAGGTTCTGGCAAGTGGCAAATCAAGGACTAAATACGTTCATGATTCTCTGTTCAGTCAATGTATCTTGATGGCACTTTGCCAAGATCTGAGATGTCTAAGCAACTGGTCTACCTGGTGCATGGATGTGCTTGTTCCTGTTGGGTTCAAACTACTTTGCAGTCATGCTAACATGACAAGTAGCAGATTTGCGTCTGTTTAAAATGTAGAAATCACAATTCACAGCCAATTTTCACAACGTGGGCAGATATGAGATTATTGCAAGTAAGGTGTCTCTTCTTATTACATTATTGAAGTACCTATCTCTGTCTAAACCTACTTATGGTTAATAATTTTTTTTTTTCCCTTTCAGGAGCTAAACGTGTGATATCATCATCCATCTTGGTTTCATGGCTCACGTAGGCGTCTGTGGTAATTTAAGTTTGCTTGTCATCACGATTGAATATGTAGTGAGGTGTCATGTTCAATCTTTACTTGACCGAAGTGCCACGCAGAGTTATTTTGTTTACTGTTATCTTCCCCAATATTTATTCATAATTAAATAAAATGTAGAGTAGACTATCATCAGCTTCATCTGCAACTAGACAATGTAAAGAGATGTTCCAAAAGAGAAATATTACAACTTTGCTTAATTTATTGCATCCTACTGAAACTTTGGTAACCATGTGCTTGAGGCCTCAAACAACTATCTAGCTTGAACAGCCTTTGCCATCCCATATGCTGCAGCTGAAGCAAGCGCTCCAATAATAGCAGTCTGGACAGCGCTGGTGAATGGGCGGTTCCCAGTAAAGCGACCCTTGATGTAGCCAAAAAAAAGCAGCGCTACCAGTGTGACTCCGACAGATGTGAGCATGGCATTTTGAGCTGTGGAGATGAACATGTAGGGCAGGAGAGGGACCAATCCACCGATCACATAAGATAGTGCGATTGTACAGGCACTTTGCAGGGCCCTTTTCGGATCTGGTTTCTCCAATCCCAGCTCAAACCTGAATACATATTGCTCTAGTTACTTGAGAAAAGCATTTACCATCCGTTAATGATACTTGTAAGTTCTTCTTCATCTTTCATAGGGTGGTTAACGACTATAACAGTAGTATGTTTTTCATTCTTTTCTTGAATATAAATATTTTCATTCCTGACAGCTTATAAACTACTGCAAAGCTATTCCGCTTCTGTCAAAGCATTCCAAGTTATCCATCAGGATTCATGGACATTTGTGTTCCAAGTACAAAAATGAGTGAGCAGGCTATTCAAAAGGTGGAACCGGTGATGTACCTCATCATGAACTCTAGCCAAGCTTGAGGATTCCTCCTGAGCCCATCTATGACAGGGCCATACTCGTGTGGCTCGAGCCCATACTGCGACATGATCTCTCCAATCTCAGCAGCCTCTGGATGATCAATCAAGGATTCAAAAACACCAACGTTCAGTATGGCAGTCATACACACACATGAATGTGGCAACAATGTCTCATGAAGTGTTTTTCATGTGACATCCATGTACCAGTGTCCGGGACGGTGATGATCTCCTCCTGCTCCCTCTTCATCTCCCGCTTGTAATGATCTGCCTCGCTCTGGGCTGCAAGGTACCTACCACATGGCGCCGGCGTGGATCAGAAATTCGGAATCATGCGTTAGTGGAAACTTTTTGAGTTGAAAACAATGTGGTGTTTGTCTTCCTCAGAAAAAAGAAGATTAAAATTATTGTTCTCCTGTTTGCTGTGCCTAAAAGCTGTGATAACACAAAGTGTGCTCTGGTAGCAAGTCGAAGAGGGGCCGCACACTTGTCTATCACGAGCTAGCTTTTCTCCTAACGATTCCCTTTTTGGGTCTGGATGAGGGCAATTCACAAGTTGAGTTGGTGCTAGAGCACATGTCAATATCTGCTGAACAATGCAAAGATTTACAGGCTCATGGTTTCTCAGTTCAGTGTTCGTATGCTATGGGTACCAGTGCTACGCTCAGGTCTCAGTAAGACAACACGTCTCTGATTCTGCAGTCAAAGACGCACGCAAAATTCAAGACGCTATTTATGTTGACTGGTGAAGAAACAACGCCAAACTAAGGGGGTATTTGGATCCCCGATCTAAATTTTAGCCCCTGTCACATCGAATGTTTGGACACTAATTAGGAGTATTAAACATAGACTAATTACAAAACCAATTTCACAAGCCCTAGGCTAAATCGCGAGACGAATCTATTAAACCTAATTAGTCCATGATTTGACAATATGATACTACAGTAAACATTCGCTAATGATGGATTAATTAGGTTTAATAGATTCGTCTCGCGATTTAGCGTAGGGGTTCTGCAATTAGTTTTGTAATTAGCTCATGTTTAGTCTTCCTAATTAGCATCCGAATATCCGATGTGACACGGACTAAACTTTAGCTCCATGATCCAAACACCCCTTAAGCATCTTTTAGTTTGCAAAAGAAGAAGCGATCTACCAACCAATTACCTAAAATATATGCACGCATGAACTGAAAACTTTGTCCAGAAAAACTGAAAACCACGTAGGCACTCAACGTAAAAGACAAAACAGAAGGCGCTGGTAACTTGGGCTAGATCAGGCGCTAATGAATGTGAGGGAGGAAAAGAGAGAGACGCATTCTGATGAGGTGGTTACCCTCCGAGTCCCATGGAGATGGCGCCGGCGGCGACCTCGGCGAGGCCGGCGGTGAGGACGAGCGAGGAGGGTGCGCTGGCGCCGGAGAGCCCCGCGGCGAGGGCGAAGGGCACGGTGAGGCCGTCGGACACCCCCATGATGACGTCGCGCACCACCTCCCCCGCCGTGAAGTGACGCTCCCGGTGGCTCGGCCGCTTCTCCAGCATCGGCTGGCCCCGAGAGGCGCCGTCGCCGTCCATCGATCGCCCGACGCCGGTAGAGACGAAGCGCGCGTGGCGAACAGCGGACGGGCTCTGCCCTTTTGTTCGAGAGTCCGGGTGTGCGGGGGACTGCTGGTTTGTGAATTCCGAATCTCCGCCTCTGTTTTTATAGGAGTCCATGGAGCCCTGGTTTTTTCCCTCCTGAAACGGGCCCGTGGTGTCATTGGCCCAAGGCCAGACAACGCATTCGTGTCATCGTGTGCACATCGTGAATCATTTGATGATCGAGACAAGTATAAAGAACAAGATCGTGTAATAGGACGTATACCTCATATTAGTGTTGAGATGGAGTAGATAAAATAATCAATGATAATGCTAAGACACTGGTGTCCAGGTGAAGGAAAAAAAATCGGACGCTACCTCATCCACATCTGCCCAGCAGATATTATTCCTAACGTTTGACCACTCATTCTTTCCAAATCGGCTCATCTCCACTACCTAGCCAAGCTACTCCCCCACCTAACTCCATCGCTTGCCATGCCGGATCTCACCACAAACTGCAACTCGCCCCTAGCGGCGGCCCGCCGCGCCGCCTCTCATCGCCGCTGCCTTGGCGAGTCCCGCCATCGTCGTCCCCATCCACCTCCTCGCACGCCAAGCCCAGGAAGCCCGCGCTCGCTGGTGCCCTCAGGGTGGACGAGTCACTCGACAACCCGAATCTGGGGCCTTCCTCCTCAAGCAGGCGCGTGACGCCATGGTCTTCGAGGGCGGCGACGCCGCGCGCCCTTGAGTTCGCCGAGCGTGCCGCCTGGGCGCTCGAGCGACGCGGGGAGGGCATCGAGCTCGAGCTCGCCAGGAGCCTCCATGTCGCAGCAGCCATCCACTGCAGCCTAGGACGGCACGCTGACACCATTCCCGTCCTCAAGCGTGCTGTCGCAGTCGTCACGCCGCGGGGTTCTGCAGACGGTCATATTGCAATAGGTACATATTGGTATTGCAATAGAGATTTTTGGATGTTGCAAGTGCTATAGATAGATGCGCGGTGTGTTGCAGATGAATGCATCTTGTGATGTTGCACGATTCTGAGATGTATCGATGTTGCAACGGTTAGCTCATCATCTGTTGATTTTTCATGTTGCAATGTTTGTTCCCGAACTAGCTCAACCTCAACCTAACATATGGTGATTTTATTTTGGAAATGTTGTATGAAACATGTGTGCGATGTTGTGGTGGGAATTTTTCCTCACGAATATTATGTTTACATTGAGCTATTTTTTCACATATTTTTCAATGTTGCAACCATAAATTTTCAATGCTGAAGTTGTTTTATTTTGATGTTGCGATGGAGCGCCCAATGAGAAAATTCTCATCGGACGTCCGGGCGCCAGCAGTGTCGAATAATCAAACTGCAAATTTACATGAAACCGACACACACGCTTCAAAAAACTTTAAAACACAATGAGATGAGCCATATTCGGTATACTAATAGTGCATAGTGCATAGTGCAGTAGTATACATCAATAACCAATTATTATACGAATGAGATTTGAGAGCGATTGTCCATTGGCTGGCTAAATTATTAGCCATGCTCTTATTTTACTGATTTTAAGTAGAGTCTCTAAACATAATTTATAAGGCACACTAAAAAAATCAATATAAAAAATGGTAATTAATTTGATAGACTTTAATATGATTAACGACAATAGTCATGGGCAATTTTTATTAGCTACAAATAAATTTTTAATACTTATATTCTTTAAAATTACTAGTCCATCCAAGAACTTGGGTTAATAGAATAGTTCATTACCAACTACGGATTCAATGACCTATACAAATCATGAAAGGAAATTAAAAAGCTTTCGCTCCGGTACACACTTGTTGTTCGTTACTCCGTTAATTGCACTATTTCAAGACTATTTGTGACCTAGGTGTTCGTATTGCAATATTTGTTGTACAGAGAAAGTGAGAACATCATTGAATTAGTTAGATTGTATCCGGACATAGAAATCACTCTCCATTGATTGCCATCACCCAACAGAACACTTATTAGAACTAGAACAAATTAAGAGGTTTATCATTCACTTTGTTGCAGTTGCACGGCCTTATCATCTTGGCTGTTGTAGGTGTGACTAGCTCCAGCAGTTAAAGCCACAACACAACATGCAGCAAGCTCTTCCGATCATCTCATAGATTTTCGTAGTCGTTGCATGCAATGTTATTGCTGGTTTTCACGGTTGCTCCTTAGGACAGTAATCGGTTTCTCACTCAACCTATTCTTGGGTTGCACTGTATTTGTATTTGGGTGCACTGGCATAGCAATGCAAAATTTGAAAAGTGAGGGGGGTGGGGGGAAAGCCTCACATAACGTAGGATCACTCATATCTTAATCAAATAATGAACTTATAGCGAGAGTTGAACCTGTAGCAGAACATGATTTGAAACGATTGTAAACAAAATGCTAATCCTAAAATCGTGCCCTCAAATTATATTTTACTTGTGTTTAACAGTGTATTTAGCTACATTTCTAATAATTATGTTCCTTACTAGTCCGTCTAAGAACATGGGTTGATAGAATAGTTCATTACCAACTACGGATTCGATAACCTAAACAAATCATGAAAGGAAATTAAAAAGCTTTTGTTCTGGTACACACTTGTTGGTTGTTGCTCCGTTCATTGCACCATTTCAAGACTAATTGCGATCTGATCTAGGTGTTCGTCTTGCAATATTTGTTTTACATAGAAAATGAGGTGTATCCAGACATAGAAATCACTTGCCATCACCCAACAGAACACTTATTAAAACTTGAAATTATTCATCTTAAGTGAACAAATTACGAGGTTTATCATTTCAGTTTGCTGCAGTTGCACAGCATAATTACCATCTTGGCTGTTGTAGGTGGCTAGCTGCAGTAGTTACAGCCGCATCACAATATGCAGCAAGCTCTTCCGATCATTGCATAAACAAACCTTCGTAGTCGTTGCATGCAATATTATTGATATTTTTTACGGTTGCTCCTTTTGCACTGTATTTGTATTTGGGCGCGGTAAGGCAAAATTTTGAAAAGTGAGGGGGTGGGGTGTATGCCTCCATTGCACGTAATGTAGAATCGCTCATGTCTCAATCAAGTAATGAACTTATAGCTAATCCTAAAATCGTGCCCTCAAATCATATTTTACTTGTGTTTAACAGTGTGCTCATGGTATACCTAAGGATGTTAAATTTGTTGGATGCAATCGCCATCCTCTAAAACGTTATGGTTTACTCGTACACAACAGTTCAGCTCGGATGAAATTCAAGTAGAAAGCTAGCTATATGTATGATCTCGTGTGTGTATATAGCAACGGAATGTACGGGGAAGTTGCATCATCCGATCTTCCGGACCTTGAAAAGTTTTGTCATGCTTCCTATACGCGATATGTTATGAAGACAATCACTGTGTACTGAAGAACATACCAAGCAAAAAATCAATATATCGTACCCTGCATGTGTATGATAGATGCGTTTTCTAAAAGTTTGTCCAGCTCTGTTACAATGCGACTACAATTTATTTGGCAAGTACAGAACAAAATGAAGCGGCTATTACTAAAGTTGCACGATGCATCCATGATGTGCACATCGTGAGCCATGAATTGTCCGGGCCACCGGCCGTATGCCAGATTGATCCTGCGGGCCGCCCGTAACGCATCCCTCGCGTCTCGCACCGCCGCGGCGGCAGCGTCCCGCGCCGCTGCGATGGCCTCCCGCTCAGCGCGTGCGGCCGCCGCAGCCGCAGCGCCGCCCGCTCAGGCCTCGATGCCTCCACGAAACGCTCCCCACCAGTACTTCTGCAGCGACGATTGCGAGCACTTGCCAGGTAACCGATCCCACCCTCATCCATCTCACAAATTCTTTGTGCTCGCGACAAACCAAATTGCACTGCGATTCGATCGCTGTGCGTGCTTGACACCACCAACGTTTACGAAACTGCCATAGATGATGCCAAGACCCCGACGGACAAGGACCTCGAGTCGGACGAAGCCGTATGAGCCTTGTACGAGCGCTGGTGCAAGGCTTTCAACAAGGAGCGTGACCACGCCGAGATGGCTCGCCGGTTCAAGATATTCAGGTACCGTGCGAAGCACGTGCACCACTGCAACAACCGTCTTCCTCCGGATCCGGAGGAGGCGGCCATTTACCATCGGAAGAGGAGAGAGGCCAGGCTACTTCTTTCGAGAGGCGAGGAGGTCTCGAGCTACGACGAGTGGTACCTGCCAATGGAATTGGGTCCGTTCGCCGATGGTGGAGACCCGGTTATTAGCGAGCATTATAAGCAGCTGTTGAAGGATGGAGCTGTCCAGTGCTGCTGAAGATGTTACAGCAGAGTAGTTTGCTTTAGGGAAATCCCAGACCCTGAACCTGAACGAGATGAACTCACCAAATCACTCCACTGTAATAAGTCGTGCTTTGCTGTTCCATGCGTGCTAAGCTATGCTTCTTGGTATACAAAATTATGCTTCTGTAACATCTTTTTCTCTAAGCGGTCGTGTTGTGTTCCATATGCTTCCACCTGTGTGCAAAGTGTCTATTTTAGTCTTTTGCGTTTACAGGCACAATAGTTCAAACAGATCAAGATCAAGTATGGAGATAGTAATATATGACAACTGTTTGAACATTAATTCGTTGAGCATTAGGACGAAACTAAAGGTGAGTATTGTCATGCCTCTAAAATTCAAAAATTTTACCATTATCGTTCATGCATTGTTCGTCAATGTATAAGTTAGCTGTATAGTTGGAGGCATTATATAATGCCTTCGCTGATGATGTCTTTTTTTTATCTAGAGCTAACTTACTGTATCTTTGAGTTATCCTTCTCCAAGAGCCGTGCATGCTTTAGGATAAAGTTGTGCTTGCATCTTTTGCACATAACTTGCTCCAAATTTCTTTCTCATGGCAGGGAGACGACAATTTTTTTATTTTCAATTTGAAGATTGCTGAAATCTTTGTGCTCGAGTGTATGGATAGATAGCACAGTGTTTCCAGCTGAAGAATTTTTCCATTTTGTGTCTCTCCATTCGCCAAGGTTGTTCCTTGCTCGTCAATTTTAACTACTCATGGATACTGTTTTGTTATTATCTTGTGGATTTGCATCAGCTAGTGATTATCGAAGATCCTTTTGTTTTATGAGGCAAATTCACTTAGCAATAAGGATCTCATGGAAATTTATTTGAGCCACTTATAACTTTCATTCTAGGTCTTATATCCAAATGCCCAGATGACTACATAGGCTATTTGTTGGAGGTATGGTTGATTTGCTACGGGCTCAATAGGCTGACCCGGCTCCACCAAGCTATCACCATGACACCAGGACAAGACCGACCGTGCTGGAGAACAGCAGAAGGTTTGGTAGTACGAGCAACACCAGAAGTCTTGCCAATTTGCCATGGGCAGAAGCCCAGAAGTCCCATAACTAACGGGAATGTTGCCAAGGCCTGCTTGCCGAAAATAACCAGATTTATTCATCGAAAGAGCACCAGCACCGGTGCTTATTTCACCAGATGAACTTTATTCGAGATCTCAGTCCACACGGCTTAAATTACAGCAACGAATGAAGAGAGGAAAGCTGTTTCCTAGTTAACTTTCACTGCCAGCCCTGCAACTGCAGGGCTCAAGCGACTTTTCTCTGCTTCTGCCTGATCTATGGAGACGCTGGCAGCACCTATCTCCCCTACGAACGCTGCTTCTCCAGTTCCTCAATGAATTTGACGAAGTTGAGGATGATTTTCTTGCCCTCAGGGGTGATGATGCTCTCCGGGTGGAATTGGACGCCCTGAAACAGTTAGTGTTAGCACTCACGACAAGTATACAGCTCCAGGTAAACTTCGTCATCATGGCTTAAAGGGTCAGTGTAAGCATCAACTGCCGTGCACGTGAAGGATTGGGAAGTATAAATACCTGGATGTGCTTGTACTTCTTGTGACGAGCAGCCATGATAAGCCCATCTTCAGTCCATGCAGTGGCCTCTAGAGCATCGTGTGGGAAGGTTTCTTCCTCGATGACCAAGCTGTGGTACCTCGCGGCAGTAAAAGGGCTGTCCATGGAAGCAAAGGATGGTGTCAAATCAAATGCTTACTTGGGAGGGCAGCGCAAGCTGAATTAAGAAACAGCTTTGGTTTTCTGATAAAAATGTTATTTTGTCAGTACTATGTGAATGTTATATAACCATCTCCCCAATAGCTCAAGTAAGAAAACATTTATGTTCTTGAAGAAAAGAAACAAAAAAAATTAGGAACTTCTCATAGATAGCTGAATGACCTATCAGTTAAAAGGAGAATGAAGGACATGATGTTTGCTATGACTAATAACTTCAGCGTTAGTTGCATGTCACAATGTTAACTAACAAAATAGCACTTGATGAAAACTAGTGACAATGGGAATTAGTAACTGTGAACACTACAATAAGCTATGGGCATCAGTAAAATGTAAAACAATACACATCACAAACAAAATACAATTTGGCTGACTCAATGGTTCAGAAATCAAATCATACTTTGGCAAGCCATTAAATAAGGCCTTTCCTAATTCCTCGTCATAAAAAACTGGAGAGCTTTTTCCATGCATCACTCCAGAAGGAGCACGGATAATCTTTCCTGCATATTCATGTACATAAAGGTTTGAGAGATAAAATATGAGGTCATGGAAAAACTAGTGACCTGGTACAAATATAATTCTTACCTCCAAATGCCTCCCCGATGCACTGCAGACCCATACAAACTCCAAAAATTGGGATGGTTGGGCCCAATTCAAGAACAGTCTGCAATGATATACCAGAATCTTGTGGTTCACCTAATAAAGAACAAATTTGAAAGTATTTTGTTATGCTCAGGATTCAGAGCTTCAACTCTTGAGGTATTCAATAAGACAAACTTACCAGGTCCTGGAGAAATAAGTATTCCTCTTGGGTTCTTCCTACACAATCATGAAAAAAGGAGCATGATCATCAAAATGAGAGTTTCCTTTTGGGATAAAAAGCATCCACGTCAAAATTGAAAAATGCTCTAAGAGAACTATATATACCTTTTTACATCCTCTATGGTCAGTTCATCATTACGATACACCTCGAAGTTTAATCCAAGCTCCCCCATATACTTCATCATAAAACACAAAATGTCAAAAAAAGGCATGCTGGGCTCATAGCATATGTTTTAGTAAAGTGCAAAATGAAATGTATCTTGAAAAAAAAAAGGATAAATGGATGCCACCTATGAGGAACAATTGAAATACACGCCGTTAGCCTAATTGTCAATAATAATGACATGCCCCAAGAAAGATCTATTATCCTAAGATCTAGCATCAAGAGCGAAAATAAAAGAAATAATCCCATCATGGCATAACATCTCATCTTGCGAATAGTCAAACATTTTTCAATCTAATTAAAGCCGAAGGAAAAATGTTCAAACAATTATCCAGAAATGTGCAAAGAACAACAGCATTTGAGCAACCAAATGAACAATGCTGCACACATGCCACGGGAGAAGATCGCCGCCACTCATCTCGAGTAGCAAAGGATATCACATACACAGATCACAGAACCAAAACGATTCGGAACAAGGGGACACGTCCCAAACAAACACAAAACGGCGTATACCTGGCAGAGGTTGTAGGTAAAGCTGTCGTAGTTGTCGATGACGATGATGGGCTGCTTCTCCGTGGCCGGGCGGCCGTTCAGGTCCGCCACCGGCGCCGCCACCGCGGCGAAGGCCACGGGGGACGCCGCCCTCCCGCCCCTAGCCGACAGCACGCCGCTCGCGAGACCTGCGGGTGGGAGGCAGCGCAGCCAAATCGGTCAACAATGAGCCGAATCAGGCGAGGAAAGGCCGCGCGGCCCGAGGGTGTGAGAGTGAAACTGGGAAGAGCGGTCCGTACGGGGCGTCGCCGGGACGCGCGCGAAGGCGGGTGCATGGGAGGGAGCCGGGGAGCGCGCGCGGGCCGCGGCGGTCGCCGCGGAAGGCGCCGCGGCGAGGTGGGAGCAGGCCATTCGCGGCTACAGGGAAGGGGGGCAGCCGGAGGGGTCACGTGGTGGAGGAGCGCGGGGGAGAGGTGGGCTTCTGCTTATATAAATAGAAAACGGGGCCTTTTGTTTTTGGTCGGGTTGGAACTTGGAACGGAGGGTAGTGAAGGGATTTTATTGCTGATCCGATCGGATCAGATCTGAGGGGGTGGTGGCCTCCGGCAGTCTCCGCTCCTCGTGGTCTTTACGAATTGAAAATTTCAATCGGTAAGCACGAGCGGCGCGGCGTGTCGCTCGTTTTTTTTTTCTTCTTCTTCTCCTTCCCCTCGCGCGGTCGCGCCACCCGCCGAGGCGAGCGCCGTGCCCGTGCGTGCGCCGGCCGCGCCTGGAGCGAAGTCAACAGCCTACTGCCGCCGGTGCCTTTCGTCTGCGCGCACGGCGTACCCCCGCCCCCACACGACGCCGTCAGCTGGGCCAGCACCTCTTCCTCGTGGTCGCGGCCGTCGCCGTCGGGGCACGAGGCCCGCGCGTGAGCAGTGAGCACGCGAAATTCGCGTCCAGGGTTTTGGAAGCGCGCGCGTGGTGTGCCCCACCCCACCGGCAAGGTGGAGACGCCGGTCCTGCTCCACCGCATTGTTGCAGGACCGGATGGCGCTGGTAGCAGTGGTAGGTGGCTGGGCAGAAGAAGGGGATTTTGTCTCGTGAAATTCGTGGCTGCTGTCCAATGCTGCAACTTTGTCAGAAGCTTGTTGTTGGGTCAAATTTTGTCTCCATCGAGCTTTTTTTGTCTTTCAAATCTTGAGGATGAATGGTTCGATCGGGTGTTCATCGATGTCTAGCCGCGCTGAATGAATCGTCCGCGGATAGTTTATTTATACAGTCAGCCAATTGAACAACACTTTGAAAAGAGACGAGGGGAAACGCTTGTTATAGAAGAGACACCCAGCGTCGTTGTCTGAGCATGCGGGCAAATTTCTTGTATTCTGGTTGCGATGCTGCTGCTACGAGCTACTAAGTACGAAGATGTTCCCAGTTCCCACACGGAAAACATGTACCAGGACGTGCCACCGTTTACGAAGTCGCAAGCTCTCAGCTGCTGTCCAACACTTCTGACGGTAACGGATGTATGCTGCCACTTCAGGCCCTTGAACACGATCTTTCTCCTTCGGGTCTCTCGGTTCTCTCGGAACCATCCGGAACGAGATCTATTCCGTACGGATTAATTTGACTCGGTTTAAAATCCGACCTAAAATAACCGTTCGGTTTGGATCGGAATACATCTGGCCTTCATTCTATTTCAACTTGTTTTGGTTATTCCAGCCTCTTAGCGCTCCAGAATCAATCCCCATGTCTTGACCTTCAGAATGAAACCCACAGGATCGAGTGACACAACCAGATCCACTCATTCCCCTCCAGGAACGAATCCGTTCCATGATTCAATTCAATCGTGAACAACCGACCAAAGCCTCAAAGTTTTTGGATAGACAAGGTGCCAATCATTCTGCTAATACGATGGAGAGCTTACACATGGCAAGAAAGGAGATTTTAGATTCATGCTCCGCCAATTCTGGTGGGAAGGACACACAAGCCAAAGGAATTCAAATGAGAAATGGGAACGGTCAAAGAATGTTCTTCAACATGGAGGGTTTTCTCTAAGAGGAGCTCTGAAGTCTGCCAGGAGTCCTTTGAAGGAAATCAACGGTAACATGCTCGATGCTAGAAGATTAAGCTCAGTAATGTTGGATGGTCACATTGATGATGCACTGGGTCCGGGAGTTCCAGCGCATCCTGTGGGGCAACATGCTACTGAAGCCATGATGTATCTGATTGACCCAATGCCCTGAGTCCGTTTAATTCTGATAACAGATCACTACAGCCGTTGAACCAATCAATCCTGATGTATTATCATCAGTTAAAGATGATTATCTGGATGCAGTTAACACGCCAGAAGACCTCTTAGAGAGCAGAACACGAGAGAACAAGATCAGACAAGAAAGAAGATAAGAACCAGCATATTCGCAACCTGGATTTAGACAAATTTGATGTTGCTCCCATTGTCAGCTCCCCAATCAATGAAAAAAATAGCATTATATCCTCTGGCAGTTCCAATCAAACTGCAGGCATATACACATTCAACCGAAGGAGGCCAAAGAGCGAACACCTTGAGAATAGTGCTGAGGATTCCGTAACTGACAAGAGAATCCATCTTATGGATCCAGTAAAGGAATGCAAATCTTTTTTTAAGACGTGCATAGCACGTTTTCATTAAGAAGAAGAGAATTACAATAATGCAACTTCAGGAGAGATCTCAAAGCGCAAAGTTACAAGAGCCACCACCGGCGA
>NC_028456.1:22118818-22214067 GCF_000263155.2 Setaria italica
CCAAGGAGTGCCCAAGCGGATCGAAGGGGGAGCAGTCGGACCTACTAGAGGAGCCTATGCTGGTGAGAAAAGGCGACCTTGGGGAGATCAGAGCGCGACCTGGGTGTGGTGGGGGTGAGGGGAGGAGGAGGAGCGTGACCTAGGGAGGAGAAGGCGAGGTGGAAGGACGGGAGGGAGAGGAGCCTGTAGGAGCTTAGGGGTAGAGAAAGGAGTGACCTTGCGACCGGGCTAACGCCGTAGGGACGCCAGCGAGGGATCGCGCCACGGGAGAGGGAAGGGAGAGCGACCATGGATTCGCGAGGCAGGTGGCGGCGGCAGCAGGAGGCAATGGTGATGCACGCGCCTGCCGTGGCCCTGAGGCGACGACCACCGGTAACGGGTGAAGTATGGTGCCAACAACTGGGGGCACGCAAATCTGGACCAAGGGAGGTCAGGTCCGACATGTGGTGGTCGGAGACCACCCTCATCAGCGACGAGCAAGCGCCCCCGCGACCGTGGACACGGATCCAGGCGGGGGAGCGGCAGATCCACCCGTAGGGGCACCGGATCTAGCACCAGGATGCCGCTGCCAGGCTGTCGCAACGCACCACCACCGCCACCATGGCTCACTGCCGCCGCAGGCCGCCTCGCCCGCACGCGGTCGTTGGGGATGCTGTCCGGGCCGTGGGGAGGAAGGCCCAGTCGCCGGCATAGGCGCGGCAGCCGTGGACCGCTGCCGCCGCAAGCCGTGTCACCCGCGTGCAGCTGCTGGAGATGCCGTCCGGGCCATGAAAAGGAGAGACCCGCGCCGCCAAAGCCCACCGGGGAGACCCGACCCTTGCCGCCGCTGCCGTGAGCGGTCGCCCGCCGAGGAGACCCGCGCCACCGCAGCCGCCCACCAAGGAGCTCGACCCCGCGGGAATGCAAATCTCAAACACAATTGATCTTCACAAACTCACCACAAAGTAAGAGGTGGCTGCTTGAAGTCGCTCGTCACCGTCAGGTATGTGGCATTGCTTTTCTTTACCTTTATTAACGTGCAATGTGATGTAGAAGTTCAGGTCATTACATAGCACCCAATAGTCAGCAGCTCTTGTCTCATGTTGTTTTGAAGCAAAATCTTCTCTCTGGTTTTGCAGCTCATTTCATCGTCCGAGAAGTGAGAATTCTGTGATTCAGAAAAAGGGAGGCCAAGAATGGTTGATTCGGTTCCTAAGATCAGCTTTAAGCAACTAGAGAAGGATGTCATTTTCCATATGTCCCTAAGTAGGGAACAGGATCATCCGGTGGAAATGTAGAAATTATAAGTGCAAGGTACTCCCACCATGTAGCTACAAATTTCTTCGTGCGCGTTCATTACAAGTGCAAGGTATATGTGTTTCTCTTACCGAGAAGTGTAATGTCGCTATGAATTTTGATTATTCTTTTATTTGCTGTCCAATAGAAATAAAGAAATATAGAGCTCACTCGAGCGAAGAGGCTGTATTAGGAAAAGACGAAGGAGTGTGATTTTTTATGTGCATTTGACAGAATCAGGGGCGGACCTAGGATAAAAACCTGGGGGTGGGGGGGGGGGGGGCAACTCAAGGAAAAGCTGAATTTAGAAAGATTTACATGGTGAAAAAAATTTATTGCTTTTGCTTCAAATATTTGAGTGAGGACATGTGACCTCACTGGAGCCTTTCTAGGTCTGCCCCTGGACAGAATGAGTATGGTTTTTTATGTGCAGATTCCAAGCATTCCCATTATCTCTGATCTTTCTCATTAATCTTTGGCTACTTTGTTAAAATTGTCCTTCCGTTATCAAATTGGACCATGTTCGCTTATCATTGAAGCTCAGCTGGGATGTAATATACATACTAGAACCGAACATGATGGCCGAGGTTCCAATCTAGCTTATGTGCTACTGATCCTTGGATCGTCCGAGTCAGGCCAACCTGAACGACTGGTGAACGTGATCCTATTCCTACGCGTTGCACACGACACAAGAAAGAGAAACATTCACTCTGATCCAAGTTTAGCATGAGCCACAGAGGAGCTAATCTATCATTAAACATTATTGATATGCATGTTTTCTCATTCCCATCATATGAAGTCATGCATTCTAGATCTCCTCTCCTTTTTCAAGTGTTTCCCCGATCTACTTTACCCACCACACTCCTACTATCTTGTCAAAATTTGCTAAGGGCACTTTGTAATTGGGGCAATTAACACGCTCATAACAATTACTATGATTGCCATGTGCTCCCTCCGTTCCAACTTGTAGGTCATTTTAGTTTTTTAGTTTCATAGATATTATTATACATCTATATCTAAAATCAAAACGGTCTACAATTTGAAACGGAGGGCTAGCAAAATTTCCCAGGGATAGCTCGTTCCTGCTACTTTTTTTCCCTCTTCTGATTTGGATTTATCCGTTCCAAACAAGCCCATCGTGCCTAACCACGTTTGGCTGGGGACAGATCACGGGTACCAAACAGCTGGGTTCCTCGACCAAACCGGGGAAGGGGGAAACCCTACAGCCCGGGGCAGCGATTGGGGACCGGCGGGTCTGCAGCACGCGAGGCGTCGACGCCGTTGAGCTCGAGGCGGCCGGCTCGCGGCCCCGCCGCCACGGCTTCGCCTGATTCCTGCGTGCTCGGCGCGGGAGGTACCTGATCTCGTTCTCATCTTTGCCTTATCCCTGCACTTGCGATCCCCGCCGTTTATTAGGTCGCCTTCCAGGCGGGTTTGAATTCGCTGATAGCGTGGGTTAGTGCGGCCTCGATCCGGTGAGTCTCTGGATTCGACACGGCGACGCTGATAGAGTTTGCTGTCGAGGCAGCGGCCTGCTCCGTGCTGGATGATGATGTCGAACCGGTGGTTGCTCTATGTAGTTTTGTTCGTGCCATTTACAACTTGTTCGATTAAATTCATGTCGGGCTTATGAGCTGGGCGTCTCTGTGCAAGTAGATTTCTGTTTGTTCCTGACCAGTAGCAACTGGAGCAAGATGTATGTGTTTCCAACTATCCACATGCATTTTTGCCAACGCTGGTCGACACCATTTGGTCCTGGGATCTGAATTCCTATCTCACTGAAGCTAATCTTTCTAACGAAGCAGAAAATATTTGCTTATATCTTTTTGTTTGTGTCCTTGAGGCGAAGCTTTTCTGCTTCCAGAGCTCGCTCATGTTTTGTTTGAATTATTTAGTAGTAGCATTTCTACACAGATTCCGATAGCATAGTCAGGATGAAATATCCCTACCATGATTGAGTTTGTACTAAAGTTGCAGTAACCTCATTTGCTGTAGCAAACTAGTACAGGAAAACATATGCTACCAATGACTTAATGGAGAACTAGTGTATTGTCGGTGATTTCAAATTTTGTAGTAGGATTGTTGGAATACTTATTCGCCAATTGCTAAAGAAAATGTTGGGGTGGATGGTTGTGCCAAACATAACAAGGAAATCTAGTGTCCTGTTTAGGTTTATCATTCTGTAGAATTATGTACATGATTCTAAGTGTATGATCTTTAGCAAGTACTTAGTAGGTTCTGGCCTTCTTGGTGAGGTGTAAAAATTTCTTCTCTATATTTTTGTTCACCAGCCTGGATTGTAAATAGATAGCTTGTGAAAAAGAAGCTGACGTAGTGACATGGAATTGTCATGCTTCCTTCGTGCTTACCTTCAATAGAGATAATGCACTCTTTTCTTTCTATATAGAATATGGTTCATATAAGTTGTCCTTGTACCTACAGAACTGAGTTATATATTCCAATGAGAATGCCATGTAACCTACTACGGAGTCAGTAAAGAACATGTACAAAGTGGTTTGGCTCTAGTATGCTTATCATATAGTAGGATTAAGCTCAAAACATGAGGCATTAGTGAATTTATTTTGGAAAAAGTCCATTTTGCTCCCCTCACTATTCACTTTGTCCGCTTAATCCCCTAAGCAAAATTTAGGTTCAATTTACTCCCATGAACTATTTCAGTTGGACCAATCTACCCCTAACAAGTTTTTTTTTCTTTTTTGTTTCTTTGTGTGCAAGTTGAATTTTAATTTCAGATTTTGTTAGTTGACTTTATAACATTAGAAAAATACAATACATTAGAAATTTTTCATGATTACTTTTCATACAGTTTTGTATATCTAAAGTCAATTTCATATTAAATGTTCTAACGTATGAAAATAATCATGAAAAATCTTAGTATAATTTTTTAACGTAGGGCATCATGTTTTGTATTTGCTCACAAAATTGGAACTTAAAATTCAACTTATACACAGAGAAATAAAAAAAGGAAAGCATTATTAGGGGGTAGATTGGGCCAACTGAAATAATTCGGGGGAGTAAATCGAGCCTAAATTTTGCTTAGGGGGTTACGCGGACAAAGTGAACAGATGAGGGGAGTAAAGGACTTTTTCCATTTATTTTTGTCTTTAACATTTGTCCATTTTAGTTTTAGGTTCCCTCTTCAGAGCAATGCAATTGATGCTTTCTGACATGTTGCAGGGTTAAATGGCAAACAGAGCAAGATGGATGATGAAGTATGAAAAGGGCCTTGTTGATATACTTCATGAGAACAATACCTCACTTTATCGTACCCCAACTGGATGGAAAACAGAGGGGTGGAGGAAAATTGTTAGGGATTTCAACATGAGGTACCCAGAAGCAAAGTTTAGTAAAATGCAAATCCAGGAACACGAGACTCAATTGAAGAAAGACTATAAATTAATAAAATTGATCCTCCAGCGAGATGGTGTTTCATGGGACCAGAGTGCATCCATGATTAGAGCGACAGATGAAATCTGGGATGAGATAGTCGAGGTGAGGATTTAACTATTCTGCTCTGATTATATATGCAGCTGAGGTAAAATTTTGATATTCTTTATAAATTTGGTAGGATATGCCGAAGGCACGGAAGTACCAAAATAAGAGCTTTCAAATGCATGACTCGCTGGGGCTGTTATTTGATGGTAGGCACCTCCCCTTATCCGTGGTGCACACGCACACGCACGCTACCTTGACCCGATTGTTGTGTTACCCTTTGCTTTTCTGATATGTACATTCAACCATGATAGGCCCTATTCCTGAAGGAGGACAGAATTCACCACAGAATATTGTTGGAAATGTTGATGAGGGAGGCAACAACATGAGCATGACCCCAGACATGTCTGGAAGACCTAGTGGAACGATCATTGCAAACATTGACGAGACATGGAAAAATGTCAGCCTACTTCAACAAACGTCGTTAGGACCACAAGGTATAGATGATCTTGATGTTCTGCATAACCACACTGAGGAGGTACTGGGACGACAACAACATGGTGCAGACGGAAGGGCACAGAGAGCTGATGAACAGGCACATTCAAGTTCTTGCGTGGAGCCACATAGAGACAGGCGCAAGAAGCGCAAGGCTACAGACATCCAGCAGATCATGGAGGCCTATCTAAACTTCAGGATGAAGCAAGCTCGCGTGAAAGAACAGAAAGCAAATGAAGCAGATCAGTTCACCATCTCAAACTGCATCAAGGCAATGAACACCATGTCTGATGTGTCTGATGAGATCAAGATCCTAGCCTCTGATGTTTTCAAAGATGCCGAGAACCGTGAGATCTTTCTGTCCTACGAACCCAGGCTGCGTACCTTGTGGCTGAAGAGGGAAGTTGGCAAGCAACTCACATCGGCTTATTGATGTGTTCGTTCTTTGTAGGTGTTTTGAAGTGGCAACTTTTGCTGTTCTTTTTTAGTTTGTTATCTGTGTATCAGCTTAAAGTTGATTCTGGAGGCAGATGCAAATCTATTAGCAACTTTAACGTGTTCCATGTACAGTCTCACTACGCTTCCAGAAATGTAGTTATTCATGATCAGTAGTGTGCTTATGGCGTATAGTGCTTCCAACATTGTTTTTTGAAAACCGCAATGTAGGATTGTTCTCCCTTTGTAAACACGACAACACCAGAAGCCAATATCGTCGTGCACGAGCTCGTTTCGTAGTTTCGTTAAGCCCATAGTGCCAGATATCACATCGTTCATCGCTATAATACCGCCTGATGGACTGCAAAACCAATTCAGGGTGGCACAGGTAGAGATTGCACTTTGAAAGATGCATTAATGAAACGCAAACCCAGAAGCACAAAATATGATTTGCAAGAATCGGTCAACTCAACACGCACAGTATAAACACTCATACAATGTCAGTCTTTCAAGCCAACATTCGATATTTTCATGTACGAAGCACCTTGAATGGACTACTGGCCATGCTGAATTTACACGCTCAAACAAAACTAAGTCTGGCGTTGAACCTCAAACAGCATGAAACCAAGTAACCAGCAAAGCTGAAATTCTGATTAGTCAGTTTAATCGAATCTGCAGAGCCAGAGCCATCATTCTAGATGCATGTCAAGTTCATACCTTCTTCAAAAACGCCAGATCACAACAGTCAGGACAAACTTAAATGTACTGAGAACATACCCAGGGCAAGCAAATCCCCACAAACGAAATACTCAGGGGTAATGAAAGACTATAAAGAAACCATTAAGCCATCAGATGAGAACTAGCTTTTCGACGGCACATGTTCATAATATTTTGAAGACAAACACTTACACTCATAAATACAAACTTAGCTATGGGTAACTGAAAGCTTAGTCGCTTTTAACTCCAATCTCTTCCCCAGTAAAATCAAGCGCTCATGACAGCATCAAGCAAAAGCTTTGAAGTTCTACAACTCAAATTTTGTAAGCTAATTGCTAACAGACAAATTCTAGGTCTGACACTATTCAACATACAGGGACGCTAGGTTTAAATGTCACTGATTACAAACGGTCCAAGCAGGATCAGAAATTTATAATGCAGACATGTAGTTCAACATGAATGATGAAGTCTAATGCAAAAATTAGTTCACATGCAGAAAGCTTAAGCTGAATGTATAGTAGAAGCTCATGGAAGTCTTAACAAGTAACAAGTTCCTTTGGTTTAATAACATTTCATTAGTTGATAATGTCATACAGTAAGTTTACAGTAGCTAGCTAGGTTAGTACTTGAGGAGTCATCAGGTTCATGTTCACATAGCCTACTTGCATGGTTATGAAGCTGAGATAAAAGTATTGGTCACAACTCACATATACCTATTTACATGGATATGACATGGAGAACATGATGCAAATATTTGAACTCACACAACAGAGCAAGAGGGACATGATGTGCCAACTTACAATATGATGAAGATGCATGTCCCTTCTTGCCAAGAGCAAAATAATAAGACTGGGAAATATTGGTGTACTAGAATCTGAAAAGTTAGTTAAGATCATATCCATTTAAATGCTACATGCTTAGATGCCCATAGTAAAAGCAGGCAGAAACCCAGCAAAGAAACAAATTCCAACGGCATGCTGGGAAGCTACACTCAGATCAAAAACTAGATAGAAAAGGAATAGGTATAGATCCATAACAAGGCTTGCCAACAGCTAAACCTCGTGTTTACACATTGAGCAAACAACAGTTACTGCTCAAATACTCGTAGATAAGGACATAACAGTCACCTTATATAGCATATATATTATCTCACAAACTGTAAGCAACAAACAGTCCTCCAGCAACACATGCAACGGTAACAGTCTAAAGAACATAGTTTTTGGACAAGTCTATATGGATTCAGCACCTATTCCAATATTCACATTTCTTTATACCAAAAGCAGACGATACGCAAAAAACTAGCATATCCAACGGTAACATGCAATGAGAAGAGCTACAACATAGAACTAGTATAACCCTGGCAGTCTAGTATCTTGGACCCATGCTACAAGAACGGGATAGCCGCACTGGTGCTATATTTGCCATCTCTCGTCCAATCATTGTTGCTCTTGGGCCACCACCACCTTCTGCTGCAGGCACTGTGTTGTATTGCTTCCTGCAACCTGGGCAGCGCCCATCTGCCTCAAGGATCCTATTGTGGCAGAAGAGGCACAGGTGAAACCCACAAGGGCAGGGGAGGAAGCTCGAGTCTGTTGGGTCAAGATCTTCGTAGCATATAGGGCACGACAACGGCAAAGAGAGAATACCCTGCTGTGCAGCACTCATCCCCATCCCTGCCCAGCAGTTACCGATACTTGCTGGGAAGCTGGCCTGCTTGGAGATACTGGGTAAGCTCTGTGGACGGAATATATCATCAGGTGCCCAAGCCCTTGCCTTGCTCCGAATCGGTTCCGGTCTTGCTGCATTGGCAGGTGCTGCATTGGTAGGAGCTGGTGGGGGTGTTGTGGGAACTGAACTCTGGTGGCAATGACTGTCATCATCATAGAGTGCATCAGCAGCCGCTTCCCAATCATCCAAGACTTCACTCTCATCCTCCGGGCAGCCTGTATGGTCCTCCTCAGCATCACTCACACTCCTTGAGCTGGACCACACACTGCTCCCACTGCTGAGGCTGGGCCCACCACCATTGCCGGAGAACCCCTTCCTCTGAGCACAGCCACCGCCTTGAGACTTGTCTGAGACAGGGCTGTGCATGGGGGAGTCGAGGTCGCTGCCACCTACCTCTAGGGTGGCAGCTGCAGCCTCCTCCCTGTCCTCCGGATCACTTCCCCTTGACCTTGTGTCCGCGCGCCGACGAGGGAGTGGAGGGTGCGGAGAAGCGAGGATTGGTGAGCCAGCATTTGAGCCTGCTCCTGTTGGCAAAGCCGCAACCTTTGTCTCCTTCCCATCCTTGCCTGGATCAACCCAAACCGAAAAGTGTCAGATTTTTAACGAATCGTCAATAAAAACACTATTTTTCCCACTAGATCACCCAAATCAACGAGGCATTGCATTCTAAGCCATCCCTTATAAAAAATCCCCCAAACTTTGTCTCCATCTTCTTAGCCCAGAAAAGATCATAAGGGGTTGGACGAAGCCTTGATCCATCGCAGGGAGATCTTAACTCTCGCATGCGCACCACTGCCGAATCCCCACACCCCAGCCAGAAATCGTCCCCAAATCACAAACAGCGGATTAAAAAAACAATCGCACAGAACGGGCACGAGATCGTACCTTGCCCGGATAGCCACTGCTCGCGGCGCGTCTCGAGCTTGCTCTGCTTCAGCTTCGCCGCCGTCCGGTTCCCCTGCGAGGCGCACCCGAGAAAACAGGAACGCAGATCAGATCAGCGCGCGGCGCAATCAAATCGAACCCAACCCGGAACCCCCCGGACCCGAATCGAATCGCGGAGATCACCCCCCACCCCCAACAGGCAGAGACCACCTTACCCTCTTCTTCTTCGCGTCGCGCGCGGCGGCCGCCGATGCGGGCGATGCGGCGTCGCTGTGTCCCATCTCGCCTAGGTGGTGCTGGGGGGCGGAACAGCCTCGCGGATGCCGGCCTCGTCGACGCGCGCGCGTGGGGTGGTGGGGGGGGGAGCGAGGAGGAGGAGGCGGAGAAAACCCTAAAAAGCGATGCGGCGGGCGGGCGAGCGGAGGGCGAGAGAGAGAGAGGGGAGGCGAGCGAGAACGCGGGGGGCGGATGGATGGATGGATGGATAACACGGGTGGTTAAAGGGGAAGCCCCACCCCCCGCCGCGCTCGCGTTTATTGATGCAGGGCGGGGGCAAATGACGGGGTTGCGGGGGTCGTGCGAGGCTTGCGGGATATCTTGAGCTTGCTGCGTAGTGGGGCTTCAAGGGCCGCAAAGCGAAACGCTCTTTCTTGTTTTGGGCCCAAAGCACGTTCTTCTACTGTCCTTTTCTTTTAAGACGCAAAACGAACTTTTTCCAAGATTGCCTTGCGTGCAAATTAAATCATTTAAGTGATACAACTATTGTCTCTTTGTATAAAAAAATACGGAATAAAACACACGATAGTAATTAAGTGAATTCATCTAAACAATCTATTACACCAACTGGGGGCTAGCCTGGGCCTAGGCGTTGCCAACACGTCGCTGAAGGCGACTCCTCCACCGTCTCCGACTCCTACCGCCCCGCCCTAACCCGGCTCCGCCGGGATGCTCGCCGTCACTCCCCCACCTCCTCCTCCGCCCATCGGCTATCCTCTGCCACCCGCGGCCGGTGGCTCCTGCTACCTCGCCGCCGCCCAAGGCCCTCCCTCTACAGCCGAAGGTCACAGGAGATCCCAACCCCAGCAACCCGAACCTCGAAGTCCATGCCGAACCCTAACCCTACCGGCAGCGAGCCCCTAACACCTCTCCTCTGCTTGCCCCTGCATCGCCTTCCTCCTTCGACTCCGACAGCTCCCGCTGCCGCATCCGCTGCAACCACCCTCCACTGCTCTAACCTGGCTCCACCGGAACCTTATCTCCAAAGGGAGAGGAACGGCGCACAAATGGAGGAAGAGAAGTCAGCATATGTGACATATAGTCGCAGTGTCCGATCGGGGCGTCCGATCCGCGAGGGTACGGGCGTTCGGCCTGGTTGGGTGACGAGGTGGCCGGGGGCGTTTTCGCGAAGGTCTTTTCGTTGGAACCGGGGGGTTCCTGGTCGTAACGGCGTTTTTCGTTTTGTTTTTATGGGAGCGGTAACGTGCGGCGCGATTGCGACGTCGCGGGCCGTTGCGTGATTGCGTCCATGGTTGGCAGATGGCCGGCGCTGAGGATTTTGTGAGGGCGAACGGGGGAGGGAGAGAGGAAGGTGAGAAGCTGCTAGAAGGTTCGGTTCGTGCTCCTCACGTGATTGAGCTTCATGACAGTTTATTTGAGCTATTGCCCTAAACAAAAAGAGTTTATTGGAACTATGAGAACTCGGCAACAATTTTGTCAGATGATGAAAAGGGAATGCCAGATATTTTGGTCCAACGGTTCTGTGGAAAGACTCCACTTTTTGTAATCAAAGATGAATATGCCGATATGCGCCTTCTCGCAATAAAAAAACACTCATGAATATCTGAAATATTACAGGGCGCCGTTCGTCGAAACAGGATTTGCCTCAGGTTTGCATTTATTCTTTCAGGCCCGCACGACGAGCGCAGCCGTTCTCAGCTGTACGTCGTCAACAGACAACAAAACTACAAAAGAAGTGGCAGGTCGGTCGGAGCTTATCAATTTGCAGCTTCATGTGTGATGTGTTGCACCGGCTTGCCAAATGCGAAGCATCAGTTACGCTAGAAATTTAATGAGCAACATGACACAAAAAGCAGCGCAATGTCACTGCATATGCAGCTGCCGATTTTTGGCTCTAGACAGCGCTACCAGTACCACGGCTAGCTCTGCATCAACAGATCAACGTGGCATCGAAGGCACGTGACACTGGGTACCATTTTCCGACCCTACCTCATAATTATGGTTCGTACCATGCCCTTCCATGCAGATGCAGGAAGTTTCTGTGCTCCTACAAATCAAGATAGCATAACAGGACAGTGTCACCCGTTAAGTTTCCTTTTAAACGATCGCCCATTAAATTGATGCAACACAGAAACAGGACCAACTATCAAGTGATGAAAAACCAAACCTGCAGCAACAGGAGACCAATCAAGAATTATGTAATGATGTAAGTTGATCGTGTTGGGATCGCTAGAAGGCGTGGCCACACGCGCCTGCCAACGAAAAACGAGTGATTAAGCAATCAGGCAGGATTGTGTGAATTGTGATATTGCCAAGGCATGAACCCTCCTTTGTGTCTTGTGACGACTGGCGAGGACTATGCAAATAATCATTCCCCTGCCCATTCAAAGACAACATTTGAATTAGCAGTTGAAGGAAATGGCAGACACGCCGAAAAATGTATCACAAGGAGAAAAGTAAACACTAGAAATCTGGATGCAGCCAAAACGAACAATGTGTCACACAAGAAAAGTAACGGGGAAGTTGCATTTGCAGCTGAACCTGGGAAGTCTTCACTCCACCACCACAACCCCATGTCTATTCTGCCTATTGTACGTAGTGAACAAAATATACTAAAAACAGAAAGGAAGCTAGTAAAAAAATAGATCAACTAGCACTCTAGCAGAATGAATTACCTTGTTATAAGCAGCTAGGTGCACATTTTCAGGTGTGTCCATTTTTTACAACATTGCAGCAACATAATGATCAGTACTTATGAAAACAGCAATAGTGACACTGACACCATGATCATGGCAAAATTGCAGCGACATAATACTAGCTCAGCACCTTTTATAGAAAACTGCATTAGTGACACTGACACCATGATCATGGTCAAATAATATCTATCAGTGGTGCTGCTTCAGTCTCATCATTCAGAAACCTACTGCCAACGATCTGTATCTGCCATGGTACAGCCAGTCTGATGCACGGATCTGTTATCTACACATATACACCTTTAACTGCACAGTTCCCACTTCTATGATACAGATGGCACAAGGATCAATTTGCGTATTCTCCAAAAGAAGCACAATCAATATTTTTATGGCCTTAACTTTTAGTATCTAACCATTTATCTATCTATAAGATCACTATCTTTTGAGGGATGAAATAAGTAATTGAGAGGAAGGAAAGAGCATAGCTGCAGTTTAAGTCACCCACAATTATCAACTGCACTCCATCCTACACCTTTTTCCACTCCATGATTCTTCATCATCTCTCTTAGTTTCTCTATCTCATCCCATTTTTTAGCGCTGCCATAAGAATTAGACATCAAAATGTAATATCCATCATTTTCTGGGTCAGAAGCAAATGCCTTTTGTGCAATCCTTAACCCCATCTCAAAGTTGTCATGCACTTTGCAGGCACTAAGCAAAGTTCCCCATACCCCACCATCAGGTTCCACTGGCATGGCCAAAACCATATCTTCTGCTTCTTGGAGATGCCCAGATTTCCCTAAGAGATCCACCATACAGGCATAATGCTTCAGGTTAGGCTCAAGTGAGTACTTTCCCATTCTAGTGAACAGCTTCCTGCCCTCCTCAACAAACCCTGAATGGCAACAAGCAGATAGAATGGCAAGAAAGGTGACACCATTAGGCTTAACACTTCCTCTCTCCATCTCACCAAATAATTCTAATGCTTGTTTTGCTTCCCCATGCATCCCATACCCTGATATCATCACATTCCAAGCAACAACATCACGCTGAAGCATAGAATCAAAAATCCTTCTTGCAATTCCAAGTTGCCCACATTTAGCATACATGTCAACAAGTGCTGTACTGATTGATACATCAGACTCCCATCCCATTTCTTTCACATAAGAATGTACCTGTTCTCCACGTTCCAATGCAACCAAGTTTGCACAAGCTGAAATGACAGTGATCAAGGTCGCTGAGTTGGGTTTCAAACCTTCAGTGAGCATTTGATCATACAGTGACACTGCAGCATTTGAATGCCCCAGATGAGCATAGCTGGAAATCAGTGCATTCCACGTGACAACATCCCCCTTCAGTTTGGCCAGGTCAAATATTTTGCGTGCATTATTAAATTTTCCACACCTTCCATACATGCCAATTAAAACATTTGCCACTGATAAATTATCATCAAGCAAATGCTTAATTGAATAACAGTGTGCTGATCGACCTAGTCTTAGTTCCGCTAGCCGTGAGCAAGAAGAGATTGCAGAAACCAAGCTGTTGGCGTCACACAGGAATTCATCCTTATCTCTGAACTGCAGCTCACGGTACAGCTCTAAGCATTGAACATCCCATCCAGCTTTGCAGTATCCTACAATCATCAAGTTCCAAGATTCCACGTCTTGTTGATGCAATGATCTAAAAACTCGGCCTGCAACATCCACCAATTCAAATTTTCCATACATTGAGATCAAAGCATTTCCAGTCAAAACGCTATCTTCAAAGTTTCTCTTTGTTATAACCGCATGAAATGCCTTCCCTCCACGCACATTTCCAATGTTACCCAACCCTGCAAGCAGACAACTAACAAGAACTTCATCTGGCTGCACACCCGACTCCTCCATCTCCTGGAACAACTCTATGGCCTCCGTAATAAGCCCTCTCCGACAGTAAGCTCCAATCAAGCTTGTCCAGGAAACTACGTCTTTCTCTGGTAACTCCGAGAACAAAATGTACGCATCCTCAGTGCTGTTACACTTCGAGTACATAGAGAAAAGTGCAGAAGCCACCAACGGGGAATCACCAACCCCGATCTTAACTACATACCCGTGCAAGCATCTACCAGAATTCAGCTCACCTAGCACCCCGCACGCCTCCAAGCCACTTTCCATCGTCCGTGAGTTTGGCCTCGCCCCGCCGTCGCCCGCAAGCCTGATCATCTCCACCAGATAGCGCAACCCCTCTGCGCACTCCCCGTTCCGCACGCACCCGGATACCACCGCGGTCCACGCGACGACGTCCCTCTCGGGCATTTCCTCGAACACCTTCACCGCGTCGCCGACGACGCCGCACCTGGCGTACACGTACACCAGCGACGACGCGACGGCGACGGAGCCGCCATCGCCGACGAGGAGGCCGCACCTGACGCAGTACGCGTGCACGGAGGCGCCGACGCCGAGCGCGCCCAGCTCGGCGGCGGCGGAGGCGGCGAGCGGCGTGGTGAAGCGGGAGGGCCGCGCGCCCGAGGCGAGCATGCGGCGGTGCGCGGCGAGCGCGGCCGCGAAGTCGGAGGCGCAGTGGTGGGCGCGGATGAGAGAGTTCCAGAGGAACGCGTCGGGGCGGAGGGTGGCCGAAAAGGCGAGCGCGGCGAGCCCGGGGCGCCCCGCGGAGGAGTAGGCGGAGACGAGCTTGGCGGCGACGTCGGGGCGGGGGGAGAGGCCCGAGGTGACGGCGAGCGCGTGGACGCGGAGGAGCTCGGGCAGCGGCGGGGGCGAGGGCGACGAGAGGAAGCGGGAGAGGATGGCGAGAGGGGTCGCGGTTTGTGGAGGCGGCATCTGATCGCTCGTTCGAAATGGTCTTTCGGGCGAGCTTATACACGGAGCGCTGCAGTGTGCGTGCACTTCATCAGGATTCAGAAACGGGTCGCATGGATTCAGAAACGACTTCGATTCAAACGAAATAACGGTTGATGTAAAATCTGATCCTAAGCTCGAAACTTTGACTCGCTTTCTTGTTAAAAAAAGGGAAAAGAGGTTGCGTTAAATATCGTTAAGTCTCAAGATTATCCAATTATCTTTTCACTCCGATCTTGTCTAGAGCAACTGCGCACCAGTGTGAAATGGCGAATGATAAAGAGTGCAGACTAGACAGCCCATGATAAGGTACACTCTGTCCTGAATTCGTTAGCAGCAGTACAAGCCGCTTTGCTTTAAGGGCTTTTATTGGAAGAGCACTGTACTGTTCACAAGTTTCTGTCCATGCGCAGGATTGATGTTGTGTCTTCAGTGTGATGCGCTCATTTTTCCTGGCATGAATCCGTTTACAGCTTCGATGGAGGCTGGTACCATCCCCATGGCTCATCCGAGCAGTACTTGGTGACTTGCTTCACGGTCAGGTAGTTCTCAAGGCCCCTGAAAGGAACAGCGAACACAATTCAGAGGGCACGGATTGCGAAAACCTTTTATTTAGCAGTGGTGACAACGAAATTGTGCGATCTTTCAATATTGATGCGTAGTAATGCGGCACTCACCATTCTCCGAGCTCACGACCAAAACCGCTCCGCTTGTTCCCTCCCCATGGAGCTTGGACTAAGGTTGGTTGCGAGCAATTTATCCAAACAATACCAGAATGAAGAGCCTGCAGGTGACAGATTTTACATGTGTTGCGGAGTGAATCTTTCCATTCCATGACAATTCTAAGATCCTTGCAACTAATCAGGAGGTGAAACCAATGTTCATGCCATACTAAGTTACCTTTGAAATGCGCTCACACCTCTCTTCATCATTAGAGATCACTGCACCAGCTAAACCATAGCTGAAAAGAATTGGTAGAGAAGGTGAATAAATAATATAGGCATGAAAGGGTTTTCTTTTTCTTTTTCCATATTCCGATCATGCAATAGTGACTCACTGAGTATCATTTGCGAGTTCCACAGCTTCACTCTCTGTCCTGAACTCTTTGATGCAGATGACTGGTCCGAAGACTTCCTCTCGCCAAATTTGCATTGATGTACTAACATCTGTTATAATTGTAGGTTCGATAAAGAACCCTTTTCTGAGGTGCTGCCAGTTGATCAATGTAAATTGGATCAATAGCCAAGGAGCCAAAAACGGATAACCTAGCTAAGGATGCTTACCTGTGGTCGGGCACCGCCATACAAAATTGTGGCACCTTCGCTTCTTGCAGTTGAGATGAACTTCTTTATCTTTTCATACTGAAATATGAAACAAAGCTCTTCAGTTGTCTAAATAAGAATTGCTGTATTACACAATGGCGCAGTTCTTCAGTTTAAGACATGCGGAGCTGTGAATGCCACATGCAAGTAGGCCCTGTCCCGACTCCAGACTATTCTAAGTTCGTATTGAAACATAACTGCATAGAACTATATTTTCGGCAGGGTAATGTTCAAAGAAGTAAAACTATTAAGAGTTTCTTGCGTAGGATGCCATCACTATTGTCATGATTATTGAACAGTTATTTGATTTGGGCACAATCTTTTTTTTTTTGAACGAAATTTGGGCACAATCTTTTCATTGAAGTCTTTACAGATTCAGAAAAGGTACATATTTGCAACAACACTTCAACAAGCGTTATGCACTTCATAAGCATTACCTGCCCTTCACTGACAACAGACCCCAGCCTGCAGCCTACCTCCAGTGGGTCGGAGATTTTGATATTCTTTGCCCATGCGACCAATCTATCCAAGAACTGCTTTGCTATTTTCTCCTGTGAATTTCCTCATGTCATGTATTAGAAATATTACTTGACCTCCAAAACAGCTAGAAGGATTACATACGTGCAGAAGTAGACGAGAAGTAGCACTGCAGACTTGACCAGCATTCGCAAAGATCCCAAACATGGCCCATTCAACAGCTGATTTAAATTCAGTGAGACATTAGTACAGCAAACAAAATTTGGCATAAAATTAGGGGCATAGTGAAACGTGAGAGGGAGGAAGAGACCTTTGTCAATGTCAACGTCATCGAAGACAATAAGTGGACTTTTGCCTCCAAGTTCTAACGAAACAGGCTGTTGAAAAACAAATAAACAATGGAATAAGGATTATATGGAATAGAAAGCATGATTTACAGGTTTTTTTATCAACAAAAGCATCTCAACACAGGTTGATGGAATTTATTTAGGGTGTGGAAATTTACTGAGAAAGGATAGGGAACTAAAAACATAGAGAACAGACCTTAACCATTTGGGCAGCAGCAGTCATTATCTTCTTACCAGTCTCTGTACTTCCAGTAAAAGCAACCTACAAAACAGGGCCACAAAAACTTGACTCCAGAACTGATTATAATCATTCAGATAACGTGATGTCCATGAACATATGAATATACTCATTGACAAAGAGGTCTGACCTTATCGACATGGGGATGTGAAGATAATGGAGCACCAGCTTCAGAGCCCAGACCAGTAATTATGTTCAACACACCTGGAGGTAGGCCTACTTCTATGCATATTGCACCAAGCTCTAAGCAAGTCCTGAATTTAGACCAGATTTTAGTCCTAGGATTTAACAATTGTACAAGTGACTTCAAAGGTATCAAGTCTTACAGAGAAGCCAACTCTGATGGCTTTAACACAGCTGTACACCCAGCAGCCAAGGAAGGTGCAACCTTCCAAGTAGCCATCAACAGAGGATAGTTCCTTCATTTACACATGGAAAAACAAAATGAATCAGAATGATCATCTAAAAAAAAACCTGCGGGAGGCAGTCCACTGATTCTACTAGATGCTCTGCAATTGCACAAAACACCAACAGAACCAGCTACACTTCGTCAACTACTATGTTATAAGAATAGGATGCATGTCAACGTTCAAGTGATAGGGTAAATGCACTCAAAATATCCCTAATTTTTTAAAGGGGTCAACAATTGAAAATGAACATAACGACTAAAAGGTTGAAACATGGCCTCAAGGGGCTTGGAGAAGAAAAAACACATTTCTAAATGGTCATGGCATGCTACACTTGGAGAAAAGATCACATAGAACCTATTTGTTCGTAAAAACAGAAGCTATTTCATTTATAACTGATAGCAGCTACCTCAAAGACATTAAACTACGAGATACAAAATGAAACCAATGCAAAATGATCTTGGTATGATTGCTAAATACAATTATCAATTATTCAGTTACTCATATAAAACATAAAGGGCGACCTCTTATAGGACTTCAGAATGTCCACTTGCTTCTTATTTATCAAACACAAACCCTCGACATGTAAAGATAAAAAAGAAATATTAATTCGGTACAAACCACAAAACACCTGATTTTTAGAAGAAAAGGATTAATGGAAATATCAAAATATTTTGATATTTGATACACTATGGAATCTGCATACACTCATGGACCAACATGCAATTAAATGTTTGGAGAACATGTTGAATTAAGCAGATGTCATACCAAGGAGTGATCAGTCCAACAACCCCAATGGGTTCTTTGAGTATATAGGACTTGAAATTTTCCATAGGTAGAGGGATTGGTGAATGTTGTTTCCCGTCTAAAGCTTCTGCCAGATCAGCATAGTACTCAAAGCATGCAGCAACATCATCCTAATATAAAATGTAAAGACATTGATTAAAACACGGATCATCTAGTTTCTTCAGGCACGCTGAAGATCAGAGTGCAAATAACTGAAGCTACCATATCTGCAACTGTTTCATCCAGAGGCTTCCCGGAATCAAGTGTCTCAAGCAAAGCCAGATCAGATTTCCTATCTTTAATCTGCACCCACCAACAACATTTAAAGAAATTTAATGTCAGTTAAAACAACCATCCAACAGATAGCAATGGGAAATTTTCCCCATACTAACAGAGGTTCAGCATTTGCATCTTCCATTTTAAATGCATCGAACAGCATAAACAGTAAACCTTCCACGTTCACACACAAACTGATCTTAAATGATAACAGTAGCATCCAATGCCATTGGCTAATAGCTGAAGAACATCTACATTATAAGATTTTGCAACGCGGTACTGAAAGACTAGTATAGCCGATGCTGGTGCCATGCTGCCATGGCATAGCAGGAACAATATTGTCTATGATGGGAGCCTGTGCTGTTGCTGTCCTGTTATTACCTCAAAGCTACAACTTGTACAGAAGATTAGCGGACCCAAAGAGTAGAAGAAGTTCATACATAACAATCAAACAAATCAACATTAGTAAAATCTAAAATGGTACCAGATGACTAGCCAAACAAAAGAGTCATAGTCATCTAACAATTGTTCAGCAGTCATCCATCTCGATCACGGGTCTCTTTTTTCCCTCTATCCAAAAGCTATCTATCACACTCTAATCTACTAGCTAAAACCGTTCTTCCTTCCTAGTCGCCCTAAAATTAACTCTGTTCACACAGCAACGAGATAGTTCACGGCTCCAACAGACTTAAATCAACCAGCTACTTGAGACAGAGATGGGTTAAATCGTGTCACCTTGGCGGCGATCGCCCTGAGGAACTTGGCCCGCACGGCCCCGGGGGAGCGCGACCAGTGCCTCCCGCCGTCGCGCGAGAACGCATCCCTCGCCGCCGCGACCGCGATCTCCACGTCCTCTGCCGTGGCCGCCGGGATGTCGCCTTCGCCGATCACCACCCAAAAACAAAAACAAAAGGCCGAGTTCAGCTTCAGTGCCGTGCTAACAGTACGCTGTCAGAGCGATCGGGGGAAAGGGGAGAGAAGGGGGAGCGCGGGCCGGACGAACCGATGGTGGCCTCGGTGGCCGGGTTGACGACGGGGAGGCGGCGCCCGAGGGACGGCTCCCTCCATCCCCCGCCGACGAAGAGGCCGCGGCGCGGGACCAGCGGCGGCGCGGCCATGGCGACGCGATGGAGCGGAGCCGAGGAGCGCCCTGCTGCTGCTGCTGCCGCCGCCGCCACTAGATTGCCTTGGCTCTGGCTGGACTGCGGCAAGTGTTTGGTGGTCGAACGGCGAGCGAGGAGCACGAGCGGGTCAGGGAGGGGTGGGGTATAACGCCGCGCCGCACCACCTTTTTGATCTGGACTCCGCTAGTGCTCGTCGCGTCACGTCGCCACGGGGGGGTTAGTGTGCTGACGCTGCTACTGGTGCAGTACTAATCAAATCGGGATGTGGATTATCCAAGATTTCCCTCCCAGCTCGCCGTGATTCGCGATTTGCTTTAATAATTACTGGGGCTGGGCAAGGCGAGGGCGTCTCAGGACGCGATGATTGAGAGATGGGTGGTGGCCCGCTCGCCATGTGAGGAGCAAGAAGATTGGCGCACGCGCACGTCGTGGTGTATGGGCGCGGATGCCCCGAGCCGCAACCCGTGCGCACACCGGTTGGTGGGTGCGTGGGGTGGCGCCAGAGTCGCCATCTCTCCGCGACTTTTGGCAGAAAAAAGGCTGTGATCTGTCGATGGCTGAACGTCTCTGCTGACAGCGAACGAGAGCGTAGTCGTAGACTCGTAGTTGATGTTGCCAGGATGATGAGGACATCACATGCTCGGATACAATCATATTGGCATCTTTTGACTCCGAGGTGAAACAATTCTTTATCATAATTATATATGATACATTTGATGAATTGATGCTGCACCATGATGTCTATTCGTTGTCAATTTTAGAAATACATACATGGATCAAAAATAGTGTTAAACACACATGGAAGGTATGGAGGACCAAAGAAGTAGATTGGGGGCCAAGTCAAAGTATTCCTAACGTCCTCCACCAGGCCACCACGTCACTTTTGGCCCAAGGAAAGAAAGAGATCCAATCCAACACGTTTTGGTGCTGGATTCGGACTACAGTTCCGGCCCAACTTGCAACGACCGCCACGACCTCATCCGGACTCCATTTTGGGTGTTCAAGTACTCCTTGGAATCCTTATGAAGTCTATTTTCATATGGATCCGGACTCATGTCCATATCTATTCTGAGGCAGCCGCAATCATCGAAATACTACCGAGAGGTTTTCTGTCCACACGTGCTGCGTCGCCCTATTTTGGCCCGATGGGCCGTGTATCAAGTTGGGTCCATTAGGGACGTGTCCTAGGGTTGGAGCACGACCCCAACACCCCCCTGGTCGTCCTCCTAGGTATTAATAAGGATTAGAGCCGCCACGAACAGATTGGGTTTTGTTTTGTTGAAAGTTTAGCCATTGCTACTTCCTTGTAGACGTGTGTGTCGACTAGACCATCCGTTCTACTCGATTCGGAACCCCAACTTTGTGATTTCAGATTGGTTTCCATCTTCATATTTGCAATTGAGTTGCTTGTTCTACTTGTTCTTGCTTGTTCTTCGATTGCTTGCAGGACGAGTGCCCTAGTGGCCGGGTGACGCGCTCCACAAGATCGCGGCAGCCATTGGAGGTGGTGTATCGGTTGCTAAGGCGCAGCTTGGAAGGCTGTAGTCGGGCCGTGAACGTCGTCTCCATCCACCAATCGAGTTATCCACACATCTCTCATCGAAAGATCGGGAATCACCCCTAGCGGGTTCATATCACAGGAGATTGAGAGCTTTTTTGTTTTCTCGTGCTACTGTTGTGTGAATTCACACACCTATTTCGTTGCGTGACTACATCTACAGCTTTACCGTGGAAATATAAGATGCGTGAATATCTCAATCTCCTGCTCAAATGCTTAAACTTTCTGTAACTGATTCCTGTGTACTGCTCTCTAGGCTTTTAGTTTATCTATGAGCTGCTAAGATAAGATTGACTTGTTCGCTTCAACTTATTCAGCCGACTTATTAGCCACCAAACAGTGGTTTCCTCTCATAACAAATCAGCCGTTTCAGCTTTTCAGCCGGCTTATAAGCTGAAGCGAACAGGCCCATCGATAAAGGTGGGTTATATGAGGGCGACAATATGAACTGGGCGGACCGTTGAGTTAGGGCACATGCTTAAAAAATTTTATGCTAAAGGAGTCAACAAATTTTTATCATGTTAAAGTCTTGATAATCTATTTTCTCTTAAGAGGTGCCCTCCCTCATTATTTCCTCTAAACCTGCCCCTGCAAATAGTTAAGTAGAAAGATGTACAACGATATATAGATGCGTGCATCCTAAAAACTTGTAACTAGGCCGGCTGTGTCATGTGAAATGATCATATTAGGCATCACATTTGTATTTCTGCTGAAGGCATATCTCTTTTGGCCCGTCTAGACTAGAAGATTTTTGAGCAACGTCCTAGTGCCATTAATGACATGTTTCGGGACAGATTATATGGCTATGTTTGAGGGGGCTGGAGCTTTTTGAAAAAGCTGCCCGTCTAAGAATCTAGCTAGCTAGTCCGAGAAACCACCGATGAGATAATACTGTCTGAAATACCATTTAGATCATTGGTGTCCTAATTGTGTGTTTAGTTTATCAATACCGACGATTTTATCTCTTTAACAGTTCTTCAAATCTAAATGTATCATAACAGAATTAAATTACTTTTTTGTACTCTAATCCGTACAATTGTTGATCATTCCTCTATTTGAATTGTTGATCTTTTCTATGTCGTGTTTAAAAGTATCCAAATTCAACTCTTAACAGACATGCAAATTGCAAAAAGAAAAAATGCCAAAATTTGCCTAACTATTTTTTGTTGCTGCTTTCTTTGCAAGAACTTAAGGAAAAAGAAATTTACACAAAGGAAATACACGGCAGCCAATGTCACGTCGATTACACAGCGGCAGCACGCACGGGCATCCCTTTATTTACACCTAGACGTCGATCATATTCACTGCCACGGCCAACTTCACCGCGTCCTCCTCCTTCGGCTGGACGGGCTGGTCCGTCAGCTCCACGGCCGCCGCTATCGCCGTGGCCGCTGGGCGGCGGGCGCCTCCCGCTTGTACTCGTGCCGGCTCGCGAACCATAGGAACCCCGCGAAGTTGAACACGCCGAACACGGCGAGCATCCAGTAGAACAGCTCCAGCCTCCCGTCGTCCAGGTTGTCCCGCACCCAGGCGCCCCCCGTGTCGGCGCTGGCGGCGGCCAGGAGCGCGCTGCTCAGGTAGAACCCCATGGACACCGTGGTGAGGAACAGGCCCGTGCTCATTCATGGACTTCATCCGGGAGGCCGGCCTCCCGGATGAAGAACTCCAGCTGCCCGACGTACCCGAACCCCTCGCCGGCGCCCACCAGGAAGAACTGCGGGACCAGCCAGAACGCGCTGATGGCGACGCCGGCGCCGCCGCCCGACGCGTCGCAGCGCTTCTTCTCGACGAGCGCGGACACGGCCATGCCGAGCGTGGTGAGGACCAGCCCCGCCGCAACGCGCTGGAGCGAGCTCAGGCCCTCCCGGCTTGTTGGTCGAGGTGAAGAGGAGGATGGCCAGGTAGAGGAAGACGGGCGTGGACCCCGCGGGGACGACGAAGCCGCCGCCGCCGACGCGGCGGTCCATGCGCGACGCCTGCTCAATCGTGAAGGCGTTCATCTGGGAGTACACCGTCCAGGAGAGGATGCAGGTGGACCAGATCGGGAGCAGCTTCGCCACCATCTTCACCTCCTCCACCTCCGTCAACGTCGGCCCCGGCACCGCCGGGTGCTCCGACGCCAGGTCCGCGTTCACGATTATTGCAGCCTTATCCGAAAACTGTTCTTGCAAAAAGGTAAAAAAAATGAAAAATAAATAAAGAACGACGCTAGCGCTCGGACGTCCGGAGTCAAATCCATCGGACGCTTCCATGGCAGCACCCCAACCTACACGCTCGCTGCGTGCCTCCCTCCTGTCTCGTGGCACACGGCCCGTGCTGCCCCACGCAAAAACTTCTATCTTAGTTTTTATGAATATGCAAGTTACTATGAACATGAGAGATTGCCCACAAAACTTTCAACATGTAAAAAGAAAAAAAAACTGCAAGGCTAAAAATAAATGCTCAGTCCTTAATTATAATATACTCAACAATCCATGCCTGGGCCTGACAGCCTCACATCATGGCCTAGTTGCTCCAAGAAACATGAGCAATCAACATTATCCTTGCTCCTCATAATATAGTTGCTTCAAGAAACATGAGCAATCAACATTATCCTTATGCAATTTGCTCCTCATAATATAGTTAATGATGACCAAATGTTTGACCTACAAATTAAAGACTCGACCAAATTCGCGTTGAAGGATTTGACGTTTCTTCCCAGACTTTTTTGCGGGACCACATCAGGCCAGCAATCCATGGCGGCCGCCGGCCTAGCACCTTCCTACCACTATGCCCTTGGCCTCGCATGGCCGCCATAGGATGGTGCGCGAAGAGGAGGGGTCGCCGCCCCTCGAGCTCGCCGTGGCCACACCGCAACAACTTCATCCAACCTTCCAACGACGCTCCTCGAGCTCACCATTGCCATGCCGCCACCCGCCTGAACCTTGCCCTCGACCTCTACCACCCCTCAAGCTCCCAGTGCGCCCTATGCGTCTGCAGTGCTGCCGTCCGCACGTGCTTCCCGCTGCAACCCGCGCGTCCGCGGTGCCGCGGCTCGCAGTCGTCACTGCTGGTGTTGTCCATGGCGAACATGACCGGGTTGACGGTGAAGAACAGCACAAATTGGGCTTCCTGAGCTCCCCGCAACCTAAACCGAGCTTCAGACACAAAGCTCGAGCTCTTCGCTTCCCAAATCAATCTTTCGGATGCCAAGCTTGAGCTCCCCGCTGCCTGCGAGGATGGACCAGAAGGGCGTGACTGCCGCCGCGGAGGATGGACCAGAAGGGCGTGACTGCCGCCGCTCGCGGCGTCGGCGTAGGAAGAGGAAGGGGCAACCTCCCTCGACGCTTGCGCTTTGTAGCTACCGCGCCATGGCCTTGCACCGTAGATTTCTTGTATCCCGCGTCACTAGGAGAGTTGCAGGAGGGGGAATCGTCACCAGTGCCTTCAGCTGCCGTCACCTACAACGATTTGCACCGGAAGCAAAGGGGCTGCCAGAAAGAGGAGGGGTAGGCTCGCTGCTTGCTGGTTTTGCTTGGCTTGGGCTCATGAAGGGAGTGCGGGATGGAGAAAGAAAGAAGACGACAGGAGAGAGAAAAAACGAACGGTGACGGTTTAACTCCCAGGACTGTCGGTTGATTACGAAAAAAATAAGAGATTTTTTTGCAAAATAATTATGACGGTGGGAAGAAACAACCGCAATATAGATATAGATTACCTTATTAGCACATAAACGCCTGGCAATTTAAGTATCCCGTCCAGACTTTATGTGCACAATGGTTGATCACAATGTCTCAGGGTCGGCAATGTAATAATGTACTTGCCCTGATCAGTGATCAGAACGAAAACCACGTGTTAACCTTTGTTAATTGGGCTCGTTCTCTGGTGGAGGCCCTCCTCAGATTTTTCAGCCTCTATCCAATGGGCTTCGACTACGAAATAGGCCTGATCAGGCCTTGTTTCTAAATGCGTGCCGCCGTCCACGTTTCTTTACGGCCCAACGGGCCAGACGATACGGAGCACCGACTCCGACGATGCGGGGGGAACGCGTGCGTGATACCTCCGCAACCGCAGCCCCGTATATTCCTATTCCCAAGCCTCTAGCCCTCTCTATCGACCCACCCCGAAGCAGAGCTGTTCGACTCCGCGAGTACATACGAGACGACGCGACGCGAAGCGCGAACCAAACCCTACCCACTCGCCGCGACCCCGATCCCCCACCTCGTCGGAGATGAGCTCCGCCTCCAACGGCGGGAAGAAGCCAGCGAGCGGCGGCGGCCGCGGGGGCCCCACCATCCGCACGCTCGCCGACATCAACCGCGGGCCCGCCGGCTTCCCCGGCGCCGGGGGCAGCGGCAGCGACTCCGACGAGCCCCAGGAGTACTACACCGGCGGCGAGAAGAGGTGCATCTCGGTCTCTCTCTGCGGGTTATATGTCTCCCGGTTGACTTTACTCGTGGGATTCCCTGGCGATCGTGCGTGTGGGCATCGGAATCGCAGCCTCTTAATTTTACGATCTGTTAGGTCGAGACGTTAGCTTGAGAAGGGGCTTCAGGGTGAAATCGCTGGATTTAGGTTTATTCGGCGTTTCATCTGTTAGTTTGCGTGGATTTAATTTTGTTTGACATGCGAGCCGTGCGAGATATGGCCATTTGGGGCAACCGGGACTACAGATGTGGTCTGAACGGTAGCAGTTGATGCCCATCAGTTGCAACCTACCGGAAATTTGTGTTGAATTTTATGTGCGGTACTTTTTGGTCGGAACTATGCATGATTGGATTACGCTCAGCATACTTTTGGTGTGAGTGAGCTTGTTGATTTTGGATTATGTGATATATTTCTGTCCATGGAAAGTCACCAGGTGAAAAATATAAGTCACCCACACCTACACTACTATTAAGCTGCATGCTCTTTGCACCTCAACACAAAATCAATGCAGCTGTTAGATATTGAAAAACATGGAGCTCAAACTTGTGGTACATATTCTGACCAAATTTAGTAGTGAAAATATCCATCGATCAGGTGCATCCCTCGAATCATGATGGAAAACTGTTCTACACATGTAATGATGTGCTAGCAAAGAATGCATTTCTTGTTGTGATTACTTTAGTTTATTTAGGTTACCATGAAATTCCTTATCATTCTATGGCTATTTTGGTCGTGATTTTGATGAAAGGAATCGTAAACATTAGATGTGGGTAAGATAACACTGCACATAGCCACTGAAGCCTGAAGGTACTGAAAATTGTTTTTGTACACGTGAATCTGAGTGCTCTACTTGAGTCAGCGAAAAAAGTTACAGGAGAGGGGACATGCCCTAGTAATTTTTTTTTGGGCACAATGCTTGATTATTTCAGTTTCAAGTATAGCATGATGTGCATACATGATTCTACGAAAGAATGAAATAAAACCCGACATGTGTCTGGTGTTTAGGGCAGTTCTTTCAGTCTTAAATATGTAGAATATGGTACCATTAAAACATGGTTGGTACTCATGGAGGGGGGGGGGGGACTTTATGTGGGAAGCCAATAGGAAGGAAAATTCCTACCAGTAGCACCTGAGCTTCTTGTTTCTTTTTAAAGCTTTTCTACATAATGAAGGCCTATCAAAATGGAACTATATTCATAGTTAACGTCCCATGTATGCTACGGACAATATAACCCTTTATGGTGCATTATCTGTTAAGTGCAGAGGCATCACGTTCTACTTACGTAGCACACTTTGTTCCCTCTAGACTTAATGCAAAATATTGGGAAGAAGATCTCTGTAATGTTTAGTCCCATAATTGGCTTAGAGAAGATGTCCACAATGATTAGTATGGGTTTTGTTCGAGTTTTTTAATGTTGATCTTGTGTTCTTCAAGTAATTTTTCTTTATATACGTGCAGTGGGATGCTTGTTCAAGATCCAACAAGAAGGAATGATTCTGACGCAATCTTTGAACAAGCTAGGCAGACGGGTGCTGTCCAAGCGCCACCCCCTTTTCTTGATAGCCAATCTTCCAGCTCGAGGAGCTTTACAGGGACTGGCCGACTGCTTTCAGGGGAGACAACACCATCTGCTGCGCCTGCGCCTCAGGAACCAGTTCACATACTCCACGTTATACACTTGTGGAACAATGGTTTCAGTGTAGATGATGGTCCACTGAGAGCCTATGATGATCCTGAAAATGCAGACTTCATTGAGGTGATTCCTTGTAGTCAAGTAGATATTGTTTAAAAATGTGCTCTCAAACTTCAGAAACTGAAGTTTAAAATTTGTCACATAAAATGGAGCTAGTAGAACAATGGTCGAAGATTTGCATTAGAGACTGAAGAAATGTCAAAACCAATAAGTAAATGAAGGGAGATCGTTGGATACTGCAAGCAATCCACAATCTGCAAGCTTAAACAAGCAGGGCCTTAAACAGGTTATCATCTTGAAAATGCTATTAATTCCGTAAGCCATTCAGCCAAGTTAACTTTGACTGGATATATAAGCTGGAATCTCAAAACACCCTTAAATCTTCATTATAACTTGAGACAGACATCAGCCTTACTGTGCCAGGAAAAAAAATGTAAACTTGTTTGTTGCATTGCTGGTTCTCTGTGATTTTCGTCCCTGATATGCATGTCTTGTACAGCATAATGTTGGGCTGTTCCGTTTGTTCTCTTTCAATATAAGGATTTGTTGAGCTGTTATTTAAGTTGTTGGTTAAGTATTGTAAGAGGTCATCACATACTGTTTGGCTGCTTATTTTTCAGTGGAACATGTAACTGTAAATTTGATGAAGTGGTTGCCATACTAGTTCTTCATAGCTGAATGAATTCATGCCAACTGTACCTTTGTTTGGTTTTCAGAGCCTTAAGATGTCCCGGTGCCCCCAGGAGCTGGAGCCTGCTGATAGAACCACACCAGTTCATGTGAATGTTATGAAAAGACTCGAAGATTACCGGGTGAGTCCTCCACCCTTCATCCATCTACGGTTGACCCAGTTGCATCAGCAATACCTCAAGTCCAGTACATTTATCCTCTCTTGTTTTGTTCATGTAGGAACCTATAAGGCCCCGATCAGCTTTCCAGGGTGTTGGAAGAACCCTTGGCGGTGGACCTTCCACAGATGAGACTTCAGCACCTGCTCCTGCTGCTCCCACTTCAGCACCCCCTGCTGCTTCGAGGTCCACCAGCTTTGTCGTAGACGACTCCCAGCCATTTACATCCATACAGCTGAGGCTGGCTGATGGCACTCGTATGGTCGCCAGGTTCAACATGCACCACACCGTGGGGGACATCAGGTCCTTCATCGACGCATCCCGGCCCGGAGCTGCAAGGACGTATCAGCTGCAGACTGGCTTCCCACCCAAGCAGCTGGCTGACCCAACGCAGACTGTCGAGCAAGCTGGCCTGGCGAACTCCGTTATCATGCAGAAGATGTAAATGCTTCACCAAGCTGGGAACCCAGATGCATAATGCGTCTTTTGAAAACTTAGTATCATCGAGTGGTTGGTCATCGTATCAGACACTGTACTGTGTACTGGCCTATTGCCGTATCAGCCTCGTTGACAGCCTATCAGAGTCGTCAGTGAACTATGCATACATTCATATTTAAATCAACTACTGAATTACCACATCCACGTATTTGCGTGTTTGGTTTTTAATAACCAGTTATTGACTTATTGCTTGCATCACTGCTATAGTTTCTTACGTAATTGGCATGTTGATAGTATAGACATGTCTGCGGGTCTGCCTCCTTCGAAACACGTTATCTGAACGCTAAACTGGATCAAGACGCAACACGATTTCGTTCGTTGTAGTTCAACCGCGTACGTGTTAGGAGCCCCAAGAGTTTACTGCCAACCATTTCGGCCCAAGAGGCCAAGACCCACTTGCCACGCCCGCTGGGCGATAGGGGTGGAAAGTTGGAACCGTGCCCGATGCGGCGACGCCCGATGACGATCAGCACTCGCGCCGCCGCGGAAGCCCCCTTTCCGGGAGCGACTCCCTCCCCCATGCTCCGGCCGCTGTCGTTCTTCCGGCGCCGCGTCCTCACCGCTGCCCTCAAACTTCTCGCCCCGCCCATCTCCCGCTCCCTCTCGACCGCCGCGGCACCGGCAGCCCGCAAGCCGAGCACCGCCGTGGCCGTCCTCTGGGACCTGGCCGCGTCGCGTCCCCCCACCACGCTGCCCCTCTACGACGCCGCCGTGCGCCTCCACCTCGCCGCCACCTCCTTCGGCCGCCTCCGCCTCTCCGCTGCCTTCGTCCACCCGTGCCACCGCCTCCCGGCCCCCGCCGCGCCCGCCGCCACGACCCACCTCTGCCGCGTCTGCGGGCGCCGCTTCCGCGCCCGCGACGCCCTGCTGCGCCACTTCGACGCCATCCACGCCCGCGAGCACGCCAAGCGCCTCGCCCGCATCGACTCCTCTCGCGGCGACCGCCGCGTGCGCCTCGCCGCCGCGCTCTCCCTCAAGCTCTCCAAGTACGAGAAGGCCGCCCGCGAGCTCACCGCGGGCGCGGACGCCGCCGCCGCCACCCCCGCCGACGAGATCGGGCGCGCCGGCGTCCGCGTCGCACTCACACGCACCCCCGCCGCGTCCCTCCGGGAACGCGCGCAGCAGGTGCTCGACGAAGGGTCCGTGGGGTGCTTGATGCTGGTCTCTGGCAAAGACGAGCTCGCCTCCCTGCTTCGGGTGGCGAGGGAGAGGGGCGTGCGATCGGTGGTGGTTGGCGGGGAGTCCGGGCTGGCGAGGTGGGCGGACGTGGGGTTCAGCTGGGCGGAGGTGATCACAGGGAAGGCCAGGACGGCTGCGCCGTCAGTGTCTGGGAAGTGGCGGGACAGGGATGTGCTCAAGGGGCTAGAGTGGAGGTACGAGGAGGACGATGAGGAAGAGGTGGTGTTCGAGGACAGCGACGGCGATGGTGCCGAGGAGTTGGCACGCAAGTCGAAGGGGAAGCCGTGGTGGAAGTTGGACTCTGACGGCGAGGATTCCAGCAACGGTAGCTGAACGATGATTCTCTGTACATAGTCGAGTTTGCTCGGCTTGGGATCCCTTTCAAAGGAAGCATGGATCATGGGCTTCATGGCACGCTGGTGGTGTCATGAACTCATCATATCATCTTAAGAGTAGCAAGATTTTGTGCGCCAATGTATCGATCGCCTCTGATGATCTTGTAACATGGAAGAGGTAGATCTGTTCGAGAGCTCTGTTTGGATCTCCTAGTTATAGCTGATGCCATTTGAACGATAACCAACATCAGTGCTGCGGTCTAGGATGCACATGTCAGAATGAAACGCAATCCCAAACGCATTCCATGGTGCCGGTGTCTCTTGTAGAAGGCAGCTCCACCGTTGCCTCTACGCCACTGCTGTCGACGTCCACGTCACTACCGCACGTAGCCGCTGCGACTGCGAGGAAGTCTGGCGCGTGGCTGCCGTCGACAGCGCAGTCCGACCGCTGGGGAGCTGCAGTTTGTGAGCTCTCCAGCGCAGTTTGTGGCTGTTCGTCAGGCCGGCGGGCAATGCACTACGGATTTGAAGTTGGGTCGCCGTTGCCGAGCCGCCCGGCGGAAGATTCCGGTTGTGAGTTGTGACGCTCCTACCTCCCGCTGGCAGCTGGCTAGCAGCAGCCGCGCAGGCACCACGCCTGATAAGCACTTGTTAATCGACTGGAACCGAATACAAAATGAACCTTGTTAATGCTGGATCGACACTACAATGAGTATTAGGAACCAACGAAACGACTGTAATACTGAAACTCGCTATACGAGATACAGCCTGACTAAACCGCATATCAGCATGTTACTGTCAATTTGCAAACTCTGACTCTGCAGACAACAAAATTGGGTTGTCAGTACCATACGGCGGATCAATCAAACCAAATGTGCTGCCGCGGCCAAATTCCGGCGATCCCACTCTAGGAACGCCAGCGACCCCTCGCGCTCCGCCAAGCAGCGGAGTTGGGACATGTAAACTGACGCGTAAGGGCTTCAGGCGGCAGTAATGCGCGCGGCGGTGCTGTCGTTGTCGTCCCGATGGCACGGACCGCGGGCGCGGACACGAAGGACGACGTACGGCGGGGATATGCCGCCGTCGCGGAGCGCAACGCAGCGAGGGGTCAGGAGAGGTGCGCGTTCAAGGGCGGAGGCGACGCCGATGGCCGTGGAGATGACAGTAGGGAAGCGTGTTGTGACGTCGTGGGTGCCGGCGATGCCAAGCGCGGCGGCGAGGCGAGCACCAGAGCCGCGCCAGGAGGGTCGGGGGTGGACGGTATTTCATTTGACGTCCACCCGGGGTCCGGAGGACCGTTGGATCCGGAGGCTGCGGCTACGATTGGATATGATGAAGCGATGGATTTTTTTTTATTTTTATATATCTGTTTTACGAATGTGTAGGAATAAATAAGCCATCTGAAAATTTGCAGAATTGGACCCTGCCACCGGATTAAATGGCGGTAAACGACTACCGCCGTCTCAACCGGTGGTAAGAAAAGATATCGCCGGGTGAAATGGCAGTAGCTTCGTGCGTGCACCACGTCAACTGCCAAATCTGCTTACCGCCCTCTGGTCCAGCGGTTGGCACACATGTTCCAGCCGCGCGTGGGATGAGGCTATTTCCACCGTGCCATCCGACGGTATCCGGTTCCACCAGGGGGTGGTAACAGGTGCCGCCAATTCAAATGGTAGGAGTGGGATCGTTACCGCCGCCTGATTCAACGGTAGCTATCCTGCGTCTTTAAAAGCCACGGAGCGGCCACCCCCAAGCGTGCGTGCGTGCGCGCGCCTTTAAAAGCCACGGAGCGGCCGCCCCCAAGCGTGCGTGCGTGCGCGCGCCTGTTTCCAGAAATCGAGAGGAATGGAGGGAGCGGCCGGGAGAGAAGAGGAAGCGAGTGTGCGGCTGAGAGAGAAGAGGAAGGGAGGGAGGGAGGAGAAGAGACAGAAAGGGAGGGGGAACGGAAGTGGAGATTGAATTCTGGATCTTCGATTCGTTTGAGGTATTATCACAAATCCTCTAGTTTATATTAACTCATAGTTGGTAGATATAGTAGTTGATGTAGTAGCTATATAAATGGTATAGTAGTAATTAGTAGATGAAATCTAGATGTTCATATGAGACATAGAAAAATATAGGTTTATTGGTGTATTGGATTTAGCTTAGTTATTTATGTTATAGTTCATATGAGACATAGAAAAATATGGGGTTCCATTATGGAATGAGCGTCCAAAATGCCACTGTAGCTTCCGTGCGTTGTTGCAAGTATGGGAGGATCGCATACCTAGGGAGAATAAGGGGTGTAGGTACTTCAAGTGTCCCGACATTGATGATGATTTCAAGATTAGTCCGTTCATAAACATTTTGAATATGTTTTCTATGTACCGGTACCGTGAACTAATCAGGATTGAACATGCAAGTATACACATTTATGGAATGGATAGACACTAGGTCTGCAGGGGAGGTGCCTATAATCCCAGTGGTGTTAGAAACCAAAGTCCAATACTATGGTAGGCCGGAAGCGGCTCGAGATGCGGTACGTGCTACTCAGCTCAAGCAAGAGCGATGCATCCGCCAACAACAGATCCATTTGAAGGGCAAGGAGGATGAACTGTAGAGGCAGCGCGACTAGTTAGGTGCTCAAGAGGCAGCATTGAAACGGTAGGAACTCGTCAGGTGCAACTCCTCAAGGAAAAAGAGCGATAGAAAAAGATGAAGAAGCAGAATGTTCCTCCAGAACAGCGAGGAAGGAGAAACTTCCCCGGTTCACCCAGTAGAACATTACCTTTGCTCCACCAATTTACTTTACCTACAACATTTTATTCTAGGGAAGGTGCTCTTTAGCTTTGTCATGTTAGGCGCCTCGGATGCCATTGTACCATTGTTTGTACCGTGATAACATTTCGTCTCCATGCTTCGAGTACTCAGATTCCACACTATTCCCATTTTACTGCTCTGCTGCCAGTACAATACTCAAATACTACTAAACCACTACTGACATGAATCCTCACTGAAAAGCCTACACTATACACTGCAATGACCCTAAACGTGAGCCTTCTCAGGCAGATGGGACTCGACACTGAGCCCTACGTCCCTGCACCTCTGCAAAACCTATATCTAACCTTTTTTCAGAATGATTGAACACGACAGGGTACTGAGCACATGGGGCACAATGCATCTCCATCTCAACACTCCTTATATTGGACCTCCCTTTCCCGTATCCTTCCACACCAGTGAGCAGGAGCAAGAATAATGGCATCCGCAAGAGGGAGAGGTCGTGGGAGGAGGGGATGTTCCTATTCCCACCATCACTTGGCCAGGTTCTTTTGGTCCAACGGAGTATGAGGCACCCCTCGACGACTTCCCTCTATATAACAGGGCTGACTACGCCCCTCCAAACTCCCTTAGGCCTTATGACAACCGTCATGATGCGTGGCTAACGTGTCACCATGACGTGGCTTGTGTCGTCTAACTGTTTGATGGCTACAGTGGTGAAAGCTGGCATTTCTTTCAATGCCTGTATGCAAGTTATTACTTCTTTACTCTTCCTAAGCTTTTCGTGCTACAAACTAACATCACGTTCAGTCTTATCTCGATGAAGGAATCTACTGCTACGCAAAGTGGGCCGATTCTCCACTTCGTGAGCCAACCCAAGAGTACATCCACTACCTCAAGAGTAAGATCTTTGACCTCAAGCGTAAGGTCGAGTATCTTCAATCCGAAGTTGATGCAAATCCTTGGGTGGTTAACATCGCACGTGACTTGATTTGTACCGATCCATGGTGCAAGTGCCCCTACCACCACAACAAGGATCACCTCCCGTCTCCACCATCCTCTGGGGGTGTTGGCTACTATGAGGCTGGGTCCTCCCAGCTCTCGCAAAGCCAGTTCTACTAGAAAGTAGAGATGGCTCTATCCCCAGCTTTTCCAATTAACTAAGGCATGTTAGATTTAGCAACGGCACATGTTTAGGATAGCATCAGTGCCACACATGACACTGTAATCTATAATTAATTGTTCACTCTAGAGTTGTTGGTGTTCGTATGTTGTGCACGAATTTCGTATCTATCTATTGTAATTTCGCTGGAAACAGCTATGCATCTAATGGTCGGGAGTTCATTCATTTTCAATTATTTTCTCGAAGCGCTCTACCTCTCTTAAATTATGAAGTTTCACATTGCAACCAATAGTGACACATCTGAATATTTAGTGCTTCCAAAATATTTAGTGCTTCCAATGTAACTTGATTTCTTTTACTATCATAAAAAATTACATAAAAACAAAATAAAAAAATAATTTACAGCCAGTGCATACGGTTATAGCTGTTTGAACTGGTTATAGCTGCCTCCACACAATAAAATGGACAAAACCGGCCTTTGGTGCGAATTGGCTAGCTCAAACGACGGTAGCCAGCTACCGCCCTTTCACTCAGTGGTAACCAGCTGCTGTCATTTCAAACGGCGGTACCTACATCCACCACTCCAACCGCCATTTGATCCGGCGGCAGGATCCAAATCTGTAAATTTTCGAATCGTCTATTTATTTCTGCAAATTCGTAAAAAATATAAAAATAAAAAAAATTTCGAAGTGATGCAGCAGCGTTGCTGGGCCAAGAGTAGGCCCAGTTACTTGAGCCCATCCTTCTTTTTGTTGAGGCCCGCGTCAATTTGTTCTGTGTCGCCCCAGCGCTTCTTGTTATAATTCCTGCCGCTTTGCCCGACGACACAAGTCGCCCGCCGCCGGCGCGGCGAGCCACGGAGGCACCATCAATTCCGTCGGTTGTCACTTGTCAGTTGTGACGCCCTAGCAGCAGCCGATGATCTATCGACTGAAACCGGATAGAAATTGCAAACTATGCTGAACATAGCCTGACCAGATTCAAGCATACGCTGGAAAAGGATTGCTTTCGAGTTTCGAGTATTCATTACTGAACCTTGTCAACGCTGAATCGACACTGCTCTAAAAAAAAACGCTGAATCGACACTGCAAACAGTATTAGGAATCAACGACTGTAATCTCTGAATCTTGCTGAATCTTGTCATTCTGATTTCTGAATCGACACTGCGAACACTACCGTAAGTATTCATTACTGAACCTTGTCATTCTGATTTCTGAATCTTGCTATACACGATACGCCAGTCTCACTAAACCGCGTATCAGCACGTTGCTCTCAATTATGCAATCTCTGACTCTGCAGGCAACCAAATTGGATTACACGGTTCAATCAAGTCAACTGTGCCGCCGCGGCCAGATTCCGGGCAGCCCGCTCCAAGAACGCCAGCATCCCCTCGCACTCGGCGACGATGGCCTTGTCCAGCCCGCTCCGGATCACGGGCGCGAAGAAGAGACACGACCCGGTCCCCACCACGAACGCCAGCGTGAGCGCCGTCGCCACGGGGCGCGGCAGCCGCCGCCGCGGCCCCAGCCGCGCCGCGCACCACCGCTCGGCGACCGCGCACGCGCCGTGCAGCGCGAAGAACGCGGTCACCTCCCCGGTCCCGACCTCCAGCGTGATGTAGTAGAACATGACCTCGTGCATGGCCCCGGACACGAGGAACGCCGCGAGCACGCCCGCGGCGGGGCCGAGGCGGGCGCGCACGGGGCGGTACACGCAGGGCCGGAGCACGCCGGGGACCATGAGGTTCCACCGGCGGCCCCAGAAGTCGCGGAGGGAGGAGGCGAGGTAGGGTCGGTCGAACTGCGGCTCCAGCTCCGCGCCCAGCAGCGCGCGGGCGAGCGCCGCCGCGGAGGCGAGGAAGAGCTCCAGCATCAGGTACACGTGCGCGCCGTCGAACGCGGGCACGGCGCACGCGGGCATCCGGGATCTGTAGCACCGGGCGGAGACGAGCGCCGCGAAGAGCGCCGCCTTGGCCGTGTAGGACAGCAGGAATCCTGAAGGGAGGGAGCGGGACGGCGGCTGCTGGCGCTGCTGCCTGTCGTCGCGGACCTTGATGGGCAGCGCGGCGCACGCGACGAAGCGGACGAGCGGGAGGGCGGGGTGGAGCGGCCCGTGGCCGGCGGCGAGGAGGAGGAGCTTGAAGGCGCAGAGCCAGACGAGGAAGAAGGCGGAGACGGTGCGGAGGTGGATGGAGGAGAAGGCGAAGGGGAGGATGGGGAGGAAGAGGAGCACCGGGAGGAGCGCCGCGAGGCGGGGGATTCCGGGGGGCAGGCGCGAGGTGGCGAGCCGCGCGTAGGACAGGGCCCCGGCCACGGCGGCCGAGACCACGGCGAGGGCCGCTAGCTCGGACGCCATGCCTGCCTGACTGCCTTGCCGGCTAGCCGTCGTCCGTTGACCAATGACCACGGCGGGCAAAGGCCGATCGAGATCCGGATGAGGTCGCGTGATGTCGATCGAACTGGCGATGGAATATATTAGTAGAAATGGCGATCGCAAGGAAGAACTGAAAATGCATCCTGCGCCACGCAGGTTGGGTTAAGAATTGGGAATGAAAAGAAAGAAAAGGGTTTCGTATGCATGTGTAACCGTTGTGTCTTCTCCACTCTCGTGCCGTGCGATTGCCGTCCAGTTGTCGAGCTTGAGCATCGCAACGACGATGATGCCAGCGCCCGGTGGTGGCAACCCGCAGTGCTGGCACTGGCAGCATCGCGGAGCTCGGTCGGTGCGCCGCGAGGCGGGGGGTCCCGGGGGCCAGGCACGAGGTGGCGAGCCGCGCGTAGGACAGGGCCTCGGCCGCGGCGGCCGAGACCACGGCGAGGCCGGTAAGCTCGGACGCCATGCTTGCCTGACTGCCTGCCTAGCCGGCTAGCCGTCGTCCATTGACCAATGATCGGCCAAAGGCCGATCGAGATCCGGATGGAGTCGCGTACTCGCGTGACGTCGATCGAACTGGCGATGGAATATATCAGTAGAAATGGCCATCAAAGGGAAGAATTGAAAATACATCATGTGCCACGCAGTTTTTGGGTTAAGAATTGGGCATGAAAAGAAAGAAAAAGGTCCCGTATGCATCTGTAACCGTCGACCGTCGTGTCTTCTCCACCCTCGTGCCGTGTGATTGCCGTCCAGGTCCGGTTGTCGAGCTTGAGCATGACAGTGACGACGCCAGTGGCCAGTGCCCAGTGGAGTGGACGTTGGTGGCAACCCGGCAGCATGGCAGAGCTCGGTGCCAGCAATGGCGGTAATGTAGATGATGATGATGCTGAAGCTACAACCGGGCTTCCAATTAAGCCAAATATGTGTGCCGGAACGGACAGGGTTGAACCTGATTTTCTCTGATTGACCCCTTTTCTGAATGGTGGATTGGCAGCCGGAGCTTTCAGAAAGTTCCAATGGGGAATTCCCTGTCAGAATGTTGTATATATTTGCTACAAGTCTGCAACTATGGAAGTGTTCTAATTGGTTGTGACTTGTGAGTGACAAGGTGCTCTCACACGGTGGGAGCGGGAGCAACTCGGCAGCCGGCAGCCGCCGATCAGCACGAGCACGAGCAGGCGAGCACCCGTGCGGGGCCGGCGGCGACACGCGCGATGCACCATGGTATGGGCCGCAGTTTAAGAGGCACAAGGAGTGTCGCGCCTTGGTCGGCCTCGGCCCGGTTCGCTTGTGGCGCGGACTGGCGGTGCGACGACCTCTCCTATCGCGCGCCGATCGCACTGCACGCACGGTCAGCGTGAGGCCGTGAGTCCGTGACCGCACGCATATCGCATCGGCTCGGTCGCGTGCGACGCCGTGGCTAGCTTCCTGCGAAGGGGGACTAGAGGAGGAGTCGCCGTCGCTGTTACCGGGCCGCCGCGCCAGTCGCACGACACGAGACGCGGTGATCGCGCGGGTGGGGTGGATCAGCGACGAGCTCGTGGGATCTCCCCAACGACGCCACGCTAGGGTCCGCCTGACGCTCGAACCCAGCGACACCTCGCCGGCCCGGGGAACCAGCACAGGCCGGGCTGTGCATGGCGCCGGCCCCGTTGAAAACGAAGGCGCATACGGCCTACGGCCGGCGCCGCGGTTGGCACGCCCGCCAGCGTCCGGTACGTTACGTAGCGCGTACGGCGCGGAGCCCGGAGACGATTTGCTCGTGTGAACGCGCGGCCATCCTCGTCGTTCCTCCCGGATGCGACGCAAGTACCTGAAGAACAACGACGGATTAGCGACCGGGCTGCGTGGCAGGTCCATCTACATTCCCCGTGCAATTAAGCACGGCGAAAGCGTTGCCCCACGGCCGGCCGGCCGGCTCCTCGCCGGTCGTCGGCGGAGCTGCTGGCAGGCGTACGTACAGGATCCACGTCATTTGTTACAGTAGGCCACGCGTTTGGTAGGCGCGGTAGGACGGAGCAAACAGCAAAGGCCCCCCTTGAAAGCGAGGAATAATTCCGAATTCCTTTCTTCATTTATGGATCTACCCCGACCTGACGGCCCTGGTGATGGCGATCTTGCTCGGATCAGGGTTCAGGGATGGTCACGCCCGCGACTTCCATGATGGCCCGAGGTCGGTCCATGCTCCCATCGGCGTAAATGCTCACCCGATTACGAGCAGCGCTGTGCAGGGAACGGTCGACTACTCGCTGGCACGTACGGTCGAAACATGGGCTCTCTATACTGATCCATAGCAGCGTACGTATATCTGAAAAACTAGACCAGCACGGTTTTTTTTTTTAAAAAAAGTCATTATAGAACGAGAACGAACGAGCTCAATGTACGATTCAGAGAGGTAAATCTGTACAAATAGAACTAAACGAAGATCGTGCATGGCTAATCTCTATGACAATTGACAAATTAAGTTGGCTTCGCAACATCGTCTCCTCGATCATGCACTATCAGCTGTTCGTAACAAGACGTACATATCCATCTGGGACTAGGATGAGAGCAAGAGGATTTACAAACACACGAAGATAATGCGCCTTATCCTCATACCCCCTATGCCAATGAAATTTCCACTATAAAGTTCCAAACTAAAGCAAACTTACTGTTGGCCCGTACCTCTCTGGGTGAAAGAACCCAATATTTTGAAGCTCAATATACTCCATCTCATTCCAGGTTGCATCTACTCAATAGTATTAACTTAAATGCAAATATCTCTTCCAACATTTTTAAAGTAAACCTTTGAGAACGACATGGCTAGATTTGTCTTAAAAAGCTTTCAAATTAGTATAAACATTACTATATTTTGCATATATAGGCTTCATGCCATTCATCATTTGTCAAAGATAATGTCGCTCAACTAATAAACAACAATTACTAGCTAGGGAGCTAGTGCTATGCACCAAAAACATCCTAACTAACTCAAAGTTCAAACATATTCCTTAACTACTAGTAGGAATATAACAGATAGAACTTATTTAAGTTTTTGATAACTACTTTGCAAGCAAGTCGTCTAATTTATTGTGCTACGCTGTTACTCCATGTCTCCAGCATTGACAGATATACATGTACTACTAACTGGTAATGAAGTTCGATAGATGAGTTCGTTCATCTATAAAACAAAAGTTGTGCTCCCTCCGTCCCAAAATACTATTGGTTTTAGTTTTTCTAGATACATAACATTTACTATGTATTTAGACATAATATATATCTAAATGTATATCAAATCTATGTACTTAGAAAACCCAAAACAAATAGTAATCATGAACGGAGGAAGTATATTCCTAGCCGTACGTTAGATACAGTTCTCCCATGCAAGATGCAACCAATGAAGCAGAATGTTTTAATCAAATGTAGAATGCAACAAACTTAGAAATGCCATTAATTAACAAGATCCCATGTATAAGACAATTAGAATATTGTAGTATAAGATTTGTAATCGAGGTTTATAACATATACATGAAGAGACAAAAATGAAAATGTGATGTTTTGCTGACCTAATTCACAATTTATTTGTTAAATAGTTACAGATTGATATAATTTTCCAAATGAACCTTTGTGTATTACCAAGAATGCAAAGCATCTAGGTAGAACCAGACCATGCTTATCTCTACTAGGTAATATATTTTCAGCCATTAAATATCTTTACGTCCTATCCTAAAAGTAAAATTACATACTCCTCATTTGGAGTAGTTAGTAGAAAAAACTATGTTAATATATAATAACAACTAAGTTGATTCCTCATTTGGATTTTCTCCGTCTAGCAACAAATAAGTCACAACCCAGTGATGTTTTCACTACAAACTTAAAAACAATTAATATCCATTATTTAAACTTAATAATATAAGAGGGTATCGATAACCCAAGTATTCAACTATAAGGCCCGTAGAGAGAATTTTTTCCCCCAGAAAACACTGGTGGACACAAGTATTTGAGAATGCATATGAGTGGATAGTAATGCAATGACAAATGATCGATTCTGTTTTCAGCAGTAAACTAGCTATTTCATTCCCTGTCATAGCGCGGATTTCAGTCCTCGCATTGGGAGTTGTTGCAATGCCATTGCATTGGAAAAGAAAGACATGCATGTGAAGCTAGAAGGACTGCCTCAGCTAACTGCTGGCCGATACGTTATCATGACATGCTAGTAGGGGCTAGCTCTTGCTTTGGCAGCAGCTGCACCTCTCACAGATATGCAAAGCTGGGGCAGTCAAAGGATCTTGTTTAGCAGGCCTGGTCTTACTTATGCCCGTGATTTGTGAATACGGTTGGGCTCTAATTTGTCGCATAGAGTAGCATGTAATGAACAGCGCTCCTTTTTTTCTCACAAATAAAAGATATGAGTATATGTAAAAAAGTAAGGTAAAGCTAAACTTACAAGTTCTTATTAGAGAAGCATCTATAACAAGAAGATATCAAAGATATATATGGATCGAAGCTAGAAGATGCACATGTATTTCATGTCGTTCATCTCCTGCTACTATGTGACATGTTATCTCTCTAGACAGACGGTTGGATATATTCAGATCATCAGTCAATCAAGATACACGTATGCATCAAAACTAATCATCGAAGTTCTTTAACTAGAGTTAATAGCTCAAAGAGGAGAAATAATCCACATAACCAATAATGAAATATTACATGAATAGAACTTCAAAATAAAGACCGAAAGAAATCAATCAAGATAAACGAATCTTGTTTGCACAAACCATATATAGAAGGCAGAATAGGAACAGGTAGGAGTAACAGATATAGCATAGCATGACATACTCTCGCACAAGTACGTAGATCCTAGCTGGAAAGAAGACGGATTTCGGACCAAGACGCTTGATTCCCCAAAGCCATGGCGCAGCGTACAAAAGAAGCTGAAGGGAGAGGAGCTAGTCTGCTGGAGGAAGAAGACGAAGGAGCCAGGAGAACTGCACCGATCTGATGATGGCCTCTTGACTCACATGAGAGGAGTACAAGAGCAGATCAACCACGCCATCATCATGCACCATGCATCTCTCTCCCTCTCGCTTTCTGTCACCTCCCCATCTCTCTCCTCCTCCGCGGCCCCCTCGCACGCCGCCGCCCTTCTCTCTCCGCCCCCGCTTTTCTCATCGACTATAGCTTCTCCGGCCTCTTCCTCTTGGAGGTAGGTGGAGGCGACTCTTGAGGTGCGGTGTGGCAATCATGGCGGCCGAGGGCCCGAGGAGCTTGCTGGGGCAGCATGATTGCATCTTGGAAGTAGTAGGGGGAGGAGAGGCTGCAGAGGCTCCTCGCATCACATGGTGTGGCATGATGGAGGCACACATCTCGCTAGCAGCCGCAAACATCTCCCTTGGTTTATTGGGCTCGCTCGATCGGCCTCGCTGATCTTCTTTCTAGGGGGTCTCCTCCCCCTTCCTCCTATAATGTGATGGTGACGGCAGTGGATTGTGATGGGGTTTGGCCAATCTAGCTCCAAGGCTAGCTAGGGCATTTCTAATGCAAAACAGCAGTGAGGAACCTATATAATATTGGTACTCTTACCGGTGATTTTTACTCTTACAGCGCGTCCCTTCTATGGACAGTGGCACGGTGTCGTCCACATATTATCACCAGCAAAAATATCACGCATGGATAAAAAACTAGCGCAACATTCTTATTTGCACGAAGATTCCTTCCACCGCACCCGAATCTCGTTTTGCAAGTGCAACCTCATCCTCTCCCCTTGCTGCTTCTGCTTTGTGCTCCCTGCTCTGCTCCCTATCGATGCCAGTGCTCGAGACGGCGAGATCGGCGGTGGAGGCTGATGCTGGCCCGCTTCCCCTTGTACGGCTCCGCTTCCTGCTGCTCTGTCAGACAGTGCCCTCCTCCTCTCTGTCCCTCCCGCTGGCCCACTCCCCCAGGCTACTCTGCTTCCTGCTGCTCTGCTCAGCTGTGCCCTCCTCCTCTCCGTCCCTCGTGCCTCGCCGACGCGGGGGCTCCTCCCCAGCCTGCTCCACTTCCTGCTGCTCTACCCGACCGCGCCCTCCTCCTCTCCGTCCCTCCCGCTGGCCATGGTGCCTCGCCGTCGCGAGGGCTCCTCCCCAACCTGCTCTGCTTCCTGCTGCTCTGCCCAGCAGCGCCCCCTCCTCTCCCTCCCTCCCACTGATAGGGGGTAGCGCTCCAAGGGCCTTGTCGAGGTGACGGAGAGGATGGAGAAGAAGAGATCAAGGCTGACACGCTGCAGCTAAGCATCATCGTGCACGTCGGCACTGGCAGCAGCCGCAGCAGGATCTTCAGCACTGATGGCCATAGGAGCCTAGATCTGAAGATAGCCCCCGACTGCCATGTTGCAATAGGTATCTCACGATGTTGCAGTAGGGATTCTTGGATGTTGCAAACGCTGTAGATGCGCACGGGTGTTGCGGATGAACGTATCGTCTGATGTTGCACGATTGATTTTCTGAGATGTTTCGATGTTGCAATAGTTGGCTTTTGTTGTTTCATCTGTCAATTTTTCATGTTGCAATATTTCTTCCCGTACGAGCTCAACCCCAACTCAACATATGATGATTTTTTGGAAATGTTGCATGAAACATGTGTTCAATGTTGCGGTGGGAATTTTTCCTCATGAATATTATGTTTACATTGAACTATTTTTTTCACATCTTTTTCATGTTGCAACCATAGATTTTCGATGTTGCAGCTATTTTGTTTTGATGTTGCAACGGAATGTCGGATAATTAGTGGTATTTATTATGGTACTACTATAGCCGTTAGATTTAAAACGGATGGTGATGCATGCATCCGACGGGAGTTGCTCCCGCCGGACGTTCGAGCGCTAGCAAGGCCGTTTTTACTTTATTTGTCTCTAAAAACTGGAATATATTAGCAAAGAACTGTAAATTAAAGAAATAAACAACTTCTAAAAGTTACAATACTTTTAAACAGGTACTTTCCTTTCTCATCCCTTTTACCAAAAAAGAATTAAATAGATTTACACATAATTAAAAGGGCATTGTAGTAATTTTTCACTATTTTTGTGGTACTTCTCTTTCGATACTTCATTGTACTTCCTTTGTTTCCACCATTCGATTTCGCCGGATGGACGGCTCTTATTTTTTTCAAGCACTCTAAAATTTCTCATAAAACAAAGGGCATATATGTGAAGTAATTTGAAACTCAGGGATGGAGTAATCATATTTACTCTTGCAATTTGAACAGTGCAAATATATTTTATGAACGCTCATATCGTAAATTAGTCTTTATTAAGTGTGAGAAAAATCAGTAATGCTTCCGTGGGAAATGTTAAATGAGGACAAATGTCTTGATTCAATAAATTTTGTCATAAATTTGTGATTTTGATTAAAAATTCTACGTGTACTCTGATCTACAAAACACTAGGAATGTATTTTACATTTAAATTTTCTGGTTTAGTCTTTTACATGCATGTTTCAACGTGCCGAGGTATATGAATTACAAGCAAAGCTATATCTTGGAGCGACAAGATCAAAAGCACTGACATGATCATTTTTTATAAAAAAAGGTACAAAAGTCAAAAAGGAAAAAAATCAGCCAAAGTTAACTGACCGCTTTTTGTTTGAGAATAAACTACACTGGTGGCGCTAGGGGAGCACAGAAAGAAGGGGTAGGTGGGGTTTCTATTTGGTTGGTGGTTGGTTCTCAAAAATGTCTTCCCACCGCTGATCTACCGCGAATTTGGTGGTGCGAAATGCATCTACTACATTAATTTTCTTCAGTCAAGTTAATCAGTCAATGTTGTTTATGATACTATACTCATTTCGTTTCATTTAAGTTATTTGATTTAGGATAAAACTAAAATGATCTACGATTTGAAGTAGAGCGAGTATATTTTATTATATCAAAACGTCAGAAGAATAAGTACATATGCTACTCCTTACATTTCAAAATAACTTATGCGTCGTATGCTATTCTTCATAAGCTTGCAGAAACTTGACCTTGATCGGTGCTTCAAAGAAAAGAAAAGAAAATCTTTCCAAGCAAGATGCAACTGCATGCATCATTGGTTTCTGTGGTGAAATGCATTTCTCTTGTAAGCACACAGGCTATACGTCACATGTGACATGGCTAGCTGATGTGCGCCCTCCATGTTGCTCCTTCCAGATTGCAGGCCGGGCAGGCACTGCCAGCGCTGCATGTTGTGCATGGATGCTTACCGCCTTTTTGGTGATGGGGAATCATGGGAAAGGTGCGCGATGCATGCACTGTGCACTGACCGGAATGTCATGGAGTCATGGTCCGCGCACCGATCTATCAAGCGTCCACTGAACGTGCCATGGTGCAGAGATCTCGCCAAGATCTCCGAGCTATGAAATAGTGCAGCCCCTTCAAAAGATCTGGAACCTCCAACTGCTGCTATGATCAACATCTACCCTAGGCTATACTATCCAGCCGCAAGAGAGTCCATGAATGCATTGTCATTGTGCAAAATTTGCTTTTCCAAAAGCCCGTACTGAAAAGCAGATTCTACTTACACTTCGTTCTTGGTTTCTGTAGTTTAATCGCACAGCTTTTGGTTAATCTGTGAAAAAGCTGAGAAATAAGCTGCGCAAAACTGAAGTGTAGGATGTTCATCAAGGCTACTGCGCTACTATAATGTTTTCCTTCCCAGGTCAGGAATTTCACCAAGAACAATGTAGCACCGACTTTTACCGGAACAATCTCATATGTAAAACCTACTTTTATCCAAATGCGAGGCCACCAGATCACCATCTTACCAAAAGAAATAAATGGCGCATGATTGGTCTGATGAGTCCCTTTTACTCTCCAGAGCAGAAACGAGCAAGGGGAGAGACGCTGCAGATCCATGGTGCCAGCCAGCGGGGTGTCCCCCGAAGCGAAAACAGGCGATTCGCATGGGCTCGTGGCCCGGTCACCTGTAATTCTGGGGATGTCCCAGGAGCATTCATTTTCATGTGCCCGGCTGATGACGGATTGTCTTGTGCTGGCTATCATGATGCCCCATATATGTCGAGCGGCATGATAAGCCGGCAAGGAGGGGAGGAGATCGCGCGCAAGGAATAAGTTGGTGGGCGCACGGCGCACGGGCATCCGATGCAGCTCCTGGTAGCTCCCACTGCCTGCCTTGCACGGACCCATCTGGAATAGACTCGCCACTGTCTACTTGCCTAGCCTGGTGGCTGTGCCCTGGTCTGGAAAAACTGAACTCGTTGCACCATCTAGGAATCTCACAGAAACTATGAAAAGAATGATGGTTGCCATCTGCGATGAAACAAATGTTTCGGGTTTCAGTAGATTGACCCGTTTATAGGTTTGCATAGATGCTTGTTACCTAGGGTGTTTGGATACCACTCGCTAAAGTTTAGCTCCTGTCACATCGGATGTTTGGATACTAATTAGGAGTATTAAATATAGGCTAATTATAAAACTAATTGCACAGATGGAATCTAATTCGCGAGACGAATCTATTTAGTCTAATTATTCCATGATTTGACAATGTGGTGCTACAGTAACCATTTGCTAATGATGAATTAATTAGGCTTAATCGATTCGTCTCGCGAATTAGTCTAGGGATTCTGCAATTAGTTTTACAATTGGCTCATGTTCAATCCTCCTAGAACATCTGATGTGACGTGACACTGTTAATATCCAAACACGCCCAGGACAGAGCATCTAGTTTTCGGACATGGTAGACCATCTGTTTGATGATGAACGCATCATGTGCTGAATCTGATCATCACTGTACACGCGTTGGTTTTGTTGGGCCTGTAGGGCATGGTTTGCGGGTGCGGTGGATTGAGATTGTCAGATTGATTCCCTTTGAACCAACTGAACCAGAGACACGCCAAACAAAGCATATGCAGCCCAGGGTGCAGTCTTTTTAGAAGCTTTACCTTTCTTTTTCGTGGCGCCCCCGGTCTGCATGTCCCAGGCAGGGCAAAAGCGATTTCGATACAACAACAACGACAACTTGCGTTCGCACCAGGCTGAACGCCAAAAGGCATCCCTTTGTCCTCTTGCAGGGGCAAACTGGCAAAGCGGCAGCGTCAGGTACTCAGGTTTGGGGGAAAACAAAGAGAGCCCAAAGCCGTGCCCCTCGTCTTTCTTCTTCTTTTCAGGGCAGCAAGATACGGCTTTATACACGTACCGCACCACAACAGCCGCATCTAGCACGTACTAGTATATTCACGACATCGATTCTTTCTTTCGTACGACAGATTGCTATAATAAAATGCCGAGAGCAGAGACCGGTTCAGGGTAGCTGTGCAAGCCTGCAACGAAGTGAGAGCTCAACCCCAAACAATGGCAGTTTGCGAGGACAAACCTCTCGTACCTTCACAAAAAGAAGCGCAGGATTTCAGCGCACGGTGTGGCAAAATTTGCTACTAGTCGCATAGGCAGGAGGAGATCTGGTAGTGGCAACTGGAACCTTGGTGTCGTCAGTGCCGAAACAAATCGACAGGTCATGTAGCACCACTGTTCTTGCCCGCCTGCGGTCTGTAGTCTGCACGCTGCAATGGCCAGGCCAGGGCAAACGGATGGATGGATGGATGGCTGATGCGAGCAAAGGTGCTGCCCTCAGTGGGATTCCTGCGGACATCACCGTTGCAGCAGGTCTTTTGCCAGATTCCAGCAGACGGGCGGCACTACCTTGTGCCGGATGTTAACAGCTAACGAGTTTCTGAGGCATTAGGTTTACAGGTTGCAGGAAAATTTACTCAGGTCGTTCTAATATCTACAGGGAAGAAGATAAGACACTACAGCTAAAACATGCCCATGTCTGCGTTCTTATCTGCACAACCGGAAGAGCCTCGAATGGATAATAATTGGATGTAATGGCCCAGGAAAACGAAGAGAAAGGAAAGATGCGCAGCCGCCAACAATTGCGACGGCGACAAAGAAATGCATCGACACTTCGACAGCATGGCACAACTACGTCAGCAAGCAGTTCTTCCACACGTTGCTCTTACGCAGCTTCAGTTCTTCGCTGCATACATGCGCTCTATATGTGTATGATCCACTAATCCACCGGCAAAAACAGTACGATTCCTCCGTAACACATGATCAGTGGGGAGGTTATCTGGGATCCAGCTATCCTGACTCGCCAGGAAGCAATCCACACTCTAACCTGATGGCCTCCAGGAGCTGAGGCGATATCACCTCCTTTTCTTCTCCATTTGCACTATTTTCCATTGAGCTTTTCTGGGCCACTTCTGCTCCCCAACCTCTGTACAAGATCACTTTGTTCGTTTCTCGTGACACTAGAACCGATCCTGTCGCCTCCTGTTTCCATTGGACATCAAAGAAGCTCAGATGAATTCAGGGTATTCAGGATCTATTCCATGTTACAACTTACATACCTCCAGTTCTGATATCAGTTGCTGGATTGGAGTCCCATCAGCTCTGTTCTTAATATTCACAATAGCAAGAGGGTGCTTCTTGAAGTGTGTTTTTATTGTTTTTGCAACCCCCGTGATGACATTATTCCTCCCTAAGACATAAATCAGATGCTTAGCGAAGCAGTTAAAAGTTAGTGCAGACAATAGCTCGGATAAGATCAAGAAAGATACCTATGGAAAGTACTGGTTTTTTCTTCATTTTGAGCGCTTGCTTCCTTAGCATAAGCCTTTCTTGATTTGTGAGTGGTGTTGCTCTCAGAGGCAAGAGAGGATCAGATTCCAGATCAAATTTTGATGCATCCACATCTTTTGAATCTCCTTCACTATGACTATCTGGATTGAATGTCACAGTAGAGCCATACTGGTTTTGCTGCAACATTAGTTAATCGGCATCAGCAGGGAACAACAAATGCATATGGTGGGAAAGCAGACAAACTTACATGTCTGTTCAGACCATTGAATGAAACAGTGCTAGATCTCCCAGTCAGGCATGGTGGACTTACGGTCACAGAGGGACCATCTCCAGGCTTGTTGAGACAGACTTTGCTCTGTAAATACAGTGCAGTAGCCACATTAGCTCAGATAAACTGATTGTAAAGAACCAAACTATAATGTATGGATTCCATAAGGGAGGACAAATGACCTGCATATCATTGTCATCAAAAGGAGCTCCAGACTTTGTTAAATTTAAGGTACCATCCATCTCAACTGAAGTGCACTCCTCAACCTCTGGTTCTGAACTCATGGGAGCAAGTTCAGGCACTTCCTTGACCATTTATATGGAAATAAAACAAATAATCAGGCATTTATGGAATACACTGAGTGGCAATTGAATTACATTCAAGTTTGAATATGTTTACTTCGTTTTTCTGCTGTAGTGTACCGGAGTTGACACTAGGATCATGAATGGCATTGTAATAGTAGCTAGAATTCATCTGGTCCCTCAAGTAGTCAATATTCTTTGACAGATTAAGCACATGAAGCTTCAGGGACTACAATGAACAAGATAAATTATTAAGAATACCAAGGATGCCAGCACAAGAAAATCATAACAAAACAATGGATATAAGACGCACCTTACAACGTTGGTTTTCCATGGAACGCTTCAAAGCATCCCTTTTAGTCAACAAAGTTTTTGGCCTGAGAGTTGATGGCCTCTGGTAGTTCTTTCCTCGATATACTATAATAGCATGCCCTTTGCTCACTTTTTCCACTGCCACCAAAATACCACCACTCTCTGCCTCTAGAGTTCGAGCAGCATATTCAACATCTTTAAGGCTGTGTTCTTTACAGATAATCTTGACAAGTTCTCGATACTTCCAATGAAGATGCATGTTTTCAATAGTTCCATCAAAAACTCCTCTCCTCCCTGCAAATCAATTAAAAGGTGATTTAAAGACCGAAAAATGGAAATAAATGTAAAGCATAAGTGAGCGAGAAAGACATTCCATGGAGAAACTACAGGGATCTTTCCATTGCCCTAGCTACACAATATAACCTTTCCCTAAAGATAATCTCTGTATTACATGCCCAGACTTGACATTAACTAAGTGGAACCAGGATGTAAGATGTGTTCCTAAACCAGTTATGCATCTTATTAGGTGCCTTGGCAGGGATAATGCTATTATCCTTGCAACAGGTTGTGTCCCTCCTCCCTCTAGCTCTGTTTGGATGGGGTGAGTGAATTGCTATTGCAGATAAAGTGACAACAGACAAATTGTGATGTATAGGGTTGTATTGAAACAGAAGTTTCCCAGGTGATTCACAGGAGATAAAAGAATAGTTCCAAATTTGTGTGCTTCAAGCAACAAAAAATCACATAGGACCCACCCTGTCAATGTCAGAACTGAGAAATGATCAGAAAGTATTGGAATTGTTGTATCCACAAACTCATTATAGTTCTAGATATAAAGATTTAATACTGTTTTTCAATCAGCTAATCTAGTTAAAGCTAAGATAGGGGCAACCTAATTGTTCGGTATGTAGAGAGTGGAAATTGTATTTTATAAACAATGTTCAGAAATTATCGAGGAGAATACCCACCTAGCAGCAGAAATGGTTTCATCTTCAATCCAACTTTCCTCAACATGTACCTCTCATCTTCCGTGATGACCTCTCTAGTGTCAGCTTTTGAAGGCTGAGATGCATTTTCTAGTTCTTCAAGAAGTTTTTCAGCCTTCTCTTTCTCTGCTATGGCCTGAAAAATATTTGTATATATGTTTAGTCAGACAGCAGACATAAAAGAAAAACAAATATGATAGCTGAAAGCATACCTGAGATAATCTAGTCTCCACATTCTGGGCCACAGTATTAAGAGATTCTGCTCTATTCTCTGAGACAGAAGTTACCTCTTCATGAATTTGTACAGAGACATCACTTGATACCTTCAGTACAGAAGCATCCTGAGCAAGCGTGCTTTCTTCAGCGTTAGGCTTGGTCTTGTAGATTGTAGAACTGCCCCACTTTCTGCGCTTTTCTATTGCCAGAGAAACAGCAGGGGGGAGGAAATCTTTCCCTCTGTAGAATACAATGGACTCCTTATCCCTTGATAATAGGGTTCCACCTGTCAATCCCTGCAACATTTTAAAAAAAATGGGACTTACCATTCTGATTTTGGGAATGGATAATCTAAGTACAATGAAAAAATAATGAAAGCCGGAAGTTCCATATAGATTTGGATAACACCAGATACTAGCATGTATTTTGCCTGATTTCTGATCATATACAGAGGCGATGAACAAGTGTACAAAAAGCAAGTAAGAAGCATACACGACACTTTACATCTCCAAATCTGATGATATATGGCAAGAAACTGAAACTCTGCCACTTCTACCAGAACAATCCAGGAGCACACAAAAAATGTACTGTATGACTGGGCATTGAGCAATGAATTCATTAGTACCTACCTACCTTCAATTCTTCAGTGACGAGCTCACTATCAGTGTTGTGAGCATCTCTCTTGATTGCAATCTTTGCTACCTCGCATCTTTCCCATAGCTTGATCATGGATGCAGCCAACCCTTGAAGGTTACTGCTTCTTCCTGGAAAGTGGACACCACAAAACTAAAACCAGCAATCCTTATCAATATTGTCAAAGGAAGTGGAAAAGAGCAAAGTACCAAACATTACCAAGTGCATAGTGGAAGGGCAAGGGATGAGCTAGTCTCCTAAGGATAGTCATTTCCCTGTCTGTTAGCTTAGGCGGAACACCTGAAGGAAGAAGGCGAAAAGGCCTACGGTATCCTGGCACAATAGCTGGTAATAAATCTGCATCCACTGGAAGGGGATCATACCCCCACCAACCAGAAAACCTTGGGCCCAACCCATCCAGTAATCTATCTGCTTCCTCTGCAAGTTTGACCTCCCCAGGCAACTGTAATCGGAACTTATTTGGAGAACCAACACCAGCCACTAAGGATGATCGATCTCTAGGACCAACTTTACCGAGATGATCAGCATGAGTTTTTACGTGCAATCTTGCATGCTGTTGATTTGGAGCTCCAGCTCTCAAGTCCAAATTGCCCCCGAGTGTATCAAAAACAAGCCGTTTGGTAGATAATATTGGATGAGCTGTATCTTTCTCTCTGCTTAAGCTCTGTTTCAAATATCCTATATTATTATTCTTTCCCTCTCCTGTACTCCTCTGTTCTGCACAAGCTATAACAGGATTCTCGCTACTCTCATGACTGCTATCATGATGAAAACTAGTCTCATCCTCCTCCGCACTGTTACTCAGCGCCTCTGATTCTACACCAGGATCCTCATCCTCATCCCCAGAGCTGCTCTGCTCTGATGATTCTTCGTCAAGAAAACCATCCATCCTTTCTCTGTAATGGAAGTAAGGATACTTATAGTTGGTTCCTCTATATAATATGATGGTGCTCCCAGATCTCCAAATGACTAAACCTCCAGTTTTCCTCTATCACCAAAAAGAAACAGAGCATGTTGAACTGTCAAATGCAAGCCGAGATAGTTGGTTCCAACTATACACTATTTCTCTCCTATGTCTCATTTGTCAAATGGAACTTGAAATGAAAACTACTTCAATGAAGCAATACTTTTCTGAATGCCTAAATTGCTAATACACTACACCCTGATCATATGTGTTCAAATTTCAAAGTCATCAACCCAGTATTTTAACCAGATATTCTGCTCATTTCTTTTCACTGATAGCTTCACACCAAGAGTGTGTGATCATATACTAAGAGCTCAATTGTGCTATCAACTCGGGAAACGAAACTAACAGTGGTGTTCAGGCGTTTGACATAAACAAGCATCATTATATCAAGCAACAACCTAATTTACTAAGCCTGTTGCCCAGGACAACACAATGTTGTACTTGGACATGCACAGCCAGAAGAACAAACATCACAGGGAGCACTCACCTCGAGAATCTCGTGCGTGCGCCTCATGTTCATAGCCCAGACATCCTCGAACCTGATCTTCACGACCTCAGCGTTCCGCCACCGCTCGTGTATCCCGTTCACGATCCCCTCCGTGATGCCCGCCTTTCCCACCTTGAGCCTCTTCCTCACCCTGATCCCGATCCCCTGCAGCCGCCGGAGCTCGTCCCGCGGCAGCGCGAGCTCCGCCGCGGACGGCGGCATCGAAGAAGACCCCGGCGCATCCCTCCCGCGCCCCCTCCCCCGCCGCCGCGTGGCGGAGCCGGCCTCTCCGTCGGCCGTGGCCCAGCTCGGGTCGAGGGTGGAGCCGACGCGGTGGCGCGGGAGCTGGGCCGGGGTGGGCACGAAGATCTCACCGGCCGATGGGGCATCCCCGCTCGTGACCGGCGCCGGAGCGGGGGCCTCGGAACCGGTCTCGAGGTAGCCGAGGCTGCGGAGCTTGTCAGAGATGCGGCGGAGCGCGGACTTGCCGAGGAGCTCCGGCGAGGGGGACGCGGAGGCGGAGGCGATGACAGGTTGGAGGCGGGCGCGGGGCTTGGAGGCGGAGGTGGAGGGGAGGGAGAGGAGAAGAGGGGAAGGGTGCGGGGAGAAGGAGAGGAGCATTTGTTTGCGTGGGAATGGTGGGGTGGGAGTGGAGGGAGAAGACGGGGTTTAACTGAGGAGCCGTGGCGAGATGGAGGATAAGGCGTCGAGAGGAGGGAGATGGAGGGAGGAAGGGGGTGACCGGTGCCTCGAGATGCGTGTTGGTGAATGTTGGTGTCTTCGTGAGCTTGTGTGCGTACCCGATGAAAAAAAACAGAGAGTTCGTGGCGTACAGCACGAAAGAAAAAAAGTCATTTGCGTATAGAAAAGACTGTGTTCAAGGCCTTGCCGCGGGGGTTTTAAATGCCTGTTTCAAAAATCAAAATTGTGGATTCTTGTCATATATCGATGTCTTTGACACTCTGTCAATTTTATTGTAGTATATACTTTTATATCTCATTGCTTTGACATCTTGTTAACTTGACTACACGATGCATTTTATTTCTAAGATACGGTATAGGCCCTGTTTGGAAGGAAGGGGCTAAAATTTAGCCATGGCTAAAGTTTAGCCTCCTCAAATGGGGGGCTAAACTTTAGCATTTTGATTGTCAAAAGACTCTTTTACCCTTATTTACCTCCTCTCCTTTACCCTCTCCTCTCCTTCTTCCTTTACCCCGCGTGTGGTGGCGGTGTTGGACCAGGATCTGCAACCCGATGCCAGCATCGTCGATGGCGTCTCGCTTTCGCCGGTGGCGCCCATGGTCTAGGCGCCCTTCCTGGTGGCGAGTACTAGTATCGTTGGCGCCTTGGTGGTCGTAGCCTTCGCCTGCCATGCCGCCGCCTCCGCTCGCAGCCACGCAACATGGAACGCGCCGCCGGAGGAGAAGGTGGCCAGGGAGGAGGAGGGGCCGCTGGCGGGGAAGGGAGTGCTCTAGGCGTGCGCTCCATGTCCCGGGGGCCGACGACATCGGCGGGGGCAGGTAGGAGGAGGGGAAGAGCGGTAGCGACAAGGATGGGGAGCGAGGATCCGACTGGTCGCCTCGGATCCGGCCGGTCGCCATCGTCCTACTGCTCTTCCCCGTCTCCCGCGCCGACGGGGAGGACGGGCTCGGCGGCGCCGAGAGAGAGGGGGTTGCGGAGGCGGAGGAGGCAGGGGCGGGCCGGAGGCCACGGGGCTGGCCGGAGGCGGCGGGTCGGGCCGGAGGAGGCGGGGTTGCCGGAGGCCGCCGAGGCGGAGGCGGCGGGACCCAGCGGAGAGGAGGCCAGTGGAGGGAAGGCGGCGGTGGCGGGGCCGGCAAGGCGGAGGCGGTGGCGGTGGCGGGGTCGGCGAGGAGAGGCGAGGCTGGGCGAAGCGTGTGGGGAGGAGAGAGGGGAGGGGGGCAGGGGGTGGAAATTGGTCTGGGGGACCACTTTTAGCCCCCTTTAGTCCATTTTAGCACCCCTTAGAGGAGCTAATGGATTATGGGGGTTTAAAGTTTAGCCCTCCATTTTAGCCCATTTTAACCTAGGTGTTTGGGAGGAGAGAGCTAAAATCTGGCTAAAATGGGGGGCTAAAGTTTAGCCCCCCTCCCAAACACTCCCATAGTGAACAATGATGTCAACCTACAACTGTGACAAAAGACATCTCTAGATCAATTTATTTTGCTTCATTGTTTTCCTAAGTAACTTTGAGATTTCTTTTTGTTATAACCTTGGAATGAAGCAACTGAAAATGAGTCACAACACTTGAACTGTGGATAAAAACTACTTCGTGTTACTTTTGCCAAATATGGGAGCATTCTAAAGGTGATTCTTGAACATATACTTCTCCTCTCTAAACTCATTTAGATTTGTACATTGCGAATTATCACATTGTCTTGTTATAATTGGTATAAAGTACTATGCCTGTTTTAAATAAATGATGCTAAAGACTTTTAAATGTACGATATTTACGGTAAGCTAATTATTTTAAATATAAAGAACTAGCTAGTTCTAAACATTATTTACTTATTAAAACGTATACTCCTTAAAAATAATACAAATTCTCAAATGACTTTCTTTTCTATGTTTTGACTTTTGACGTGAAAGGACTCATGGTCTACGGTTTGACTTTACCTTGAATAGTTGAATTTTATACCAACAACGTCCAGAGTAAAAGGACTCTCGATCTCAAGCATCTCATTCTCACGAAAGAAAAACCGTTAGTAGATTCAAAGATCATGACGTGCAGCGGATCCAGTCACGTGGCTAATCCGCCATCGTCTGCGATCCTTGCTCGCCGTGAGCACGTCGCTTCTACCTAGGCTCCTGCAATGATGGCTTGGCTGGAGGCCCTGTAATCTTTCATGTTTTCTTTTCCTTTTTCCGGGCTCTTGCTAACAACTGCGCGTTTCTTTTTAGGTTCTGTACCTTAAACTTAGTTTACTTTGTTTCTTCAAAAAAATAATAAAACTGCAAAGGAAAACAAAACAAATCGGATATACATATATAATTTTCCGTAATAATAATATTGAAAATGCGGTCGAAAAGCGCAAAAGAAGGCCCGCACGGACCTCCGTCTGTGTGCGCAGCGCCACCAAAGCGAGCCCCTCCCCCATCCCGTCCCAAGCGCCGGTAAACTTCCGTCTCCGCGCACGCCCCGATCTCCATTCCCCGAAACCCTAGCCGCCCTCGGCCGCTTCCCTGTCGCGGTCGCGCCCCTCGCCTCTCTGCGCGTGGGCGGCGGCGGAGATGGCCTCGTCGTCGTCGGCGTCCTCGAGGCACCAGGTCACCATCACCCTCGGCCGCAGCGGTCAGGTGAGCCGTCCCTGTCATCATCCCCCGCCAGGGATTTGCCGTCGTTCAGGGTATTGATTAGAAACGGAGCAGAAGAAGAAACGGGGCAGATGATCTGGTGGAGGTCTGTGTAGAGCTATTGGCTAAACTTAGGTCGAATCTAGTGTGCGCGATGTTGCGTATCAGTTTAAGGGACGATATGCGATTTGGGGTGTCAAATTGTCGATGTATTTTGCTGGATTCGATTGTTGTCTGCCGAGGGTACAAAAAACGTACCGTGTCACCTCAACTCAAGGGATGCTAGCAGGTGTGATTTTGTGAAGATGGCTTGATTTGTGGGCGACTGACAACTTCATAGCTTTAAGTTTGACTATTAGGTGTGTGAGCTGGCACAAGCTATGCCTGTATGGTTGTTCTAATGTTGTGGAGTCTAGCAGAGGAATCTCTGGATCTACTGCTGTTTTATTGTTTGCATGTCTCTTCAATATGCTTGGAGAGAACTAAGAGGGGATTGGTAATGGTTGTGAATCGCGGTGGGTGCATTGCTGGAATGAAATGTCAATGGGTGGGATTTGTTTTGCAGATTATGTTCATTCTTGTGTTGCTATGTGCATGAGGTAAGTATCACTTGAATGACTGCATAATATTTTGACTTGGCGAAAAACTACAGAAGCTCATGTAATGGATCTTCTCTTGCAAGCGTTGTTTAGGGCATGCCCTTTCCAGTGGCGTTTATTATCCATATCCGTTGGTTATGTTGAAGATTACCAATCTGCTGTGTCTTGTGTGCACATTCTGCATTCAGATCTTTTATGCTATTAGTGACAAGGTCTAAATTGCGCACGCACGCATACCATATGATTCCTTATTAGTATCATTTGATCATTTTCAGTAAAGCCACTCTCCTTGATGAATTTTGGTATTAGCTTCCCTAATCTTGATGAATTTTTGTATTAGCTTCTTCACCTTTACTTTCTTCACCACAGGTTGTCAAAAGGAGGGCTATATCTGATACTATTAATGATGATGAAGTGCCATTCTCAGGGAAAAAGCGATCTTTGAGGGAGAGATTAGGAACTAATGTGGCTGATTCTGATTTTTATGAAAGCCGGCATAGAAACAAAAGGTATCTTTCTTGGATCTGCTATTTCCATTGTTTTTAAATGCTGCAAATTTCTTAGCTACATTGTAATACCCAAAGGATTCTTTGCGCATCACATAAGGACATAATTCTTTGCCCCAATTGTGTGTCATGGCATTAGCTTCACGATGCTAAATTCTTAATCACTCGCACTTGCCTAAATGCTTCTTATGTATTAAGTGTAAACTTCAGTGCATCATGTAGCCTGTGTATTTGGATTACCGCTATTACTATCATTTTTTTACAATTTATTGGTGATCATCATCATCATCTTAAGCAGATGTTATTAATTTACTGAAGACTTGGGTACTGTTTTCTCTTCGAGTGTGGCATTGACTTTATTATCACCTCAATTCCCTAATTTAACTCTTGTTCATATTTTAGCAAATCAGCATATCTATGTATATGGACATGCACTTGTCATCCACTAAGCTACCCTCCGTTGCATATTGCATCCACTTTTCTTTGCCTTATTTTATCTTAAATTTGTAAATCATTTGCTTTTGAAAGGCCATAGTACACGTGGTCCCATTTGTGTTCGTTTTTTGTCACATTCCCTCACTGCCAGCTTTAGGTCACTTCTTCTGTAACTTGTAATTGATTGCTTAGCACTGTGGTTGCACTTACACTTTGCAGGCAACAGACAGAAAGTAATAGCTCCCTTGGAGATGATGGTTCAGGTGATAATAAACCTTAACTTCTAGTATTCGTTCACTAAGATTTGAATTGAAGATGTCCGACACTACTTACATTATTGCATTGGCCTGCAAAATATTTGAAGATCGCCATGTCGGCAAGGATGACCTGAGACTGAAACTTATGAGGAAAGGCTTGTTACAGAGGAGCAATGGTGGCGCAGAACAGAATGGAGTGGATCTCCGTGAAAAGCTTTCCCGAAACCATAAGAATTTGCCGAGATACGATGCAAGTGGCCGTGCTCCAGAATCAAGGGCTAGGTATGATATGAGAGACAACCCCGTAGAGTTAAGGTCTAGATATTCTTCGAGGGAGGGTGTCCTAGCATCAAGACCCTCTCCTGTTGCAAGTCGAATTCCTTCTGCAAGAAGTGTGGATGATTTGTTGAAGTTGGATTCTTCAAGAAAACCTTACTCCTCATGGACAGCCGATGGTTTGAGGCACAGATCACCTGAAAGGCTTACAAGTGTTCGGGGTGATGCGTCTCCACCAAGAGCTTTTGATCAGATTAGGCCCATGCCATCCCATAGATCTGCTGGTTCTTTAAGACCTCAAAGTCTTATTACAAGAGATGCTCCTGACACATCAAGAACCCAAACTTATGCTGGCAAATCCACCATTTCTGTCGATACAGTACCGAAAGCTAATGGAATCACTCCGTCTAGTGCAGCTCTGCCTACAGCCCCTGTTATGGTTTGTATCTGCACTTCCTCTCATAGACCTGAATTTACCAAGGCTTCTGAGGAAAGAAAGGAATTTTTGGATCCAACTTCATTGTTTTATTTGCGCCAATATTTTCAAAATGTTTCCTAAATCACATCTGCCATCTGGTCTACAATGCTGCTGGCGTTATGAAATTAACATTAAACCAGAATGTAAAGTTATGACATAGTATCTATCTCTGACAGTAAGGTCCTTGTTGCAAGCTTAGTCCTGGTGGTATATTTGCTCATTTTTGAGGTTATTTGTTGCTTGTATCAGGAATCTTCTTACAATTTAGAACACCAACAACCTTCTGAAGTTAACATCATTGAAACATGATCATTCGTTGCTGCTTCTGATACTGCTTATTGAAACTTGCTATGATTATCAAAGAAAAAACAAATTTGAAACAGATGCAACCTGTTAACTTTTGTTCAGTTTGCCCGTGGTTATCTAGGAATCCAAGTTCCTTACCCAAATTGTACTAACAAATTTTATGGAGTGACATGAATTTTATTAGTCTATGCAATCCTTCACTAATGTTTGTGCTTGTTATACATTGCTTTATGCTATTTTGCAGACAGAAGTCCCACAAACGGTTACTGGATTGCTGAATTCTCTGGGACTTGAGAAGTATCTTGTTCTCTTTCAGGCTGAGGAGGTAAGCTTCGATTACTAAATTATTTGCTTCAATCTATTTAATTATTTTCTCTGTGTAGATATGATGCGTTTTATTTCAATTCTCTTCTTGTACCTTTGCATGGGTTATGAACAAGCTCTTGCTGTTTTCTGAAAGCTTGTTAATTCGTAGAACTTTGCAGTTTTGTTCTGAGGTCCTCTGTCATTATTCTTGCGTCGTTATCTATTTCTATTTCATTGATACAGCTTCATGTTTTTTACCTGTTTTCTGATGGGATAGTTCAAGAGTTGTCACCTTTTTTTTTAAAAAAATATACCAGATCCAGATATTCTATGTGATTATTGTGATGATAGACTTGGATTTATGAGATTATTGGGGTGCATAGACTTTATGCGATTATTGTGACAACATTACATCCTTTTTTGGGGCATGCTATTTTATTTTTTGCAGGTGGATATGGCTGCATTGAGGCAAATGGGAGAGAGCGATCTCAAAGACATGGGGGTACCTATGGTAGGTGGGAAGTGTGCTGCCTTTTACTATTTGCCGTGCTCTGCCTTTTACTATGTACCATGCTAGCATGGAAAAATATTAGCATCTCTGCGGAAAAGCAAATATGATCTTAAGGATGATGACATTTTCCCCCCAAAAGGACACTTGTGCATTTGCTAAATTTATCAAGGATCCATAGATATTAAACTTATTAGGATGTGGACTTGCCAAAATGCGTGCAAAGATGTGAGCGCATGCTGTTTTAGGGCTTCTAAGACAAGAAAACAAATCAAATGGAGAACTGTGGTGATTGGAATGAAAACACCTGCTTTGCTACATTTCATTTCTGAGATGCACTTGGTAGGTGTTCAATGCAAACAGTAAGGCCACCTGGTTCTTTTCTGTCAAAAAGTAGAATCATACTGTTTCTGTTAGCAAAGTAAATTGATTTCCTTTTTTTTAGAAATGGAGCTGCAGAGCTTATCTAGAATATACTATACTATATTACATGCTTTTGCCATAACATTGGATATAATGGCTAGAAAAAGTAGGCAGAAGACAATTACTTCGTTTCTTCTCAAACAAGAGGGCTTTGTGTTGTGCTATTTAACATCTCTGCTAGCAAGTTTCTATTTACTCATCATCCAGTAGAAATGAGCTGATGTCTCAACTCTCAATATGGGGGAAATAAAGGTGCAACCTGGGTTTATAGACTCACCATTCCAACCAGTGCTCTTAAGGTGGTACCTTTGGTGCCTTGGGTGTGCCTAGGTGACAAGGATTGACTAGGCTTCCCGTGGCACCTTATCACCATGACGGGGATTTAAGAACACTGATTCCAACTACTGTTGGGAAGAGTGGCTATGTTAAGAATATTTTTGCTGAAAATTGAACCTGCATAGTATCTTCCAGAATTTAAAAGGCCTTACTGTTTGCATTGACCACCTACCAAGTGCATCTCAGAAATGAAATGTAGCAAAGCAGGCGTTTTCATTCCAATCACCACAGTTCTCCATTTGATTTGTTTTCTTGTCTTAGAAGCCTTAAAACATTGTTCAACTAGGACCAATATTCTTCAGCTGCAAACCTTGTTTAAAACAAATTACTGTTTCTTACAAGGAAAACAATGTTATGCTATGTGTTTCTAATTTTCTATGCTAGTCTACATTGTTTTCTTGTGTATTTTGGTTGCAACTCTGGATCCTCCAGTTGATTGGTTATAACTTAGCCCTAAACACATAATCTTCAACAATTTCTTGAAAAGGTTTATTGCGATGTATTTTTTTTCTGAACCAGTTGTTTGTCTAGTTGAATATGATTTTGATGAATGTTTTTTTTACAAAGGGCCCGAGGAAGAAGATTCTCCTTGCATTAGGTCCTCAGTCAAAACAACGGCAAAGATGAGCAGCATGGTCTGGGTATTGGAAACTTGAAAACATTTGTTGGCAACCACAAATTGTTGATGTAACTTAAGAATGCCTTATTGCAGATCTTGTATATCTGTAGTGTTTTGTCTTAGTTCTCCCTTTTGTTGCTGATAGATTAAGTTCGTGCCTTTGTTGACACGTGTAAAGTCTTATCTGTCAGCTGTTAAGAATAGCAGGCTTGAAACAGGTGGAGAATTACCAGTCTGGAATTTGGTGGGGGATATATGAGAACGGCCATGGTCGCAGTGCATCTTTCATATATGATAGCATTGGTGATCGATTGATCCATCATCAGTCACTGCAGGTTCACCGTTTACATGCAGAAAGGGAATCAAACCTAACGTTATACTATGTTCATTGCTCATCATAGTTTGAAAATTGAAACTGAATATCTAGTTATGTCAACTTGAATCCTGTGTTTTGATTTTTTTAGTTCATAGATGTTAGTGTGCATTTAGGAGCCAACTGCCAAGTTCAACATTTATTCAAACTCATAATACAACATTTCAAATAAACTAGTATTTTATATGAAAATGTTGGAACCGTACACACAAAATATTGAACATGTATAATTAAATGTTGATTTTTTTTAGATCATATACACGAAGTATAGTTAGTATCTATTTCGTTTTCAAATTGTAGGCTGTTTTGACTCTCGTAGGTTATAGATACTATTATGCACACTAACGGACGGATTATTTGCACTGCACACGCAAACACACACCTACACGGCCACACACATCAACGCCACCCCTATGGCCCTATGTGCAAGCTAACCTACAAGCTATAGACAAACCATGCATCCTTGTGGATATTGACAAAGTTACATCAAAGTATTGTGGTCATGTATATCAAGGGTCTGTTTGTGACCTTGTGACTGCTCCGTTTCAGAAATAATAGTTCACTCTAACTTCACTTTCCTTCAACTCCACTTCACCAAATCTATAAAAATATGAAGCCGTTGCGCCTGTTTAGCAAATGAGAGAACTCCAACTCTAAGATCATGATGTTTTTATGTGCATTGTCTATTATACTCCTGTAGGACTTACGTGTCAGTGTACATTGAAGACTGGCTTGGCGATTGGTGTCCGGTGTTGTGGGTTACTGGGTATAACCCATTCGCCACCTTGCCCTTTGCCTGTCTCGCGAGTTCCGGACTCCACGGCGAATGGCGGCGTCACCTCGCCCTTCGCCAGTCATGCGCCACCTTTCCGCAGCAGCCCTGCGCTGCCCGTAGGTACCAATTTTGCTCCGGTAGGCGCCAACACCCCTGATCGTTTGCCTCAGGAATCGAATTCCATCTATTTGTGAAAGCATAGGAAGGCGCAGGCACAACAGCATCCCTCTCCAGCGGGTAGCGGCGGGTTGGCAAGTGGTGGCCGGGAAAGCGAGCGAGCAGAGCAGGAGCAGAGGCAACGAGGGCGGGGGAGGCGTACCTCGATTTGATTCCAGTGGATTGCGTGGAGGAGCGACCCCGCGGGCTCCGATGGAGCGCCCCGGCGAGCTCCGGCAGCAGTGCCCCGTGGGCGGCGGAGTAGCCTCGACGGCCGCGAAGGAGCGGCCCAGCGAGCGCCAGAGATCGCGGGTCCTCGACGGCCGGTGGAGGCGCAGCCCCGACGGCGGAGGAGCGACCCCGCGGGCTCCGATGGAGCGCCCCGGCGAGCTCCGGCAGCGGTGCCCCACGGGCGGCGGAGCAGCCCCGAATGCCAGCGGAGGAGGCGACGGCAGCGTGACCCGTCCAGCGACAGCGACCCGACCGCGGATGGCAGGGCGGCGCGAGCTCGGTGAACAGGGGAGAATGGAAGGAGGCGACGGGAGGAGGGCACGGAACTGTTTTGTTTTGCGAACCGGTATACCGTGTAACATGTGGTATGATGGTTAATTACTCCTAACTCTAAGAGAAGGTTTGAAAGCGGAGTTTTCGAAGCATCCCTTAAGGTGCTCCAGAAGGAGTTGGTGCTAGTGAAGTTGGAGGTGTTTGACAAAATGAATCTGAAGCGGAGCTGCAAAACTTGAAGTGGAGCAGTCCCACACATATCCTAAGTGTTGATTGGTTTTTAAAAAAAATGAAGACAATCAAAATATATTTATATTGGATCTAAGTAGCACGATGGTTTGAATGGAATTCAAAACTATTTATGATTTGAAAGAAAATTATAGTCGAAGTTTCGAATTCAACAGGAATCTCTCCGTCCACACAGCATAGCAGCAATGCGCGCCGACACCCGTCGTTGAATAATTTATTTATTTTCCTTTAGGATACGGATAGGAATCCTGAGTTTGGAAGGCCAAGCTACTCGGCCTAATAGGTAGACAAAACTTAAGGGGTTTTTTACACCCTGCTAAAGTTTAGCACCTGTCACATTGGATGTTTGGATACTAATTAGGAGTATTAAACATAGGCTAATTATAAAACTAATCGCACAGATGGAGTCTAATTCGCGAGACGAATCTATTAAACTTAATTAGTCCATGATTTGACAATGTGGTGCTACAGTAACCATTTGCTAATGATGGATTAATTAGGCTTAATAGATTCGTCTCGCGAATTAGCACAGGGTTATGCAAATAGTTTTATAATTAGCTCATGTTTAGTCCTCCTAATTAGCATCCGAACATCCAATGTGATACTGCTAAAGTTTAGCATCTAGTATCCAAACACCCCCTTAGAAGGGCCATCCAGATTTTATTCCCCGAGTGCGCAGCCAGAGCTCGCGGCGCCAGAAGTTGGACTGGGCTGAGAAGCCTGGTTAAGGCCCCGTTTGGTCCCAGGATTAAAGTTTAGTCATGTCGAATGTTTAGATACTAATTAGAAGTATTAAATATAGACTAATTACAAAATTAATAGGCTAATTCACGAGATGAATCTATTAAGCCTAATTAGTCCATGATTTGACAATATGATGCTATAGTAAACATGTGCTAATCATGAACTAATTAGGTTTAATAGATTTGTCTTGCGAATTAGCCTCTATCTATGTAATTAGTTTTATAATCAACTCATATTTAGTCCTCCTAATTAGCCTCAAGATATTCGATGTGACATGGATTAAACTTTAGCTCAAGGATCCAAACACCCCCAGGACGTATTCAGTCGGGTCGCCCTATTTACTTGGTCGTGGCGTTCTGCCCCTTGCCCCGCAGCAGCTAAAGAAGCAGATTAGGGTTTCGTGGCGTAGCGGCGACAAATCCGTGCGCTCAATTTCTTGTGCAGGTCGGAGGCGGAGCTTGAGGCGGAGGCGGAGATGGAGATTGAGGCAGAGGGGAATAGAGGCAACTAAGGGGAAGACGAAGCAGCAAATAGGCTTCCGACGCGGAGGTTGCGTGAAAGTGTTGAGTTGAGGAATGTGGATTCCAGTGTGGAGGTTGCGGAGCTGCAGAAGGGGATGAAGGAAACTAATTTCGATCCGGATGACAAGGAGAGGGAGGTGGTGAGGAAAGGAGAGGAAGTGGTAGAACCCGACCAGGAAGAGACAAAGCGGGGGTATGAGAAGTATTTGAGTGGAAGAGGAGGAACGAGGAGCAGGAGCGTGTTCGGGTCAGGAGGGTGAGAAAGTGGGTCAGCCGGGCCTCTGCGCCGCCCCCGAGGTTTCAGTACAAGGAGAAGAGGAGGGCGAGAAACTCTGGAGGTGAAGAGGAAGTTAGAGTAGTGCAGGGACTGCTGAATCGCCTGAAGGAGGTTTTAGTAGAGATAAAAGAAATTGGTGGGGTTCACCACCAAGGTGGATTTGGCGATGCGGAATTCAAAGGAAGGCCATGCCACGGAGGTGGATTTGGTGATGGGGAATTCAAAGGAAGGCCACGCCACGGAGGTGGATGCGATGGGGAATTTAAAGGAAGGCCATGCCATGGAGGTGGATTTGGCGATGGGGAATTCAAAGGAAGGTCATGCCACGGAGGTGGATTTGGCGATAGGGAACTCAAAGGAAGGCCTGAAAGGTGACAGGTCACGGAAAGGAAAAGAGGCGAAAAAGGGGAGAAAGATACAGAAAGGGTTGGCGAAGTACGAGGAGTGGAGGAGGAAGAAGGATGAGGAAGAGCGTCATCGGGATCCAGAGGAACTAACAGTGCGTTATGCCTATGAAGCAAGGTTGTTTGAAAAAAGTTGGAACATGATCTATCCGACCGGCTATGGTTGCTTCGAGGACAACAGTGAGTGACTTGTTAACTACTCGCGTTCTCAATTTGCATGTTAATTACTTGCTCAATTAGTTCAGGTTTCTTTGGTCCAGTTTTACATGTATCTTGGACGATTTCATACTTGCTACTAGTTGTTACCATGATGTCTTTAATGTATATAAGAGTGATTCATGCGGTAGGATCAGAATCGGACCAATGATGCAATCCATGCACATGTTGACTGAGTGCTTACTACGGCTTGTGCTTGTCTATTGGATTTAATACCCTTACTCATTTGAAATATCCTACAACTCTATGCAGCATATATCCCTTGCAAGCGATATACATTTAATCCTGCGCCACATGGTGGTTTTAAGCGCGATACTCTACAGGTATTTTCTGTCAAGCTAAGGTCGAAGAATTAACAGGAGGTTTACAGTGGCCGCTCAATGTGTTCGGTATGGTTGCCCTACGCGACTCATTAGATCACAACCGCAATGTTATCTTCAAACGTGAAAGGGATAACTGTCAAACCCTCGCTGATGAGATCTGTAGTATTCCTACTTGCCACAATTCTTTTTTTTTCCTGTGCTGCCTTTTTCCTACACACTTTCTCATGCATTTTGTCTCTTAAGTTATTGTTACCATGGAAGCATGCATGGAGTTTCTTCATTCAATAATCTTAGTTTCGCCATCTAATTCTATTATTGACCGTCTTTAATTAGCTTTAAAATAGTGCACAGTGCTGCAATATTGTCCTGCGTAGAAATTACCATGACTCCCACGTGTAGAATTGCCATGCCTATTACCACATACTAACCATGTAGAGAACTCTAACAAACAATGGAGAAAGGCGCAAATGAGGTGGGCATATCATAAAATTCAGTCATGTGGTTGATCATAAAGATAGGTGGACATCTTATAGCATAGCACAAGTCAGGCTCAACTAATCACTAATTCAAATCGGCACACACTCATGAGACTAGTAATTACGGATTTAAGACATTGATTGAACTTGGTACTTCACACTTATGAGGTTCATTCTGTAGTGAATACATTACTGGCGTCAGGTATAAGCCTTTGGAAGATGCATATGATTTGCAATTTGTTCCTGACTGTCACACCCTATGAATAATAGGCTTTTTTGCATGTGCCCCACAATGAATTGGCAGCATGGTACCTAGTAGTTTCGTGTTAATTTCCTTTGCATTTTAGCTAGAAAGATGTTTCAATGTTGTTTGCAAGGTTGGAAAACAAATATTCTAAATAAACTTCTTTAATATGTTTTGATGTTACGTGCACTGGTAAGTTCCTATGCTTTTGTTTTTTGCTGATGAGTTATGCTAGCATTTGTCTCCAATGATTTGTGTTATGCACCTTGCATCATTTATGCTATGAATTTTGTTTTCACCATACCATTTCAGTGTTCTGTTGCAATGTGTGCCTCTATTTCACTTCAGTTTACTTACTCTTTTAATGATGTTGCATGCAGAATCCATATTTTGTACTGACTGGTCCTGTGCGTGGTGTTGTGTTTGGTGATCCTGTGGTCTTGGAGGTTTTGTTGTATGTGAGGGGCACTACTGAGTCTGATGACAAAGAATTAAACCTGCTAGCTTATGGTCTTACCAATTTATATACTAGCGCACATAATTCGCTTCTGCTCGAGGAGTCATACACTAGCAGGCTTAGCACACTGGACTTTGAGCTCGGCCATATTGTTTTTTCCGTGGAAGCTACAATCAGTGTGAAAGTGATTTCTGGCCCACCAGATGGTTTTTATGGCGAGTTTGTTGCCTTTACTGATGTTTTAAAACGTGAAATCGTACTGCACAATTCTGGAGTTGAGGAGCTGCATCTTGCTGGTGATGAGATCAACCTTTCACGGAGTGTTGTTTCTGTTGAAAGCTTTGGAAAGCTGATGGTTTCTGTTAGGGCTTCGGACGGTTCTGTTACCTTAACGGGGACAAAGGAGTTCAAACCTCTGGAAAAGGGTACAACCACTAGAGTGCTTCGTATTCCCGAGTTGGGCCAATTGGAAATCACTGTGGCCTGGTCCCTTTTCTCTTAGTCGAAGATTTAGATAGCTATCTATGTGTAGCTAGTGCTCCAAGGTACGATGTTGAAGGTGCGATGCTTAGTAGGTGGCGTTGAACCTGTTACTGTCGCTTTTTATTTTGTCGTAGCAATTTGTACTGCTACCTATGAGACTAAAACATGTTTGGCTGTGGTTGGAAGCTAGATATGATGTCGTGTATCACATCTATTCTGTTATGAGCAATGTGATGATTGATTTAGTACCCTTACCCTATGAATACTTGGTAGTCAATGGAGCTGAAATCGCGTGTGTGCCTGCGTGGAACTGTCCTTTATATCGCATCCTCGCTTTATGGTGTCTTTACTGCTGCCCTAGTTTCTAAAACAAAATACTGGCACCCTAGAATTGAACAGGAGAAATAAAGCTAAGCGACGGAAAAATCAAACTGCTGTTAGAACAGCGTTTCCTATTCGTGCCATTTCTGTGGAAATCAGAATCAATATTGGGTAGTGGAAAGGGTGTAGTTAGGAGCTTGTTACCATCAAGAGAGCATGCTGCCATCGACTCATCCCGTAGAATTTTGAGAGGAAACAATAGCAACGCAAGATATGAAAAACCGCTTGAGCATTCTCAAGCAGCAAGTTTGCAAGTGGATTTGCCATTGGGGTTGAGGCAGTCAACTTCTGAAAGGGTGAACATGGGAAAGGTTAAAATGTAATCTCCCTCCAATAGATTGCAAAAAAGAGGAAGGATCGGTCTTGTCAACGGTAAAGCGTGGCCATTTAGCAACCTCTACTTCTAAAGAGAACACAAGCAATACAAAATACAAATGATGAACATAGAACTAAGATTTAATACTTCAGAGGCAGGGTGGTTTGAATCTGAACTGTTGGGAATGTATACTAGGGGGTCATCAAGAACCCGTCCTCTAGGATTAGTCACATCAACATATTCACCTATGGGTGCGGGTGCTCACATGTTTGGCACCCAATGAGTGTGGATGTGAGTGTAGAATTTCACCCATGGGTCCAAACCCGACCTGACCTATATTGGGTCGGGGTGGGTGTAGAATTTCACCCATGGCTGCCCAAAATCTCTTAAGACTTTAACCCTAACCTTTGTTGAAGTATTAAATTACACTAATATAATAAAATTTTGATGGTAAATTGTTGATGTATCATGTATTATGAGATGAAGCTTAGATTGCTACCCTTACTAAACTATAATGTCGTGGAACTGTTTATGCACTATCATATTAAACTTTACTATCCTTACTGGACTATTCTTTTGTGAAATGAAACATGAAACTTTGATATGGTGCTCAAATTGCATTTTGTACATCAAATTCGATATCATATGATCATGTTGATATATTTTGAACACTTTACTTATTTAAACAAACCCAGTGGCCACCCAAAACCCGACAGGTGCCCAGCGGGTGTGGGTGTGGGGTAAAAAATTCACCCATTAGCTATTATGGGTGTGGATGTAGCTAGGTGGGGTGGGTTTCATCACAGGTAGGTTTTGCTCCACCCGCACTCACCTGACCCATTGCCATCCCTACACGGGACCCACAATACATGTATAAAAAAATAAAATATAAATGTACCTCTCCTCCCTTCCGCCTTTCATTGGAATCTTCCGTTCTCTCTCCTTGGTAGGTGCCTCTTTCTCCTTTCAGATCGGATCCAGCACAGGTGCTGGGCGTAGCGGCGCGGCCACCGGAGCCTAGGTGTGGCAAGGCAGTGCATTGTGGCGTGGGGCGGAAGCGAAGCAGTGCAGCGCGGGGCCGTGGGCGCCGGTGCTAGAGCGGCGACGCATTGGACACGCAGCACAGCATCGCATGGCCCCCAAATCCTGCGTGGCGTTAGGCTGGGGCTCGCCCATCACCCTCGCGTGTGTGTGAACGTGGAAACAAGCCTACAGGTTCTCCAAGCTCTAACACTCTTCGAATGGTCGGGTAAAGGGGTATAAATAGCTCCAAGTCTAACAACTAATCATTGCAACTTTTGCGTATGACTGACTGATTCGGTGGTGCATCGGGGTAGCACCGAATGAGTCAGTGCATGTCTCCTTAGCTAGTCATTGGGCCACTAATGCCAACTGATGCCCGAGCCCCACATGCATCACCGACCGGTTCAGTGGCATGTGAAGGGCATCACCAAATGAGTCGGTGATCCCTGAGCCACTATCTTCTACTGCCTTCCATGACCGACTCAATCGCTGCTTCAGTTCATTGTGCCCACCGTATGAATCGGTGAGGCCATAAACGTTCTCCAAAACTTCCAAAGCTGATTTTGAGACGGTCGCGAGCCGAGCCAATCACACTGACTGATTATGTGGTGATCTAATGTTGACACTGAATGAGTCGGTAGTCACAGTGCACGCTGTCCTAGCCCTGCTGTTGTCCATGGAAACCGACTGATTTAGAGAAATTCCCACTCATCACCGTATGAATCGGTGAACTGTGTTGGTGCACAATTCCAGTAGGATTCGCTTCAAATTTTCACGTCTCTAGATTTTTGCTATCATTTGGATGCCATAGAATTTCTTTAAGTCTTTCATTTTGTTCTCATTTTGATGGCTTTGAAATTCATCCATGGGACTTTTTTTTAATCACACGGTACAGACCTAGACACCACATACACGCACATATACTCACGCCTACGAACACACGCACGCAACCCTACCCCTATGAGCACTTTCGAAAGACTGAGCTGGTAAATTCTCGAGATTGACAAAGTCACCACTAGCGCCTCGTTGTCGACGGGCACCTCCCCTACTACTGAAAGAATAGCACCAATTAAATACTGGAATAAATCTAGGAAAATGCGAGCACCATTGCTGAGTCGAGGACTCAAATCCTGATGGGCTGGTTCCACCACAATGAACCTTACCAGCTGAGCTACGCTCAGTTCGCATCCTTGGGACCTACTCCCTTCATCTCAATTATAAGTCGTTTTAATTTTTCTAGGTTCGTACTCTCTCCGTCCTAAAATAAATACACATCTCATTTCTCGAGGAGTCAAACTTTTTAAGTTTGATCAAAATTTATAAAAAAATATACTAATATTTATGATGTATAATAAGTATCATTAGATTGAGCATTGAGTATACTTTCCTATAAATTTATTTGAAGATACAAATGTGATATTATTTTCTATATTCTTAGTCAAATTTACAAATATTTGACTTCTTGAAAAACGAGATGTGTGTTTATTTTGGGAGAGCATACAAACATCTATGAACCTAGGAAAACTAAAAATAACTTATAATTTAAAATGGAGGTAGCATAAAACATCTATAAAAACACATGTTGCAAACATATTAGTACCAATGATGATATTGTCATTAATCATCAAAATTATTATGACATGGGGTTATTTTCGTTACAATATGCATGAAACTGAGCCTAGTTCTTGCGAGAAGGTTAAAATATGTGAAGCCAATGCTACTGCAGGCTGCGCTGGCTGAGCTGCGTTACGGCTGCGACTGCAGCAGGATGAGCAGGAAGCCAGCTTGCATGCGTGCTGCACATAAGCCTGCAGCCGAGCAGCTCAGGGCTCAGGGCCGGCCTGAGTCTTGAGGGGGCCAGGGTAAGGGCCTGTTTAGTTCCTAAATTTGAAGTGGCAAAATTTGTATTTTGCTATAAATGTGCAACTGTAGCATTTCGTTTGTATTTGTGAATTATTATCCAAACATTGACTAATTAGGCTCAAAAGATTCGTTTCGCAAAGTACAACAAAACTGTGCAATTAGTTTTTGATTTCATCTACATTTAGTACTCCATGCATGTACCGCAAGTTTGATATGATGGGGAATCTTCTTTTTGCATAGTGCTAAAGTTAGGAATTTGAGGTAAGTCTAAAGTCAAATAGGAGGTCCTTATCTAATTGGTATCTCGGAGATGGTTTCCACGATAGTATGTACGTATATGCTCGCCCGGAAGACGAAGGAGAATCCAGGACTGCCGCTTGCTTCTTTCACGTTTGGTTGATTTTAGCGTATCTTTTTGCGCTTGGACCTGTTTTTAGCAACTACTCCCACACTTTCAAATTTTAGATCATTTTGATTTTTCCTAAATACATAAGTTTTGTTATGTATTTAGACATAACTTAAATATAGATGTATAGCAAAAAAGATATGCATCTAGAAAATCTAAAATGATTTATAATTTAGAACTGAGGGAGTAGTAGAAGCACTGTATGTATGCATGATCGGGGTGTAAAATTCGGGGACCCGGAACCATTACTATACTGTCGGCCCTCTAACGCCGGAGACATTTGCGATTTCGCCATCTTCAAAAGTGGGCTTCGCCCAAATGCCAACCCGCAAATGGATTTCGCTAGATTGCCATTATGAAACTGTATCCACACGTCCAGATTGCAAATGGGTTTTTATTATGCCGCCCGACGGGCACCCGATACCTACCGGATACCCTGTAGTCATGGACACGGGAATAGAATTTTCGGTAATGCTGGGAGCCGCACGTCTGATACAGAGATAAATATCAGACGTAGGGCCCACCAACATCTCCCTCTGCTGATTATTTCAGCCACTCGTTCTTTTTCTCTAATCTCCAGCTTCTTATCCATTCGTTCATCTTCTGTGAGTTCTAGTCCTTATCCGCCTCGCCAGTCATGAACTAAATCCAGCTTTGCCCCTTCTCTGCAGCAACTTAGATCCTATGCCTACTCACATCCCAGCGCCACCGAGCATGCCGCTCCACAGGCCCAGCACGCCCAGCGAGCTGATGGCGCTCTCTAGCGCGCGGCTCGCCGTACCAGTCCAGCGACAGCAGCCTCTCCGCTAGAATCCATGGTGGCTGCTATCATACTCTAGAAGGAAGAAGACTCCACCGTGAGAGGCACCAACCATTCATGTAGCATCTAAATTTTGTGATGTTGCAACAGATATTTTGAGATGTTTTGCGTAGTGTTCACTAATGTTGCAAGACTAATTTTTAGATGTTCCATAGTATGTTCAATTTTTTGATGTTACAATATCTAACCTGAGATGTTGCAGCAGTAATATTTTTATGTTGCATGGTTGATGACTTTTTTTTACAAAAGTTGATGATGATTTTATTTCTGGGTTCGGGATGTTGCAACTGTGAAATCGAGATGTTGCATTAGATGATGTATGATGTTGCACAAGGTGTTGCGAGATATTTTGAATTAAAAGAATTTTTCCAACGAAATGTTGATTGAAACATTGACAAATGTTACAATAGGCTTCTTTTCTGTGTCAAACTTTGTTCCCAGAATTTTTATTTTTTTTGCATGTTGCATGCAACATGTGACCATGTTGCAGCGGAATTTTTTCCGCTTCCCAACCGTCCGACGCTAACGGTCCCGGATCGGACGTCCGGGCGCTAGTAGCACCCTGGAATTTTACCTGAAACACCTTGTGGAAACGGGTAAAATTAGACTGGTCGGGTATACTGTCGGACTGGCAAATGCCTTACCCGCACTTTGCCCGGTATGTTGCTATTCCTAATGGTCGTCATATTTAGATAAGTTTGAGGAGTGAGAAGAAAAGTAAAATTAATGTAACGGATGCAACATGGACTCCAATAAATTTGATGAGAGATTGGTTATTATATTTGGCAAAAATCCAAATTTCTCCAATTTGACCTAAGGATAGGATGATCGCATTTTCTTGGCTCCTTCTCCGCTACAGTTGTGGACCGGTACAATATTTTTGGACTGGTTGTAGAATTATTCATTCGTTATGGATTGCTTTTGAGCTAGATTGTGGCTGTCTTTAGATTAGCTCAAGATAACATGGCAACGATATATGGTCAACAACTGGCTAATTTTTTACTCCTGACCGATACAGTGGAACTAAAGATTCTGCCGAACCGTTCAAGACAGGAAAGTAAGCGAACAACACCCTTTCAAGCTCTAGCAGCAATCCTTTATCCCAAAAAAAGCTCTAGCAGCATGTGATTCTGCTCAGGTCTCCGGAGCAAGGAAGGGTGTGGACGACGCTGAAACAGGTAGCTGAGAAGGATGAGCTCGAGAGGAAGACGGGTAACTTTGTAATCCCGTTCTTCAACATCATTGGTATATCTTTTGAGAACGACAATATAGTTTTCGTGTGAAAGCGGTCTATTCAGCATTTTTTATATCCGGAGTCTAGATCTAGCCAAAGGACAAGCAATGTCTTTTTCTTGTTATGCATGTGAAACTGTTTTTTTCATTGCTGAGTAAATTGTACAGTGAAATCGATACACTTAACCATTTAGTCGAACAACAACCTATCACACCCGGCTGCCGATGGTGCGGACCGGAACTTGAGGAAGACGAGGATGTTCTCACCGGTGGATTCCCTTGGCCACCGACGAAATTGCCGTGACGCAAAACAGATTCAGCAAGGAGATGTTGGGAAACTCTGATTTCAATTGTCTTCTCTGTTACTGTTAGGGTGCGTTTGGTTGGTTGTATCATTTGATTCATGTATGAAATGATTCAAAATAATAATGATCCTTTTGTTTGGTTGGGTGAATTAAACCAACTCATCCAGGATGAGTCCATCCCACTTAATACATTATTCTACTAATTAGAGTGAACCATATGGTACAAGCAAATTGGTTGAACCATCCCATCCAGGATCATCCATGCATGCATCATGTGGTGCATGCAACCAAACACACCCTTAGTATCCCCCATCAACTCGGACCGTGGGCTTGTTTTCCAACGGTGCCGAGCTCCTCGTCGAGGTCCAGCGCGGCGGGCGCACGTCAAGGCGGAGGTCGGCGCCCGACGGGCAGCACGATTGACGAGCGAATGGGAGCCGATGCATTATTCCACTTCCACCAGGTCCCACCATCGCAGTCGCAGAGGCCAGAGGGGGATGGTCTATGACCGTTGACCGGGGAGTCGTTCGTTATCCCGACTTTCCACGCCCCGGTCATGAGAGCGGGCCACACATCACCGCCCGTCGGATGCACAGCTGTCTCAGGATCTCCTCTGAGCAAGGAAAGGATCGGGAAACAGAGAAAAGGAAAAATGAAAAGAATGTGGGCAGCAGGCAAGCTTCCAAGAGTTCGAGTTCTGGTCGATCTGGCGCGGTTCCAGGCCGCTGCAGCCGGGCCGGGTCCCTTGACTCTGACCAATGCTCCTATAGTGCAGCCTGCAGCCACCCAGTTTTCTGCACGTGTCAACGGTCGGGTTGACCTATATGATTGAGGAGGAAGCAGACAGTGCACGTCCGCGGCTGAGCCCTCTTGGCGTCCCGGGCGCGCGGACGGCGCGCATCGTGGGAGAGTTTGCGCCCAAAACGTGACGCTGATGATGGTCGATTTGCAACTTGGTCAACTCCGCTCGCGTACCGATCTGCGGGATTCTGGGATGTATAGAGAGATCGTCTCTGCGGTGGCCGAGGTGCAGCAGGAACGCGCCACAACCGCGCTTCCAAACCTGAGGCACAGACTGACAATGTACTCATGGAGAAATTAGGGATAACGAGCGACTCAGGGTTTACGGTTAGGGTTATTGTCGTCCCATTTGCAGAGACGCCGGTGCGCTTCCCTGGTGATGGACGTAGTAATCACTAGGCCCTCTTACCCATGATGAATTCAGAACACTTATTCGTTTGGAACGTGGGTCGCCCAAATGATCGCGCATGGTGTAATGTCGTGTCGTCCATCCAGGACAAAGGTCAGCAATGTGTGCTGGCCGGCCGGGAACGTACAGGCACCTCATGTCGCTAACTACGCGTTGTTATGTGTGTGCGTCCTCAGTTGTCTTTTTATGCAGACTCGTGTAAATAGCGTTTGACTGCGATCCCTACGACACTAGTCTTCTACTCTCAATATATAAAAAATCGTGTGTAGTTATAATTGTTGAGCCGGTTAAAGAGACGACAAGTATTCCATCCCACCTGTTAGCAGCAGGGTACCAGGGATAGAAGGGAAGCAAGGAATCAAAGGCAGGAAGCAAGAATTGGAGAACAGGATAACAGAATTGGACAGCAGAGCTATGCTTGCTTGAGGAAGAAGATGAACAGTTCATACAATATCTGATAGATCTCCTCCCCCTCTCCCTCTCCAGGTATATGTAGATAGGATAATACACGGGCTGAGCCCAACAAGAGATAGGCACGCAGGCCCAACATGTATAGTGATCCTAACACACCCGTCTCTAGCCGGATAAAAATTTCGTGCGAAACAAATCAGTTTGATCGTCTGGTTTTCAGCCATTGCTTGTGGTGGCGTTACACGTATGTGTTGCACTTGTCGAACATGGCGAGCTTGAGCGCGCGCCGTGCAAGGATCGTAGACCACCAACGAAGTGTACTACCCGCATCACGATCCACAGGCCGGTGCCTGCCGCCAGAGTCCAAGACGGTGTGCGAGCGCACCAACAATTTATTATGCCCGTCCTTAGCGACGCAATGCATGCGACGGCCAGCCGTGTCCAGTGCGGCAAGGACGCCGGCGACGAGCACGCCTAGGCGGAAGAAGATGGACCTCGATCCGGCCGGCCGGCCGATCCGCTTCTTGTTCGACGCGCCCGATCCTTTCCCAATTGCACAAGGGCCTAGCTGGATGATGCGCGTAACTAACGGGCTAACACGCACGGCTACCCTACGACGAACAGTTCAGTATTCCAGGCCGGAATTGAAGGGGCCCCGGCCCTCCCCAAGGTTCTCGGCTCCTCTTAGATCGGGCCGTTTCCTCGTCTCCACCATCGAACATCGCGCGTTACAGGAGGCCCCAGACCGTGATCGCGCCGCCATTCGCGCGAGGCAGGACCGCACGTCCGGCGCGGCCGTCAGCGGGAGGCGCGACGGAGACGCGGACGGTGGACTCCGCGGCGAGGCCAAGCCTGAGCCATGTCCGCAGTTCGGCAACCAGCATCCCCGGCGAGAGGCGGCGCGCGCACTGCCGCAGCTCGGTTGCCGGCCGGACGCCCGCCCGCCCGCCGTAGATCACCGACTCACTTCACCGGGAACCTGCTGTCCGCGATTGCCGAGATCGAGCCGTCGAGGATCAGGTACGAATAGGTAGGCTATAACTTACATGCACTGACATGGTACACATAACCATTGACACGAGGAATTGATGCTTTTTAATATGAGTGATGTGATCACATATCGCTACTTTCGTCCAACACCTTAGTACCGGTTGCAATTGGATCCGGTACTACCGAGCCTAACGGATAGTTATCGAGATGCTCCCCATGACCCTTTTAGTACCGGTTGGAGCCCCCACCCGGTACTAACTCCACGCAGTACTAAAGGGTAGAGCTCCCACTAGGTACTAAAGGAGCTCCCACCTGGTACTTATCCATCCCCCATACCCGGTCGCTCTCGTCTCCCCCTTCCTCTATCTCTCTTAGCATCTCCTCTCCCCCTTCCTCTCCTGTGTTGCCAGCACCTAGCCTCCTCTGCCTCCCCTCCTCCCACTACTCTCCCCTCACCGGCAATGAGGAGCAGCAGTGAGGCGAGGTGAGGCGGCGGCAGGCGAAGGGGTCGGGCAACAGCGGGCGGGCGGCCAGGAGGGCAGTGGGAGGGAGGGGGTGGCGGGAGGGTGGGAGCGGCGGCAGGAAGGCGAGAGGGCGGGGGTTGGGGCGGGGGCCGCAGGAGGTTGGGGCTGGGGCCGGCGGCGGGGTGGGGCAGGGCCGACAGGGGAATTTTATTTATTATTTTTTTAATACCCATTTAATACCGGTTATTTCAACTGGTACTAAAGGCTCCCTTTAGTACCGAATTAGCAATACCGTAGCGAAACCGGTACTAAAAGAGGTTCCCAACCGGTACAAAGGACTCTTTCCCTGGTAGTGTATCAATATACAATAATATTTGCATGTTCATTGTTGTGGCCACTGATAATCATCAACTCATTATACGTATCACTGTGAGAATATTGCTATCCGAAGGAAAGTAAACACATACAAAAAACAACGGAACAGAACATTTATTCACTCAACAATATTAACTGTGAGAGAACCTAGTGTTCATACTGTATCTGCTCAACTATATGTGTGAACGAACTAGCTAGTGAAAACTTTCAGTCAACAATATCTGATTTCTAGTCCCGTGATACACTACTTATCAAAAAGAGAAGTGCAATGTTTGCTCCAATAATGAAATGACCCACACAAGTCCATCCATAACTAAAAAGGAGAATGCTATACTAGAGTTCTACGCCGTATGTCCTAACAGCCGGGTCTCTCGCTAACCAAACCCTAGCTCTGGACTGGTGGGCACGTGTTGTGGGTCAGGATATGAACCAGCCTCTGGTACTCAGCTTGAGTAACTATCGACTCATCATTAGCCTTGATCAGCAGAAACTCCCCCTTTTCACCAATGATATGCTCCAGGGTGCCAAGAGTGACAGAATCATCGCAACCAGGCCTTCTCTCACTTTTACCTTCTCAAACCACTCTGGGGCTCTTGCGTGTGCATGGGTGGAAGGTCATTCTTCCACAATAGCAACACCTCATCAGAGCTTTGGCCCCAGTTGTGGATCAGGTTCCAACTGTCAGGATCCACAAAACTTGATCCATCGCCATCCTATGTTCTCTCAAGCATCGCAAGGAATAGGCACAGAAAGCGAAACGCTTCAGAGAATATCACATCTCTCAAGCATCACAAGGAATAGGCGCCAAAAGCGAAACGCTTCAGAGAATATCATGATGGCCTTAAGAAGTGAAACTCTGACCCTTTCGCTGTCATGGCATTCAACAGCTTTCCTGTGCATGGGTCACGGTCATAATCTTCACATGATGAAAGGACCTCAAACATATCATGCAATGTGTTGAGACCTCTAGGTGTTTGTGCTGCATACAGAATGAAAACCATTGATTGATGTTTCAGGTATTCAAAGAATATACAAGAATAGCTAGTTTTATACGGCAGTGCAATAGAGGAAGAATTGAGATTTAAAACCTACCCATTGCCATGAGACGATTGGAACCCCAAGCTTACAGTGTCCTTTTCGATTTCAGGAGGAAGATCCTTCACATCGGAATATCTGAACCATGTGTTGCCGGTCCAATTGCCATCCTCCCCTAGGCGCTGCCACAGGAACGCCACCATATAGACGTTCGTGTCCATGAAAAATAAAAGTCCACACGGTAGTTAGGCTTCCACTTATCAATCAACCTGATGATATGATAGCTTGATCTACTCGTCACTAGGTTCCGCAGAGGCATGACTGGTTCCTGGAAACGTCCAATCAACACTTAGGCGATCCTCTTTGCCTGTAGCCAGCGTCTTCTCTTCAGCTTGCGGTACGCTCTTGTGCCACCATGAAAATGGTACTCAGTAATGGGAATGCCCCTTGGCCCCTGTAGAACAGATTATTGAATAAATAGGTAAAAAAATACAATTTTATTCATTTAACAGCCAATTAGTAGTCTAGTAAGTACCTCGAATCCTTTCTATTCAGGGCAAAAGATCCGACGACCATTTGCCATAGTAGTCAGTTAGTCAGGAGCATGGCCTTTGCCTGTGCCTTTCCTACTTGTTGAAATATGCAATGTATACTTGGAACATTCTAGAAGATTCTAGAGATCTCAAGAGACTAACTTTACCATGTATAAGGATAAGATCATGGCAAGGTAAGAAGGTTCTAGAAAATTGGAGAGAATACATGAGCCATAGTTGCCATGCTTCATGGTGTAGTGTAGAATACTCTAGAACTAGATATTTTAGCATGGTAGAAATATAAGAAACTAGATAAGAATGAGGAGGGTTCTAGAGTTAGGATATTTTGTATGGAAGAGTGTGTAAATTGCCACATGGCAACACCACAATGATCATGAGCAACTATAAGTAGAGGTGTTCTCCTCTCTCCTAGCCATACCATGGCATAGAGTGGCATGCGAGCCATAGGTGAAGAGATGATAAGGTTTCCATGTAGTGTAGTAGTGTCATGGTAGGGTAGCCACATAAAGAGTGTAAGAGTAAATGTTCTATCAAATTGTGAGTAGGTAAATAAAAGATTTAGGTTCCTTATAGAGAGTTGGTCTCCCATGTTGGTATCGGTGTGAAGGTCTCCTCAGAGCAGTGTGTGTATAAGCTCCATAGAAAAAGTGGTGTCGCACTACTTTGGTGCCACTTCTAGGGAGTTGGTGTCAAGTTCGGAATGTCAATTTCTCACAAAATAATGATCACCTTCAGTAGTGCTTCACGAAGTCTCTCATCATCATCCTTATCAATCTCCCTCTTTTGTCACGCTTGCAATCTTCATAGGTAGATAGCACCTCAAGCATGTCGTGCATAACGTATATGCCTCCTAGTTTTGTCTTAGAGATGTGAACAAAGCACCATGTATAAGGCTTATGAAATTAAATCGGCAGACATAACATAAATTAGCTGTAATTCAACACAGAACATTTGTTACCTATCACCATGTTTAAGGCTCATGAAATCTGTCACCATGTGAAGAGCTGAAGTCTAAACTGACATAATTGTCTTGAATCTCCTTCGGAAGTTCAGCAAGCTCAACATCAGAATACCTATACTAGGTACCTTGAGTCCACCGTCCATCATTAATCGCTTGCGGCGAAAAGCAACAATGTAGGAATTCCAATCTCTCACCAACTGTTGGAGTATGTGTGTATTATGGCCCAATAAGGCCCATGTATGACTACTATATACCTACCCCTCTAGGGTTAGCCTAATAGACAAGGAATTATCTCAGCTTCGCCCTCCGCTTCTTCAGCTGCTTTTGCCGCCACCACTTCTTCCACTACATGGCACCGGCGTCTTGGTCATCCTGGTCGTGATGCCCTGACACAGTTTAGTCGTAGTTCCGACATACCATGTACTCGGGCTCATGATGAGCACCTGTGTCAGGCGTGCCAACTGGGCCGTCATGTTCGCCTTCCATTTCCTACCTCCTCTTCACATGCGACCCATATGTTTGATCTTGTACATTGCGACCTATGGACATCGCCTGTTTTGAGCATTTCTGGCTATAAGTATTATCTTGTTGTGGTTGACGATTTCTCTCATTATTCTTGGACTTTTCCCTTGCGTGCCAAGTCTGATGCTTTCCCCACGCTTGCCCACTTCTTCGCCTGGGTGTCCACTCAGTTCGGCCTCACCATCAAGACCGTCCAATGTGACAACGGCCGCGAGTTCGATAACACCACCTCCCGTGCCTTCTTCCTCTCTCACGGTGTGCAACTACGCATGTCATGTCCCTATACCTCCTCCCAGAACGGTAAGGCTGAACGCATGATTCGTACCACGAACGACACCATGCGCTCTCTTCTATTCCAGTCTTCTCTCCTTGCCCCCTTCTGGGCTGAGAGTCTTCACACCTCCACCTATCTCCTTAACCGCCTACCTTCCGTTGCCTGCCCCGCTCCCACTCCACACCACACTCTTTTCGGTACCTCCCCCGCTACGATCACCTTCGTGTCTTCGGGTGTGCGTGTTATCCTAACACCACTGCCACCGCTCCTCATAAGCTGGCTCCCCGTTCGAATCAGTGCGTCTTCCTCGGCTACTCCCCAGATCACAAGGGGTACTGTTGCTTTGACCTCTCCTCTCGGCGGGTCCTCATCTCTCGCCACGTGGTGTTTGACGAGTCCGTCTTCCCTTACTCCACCACCTCCCCACCCCCTTCCACCTCCGACCCTGATCTCTCCTCCCTGTTTCCCACTGACCCGGTGGACCAGCCACCGCTGACGTTGTGTCCTGCAGGTACTGCTCCACCGTGGTTTTCACCGGGCTCGACGTCCACCGGTGCTGCCCCTGACCCTGTGCCTAGCGAGGGTCCGACGGCGCCAGACTCTGGTGCTGCCCCTACCCCTCCGCCCTGCGCGGGGCCGGCGGCACCACCCTCAGCACCTGCTGCCCGGTTCGCGCAGCCAGTGCGCGTCTACCAGCGCCGGGCGCGGCCGGCTCCACTACACCTAGAGCCGGCCACGCCACCGCCGTCGCCGCCTCGGTCACCGCCTGTGGACTCTTCTCCGCCGGCGACGCCTACACCACCACCTCCGCCGGCCCCGACTGCTCGTGTCGTGCCGTCGATGTACCATCCGCCTCTCCTACACCGGCACCCGCGTCATGTTCACCCTATGGTGACGCGACCGGCTGGTACCCTGCAGCCCCGGGCTCTTACAGCGATGCCCGGCGAGCCGCAGGTCTCTCCTGTACCCTCCTCCGTCCGCGGCGCCCTGTCAGACCCTCACTGGTGCCGCGCGATGGAAGAGGAGTACGCGGCGCTCCTCGCCAACCAGACTTGGGATTTGGTGCCCCGTCCGCCTGGCTCCAACGTCGTCGCCGGCAAGTGGATCTGGACACACAAGCGGCAGGCTGATGGTACCCTCGATCGGTACAAGGCCCGCTGGGTTCTCCGGGGTTTCACTCAGCGCCCTGGTGTCAACTACGACGAGACGTTCAGTCCGGTGGTCAAGCCAGCTACCGTCCGGACTGTTCTCTCACTGGCTCTCTCCCGCTCCTGGCCCGTGCATCATCTCGACGTCAAGAACGCCTTCCTGCACGGTACTCTGACTGAGACAGTTTACTGCAGCCAGCCAGCGGGTTTTGTTGATTCTTCTCGGCCTGATATGGTCTGCCGGCTCAACAAGTCACTCTATGGCCTCAAGCAGGCCCCTCGAGCTTGGTATTCGCGGTTTGCTGCCTACCTACTGACGCTGGGTTTTGTGGAGGCCAAGTCCGATACTTCTCTGTTTATCTATCACCATGGTGCTGAGACTGCTTATCTGCTGCTCTATGTTGATGACATTGTCCTCACTGCCTCGAGTCCGTCCCTCCTACGGTGGATCATCACCTCACTTCAGCAGGAGTTCGCTATGAAGGATCTGGGTGTGCTCCATCACTTTCTCGGGGTCACCGTTGAGCCTCGTCAGGCCGGCCTCTTTCTTCACCAGCGGCAGTATACTCTTGATATCCTGGAGCGAGCTGGGATGACTGACTGCAAGCCCTGCTCCACTCCAGTTGACACTCAGGCCAAGTTGTAAGAGGCCGACGGCACTCCTGTGACAGATGCTACTGCGTACCGGAGTCTGGCTGGGGCCCTTCAATACCTCACCTTCACCAGGCCGGATATCACTTATGCGGTTCAGCAGATTTGCCTCCACATGCATGATCCCAGGGAGCCCCATCTCACTGCTCTCAAGCGCCTACTCCGTTACCTCCGGGGCACTGTGGACTACGGCCTCCTCCTTCACAGGTCTCCCTCCACTGAGCTCGTTGTCTACACCGACGCTGACTGGGCCGGGTGTCCGGACACTCGGCGCTCTACCTCCGGCTACGCCGTCTTTTTGGGCGGCAACCTGGTGTCCTGGTCGTCCAAGCGTCAGCCGGTGGTCTCCCGCTCCAGTGCCGAGGCGGAGTACCGCGCTGTCGCTAACGGCGTGGTAGAGGCATCGTGGCTTCGGCAGCTCCTTGCCGAGCTCCACACTCCTCTCTCCCGGAGCACTCTTGTCTACTGCGACAACGTCAGTGCGGTGTACCTCTCCACCAACCCTGTTCAGCACCAGCGGACCAAACATGTGGAGATCGACCTTCACTTCGTCCGGGATCGGGTCGCCATCGGTGATGTTCGGGTCCTCCACGTCCCGACCACCTCTCAGTTTGCCGACATCTTCACCAAGGGCCTCCCGTCACCTGCCTTCACCGAGTTTCGCTCCAGCCTCAACATCACCTGTGGCTAGTTGCGTCTGTGGGGGGGCTCGTGTGTGTGTCCTTCTTCTTTTCATGTCCAGTCTGCAACTCCGCTGCGTCGGTAGTTTAGACTGCGGGGGAGTGTTGGAGTATGTGTGTATTATGGCCCAATAAGGCCCATGTATGACTACTATATAGCTACCCCTCTAGGGTTAGCCCAATAGACAAGGAATTATCTCTAATACCAACAAATCCACAGCATGTCTAGTGTCCCACTCACTAGTCACATGGATGATATGGAAGCTATGACCACTACGGGGGTTAACCAAGGGTGTCACCGGAATGTCATTTGGGCCAATCCGTATACATGAAATCTGTCTGGCTCTTTCCCAACAATTTGGCATGAGCTCACGGTAACTTCGTACCCCACTCTGAATACAAAATGATCGAACAGGTACATCATGTGATCCCTGCAAATGACATGTGTAGCAACCTAATTAGCAGGGTTATGTGTATGCTTGGAAATAGTTATTGGTTGACTCAATCTAGCTTTGACAGTAATAATTAGATATTGCAAGCACTGTTGCATGCCTCTTCTTTCATTGATGCTGTTTATTTGATAGTGTTGCATGCAGAATCCGTATTTAGTACTGAGAGGTCCTGTTCGTGGTGTTATGTTCGGTGATCTTGTGGTCTTTGAGGTTTTGTTGTATGTGAGGGGCACTACTAAATCCGATGATAGAGAATTAAGCCTGCTAGCTCCTTGGTGTGGGAAAGGCGACCGTTCCTCACTGATTCGAGCTTTATTATGGAACTTTACACTAGCAGGTTTAGCACACTAGACTTCAAGCTCGGCTACATCGTTTCCTCTGTGGAAGCTACAATCAGCGTCCAAGTCATCTTTGGGCTAAGCCCAGATGGTTTTTATGGTCGATTCACAGCCACTTCTGCCGGTATCAATGAGGAATTTGTGCTGCTCGATTCTAAAGATGAGAAAGTCTCTATCAGTGGTGGTGAGATCAAGCTCTCATGGCGTGTCGGCTCTGTTGTATCCTGGTAAGAAATTGACAATTTCTGTCAAGGCTCGGCAAGGCGTGAGAGTTTTCTTGGGTGGAATGGATTTCACACCTCAGGAAATGGGAACAAGCTTTCAAGCACTTGATGTCGGCTTCTGCAAGATGAAAGTCACTGTTGATTGGTCCCTTCTCTCTTACAGTAGGACTTAGCGCTATGTCGGTTTAGTTTGATGACTGATGCTGCGGATACCATGCACCATATTGGTATGTTAACGGAATGTTTCGGATGCGATTATGTCGCTGTTTATCTTTGTTCTGATTCTTAAGTGGTGGTTCTGCCATGCCTAATAGTGACACCATGACACGCTTGCGTGCTGCTAGAGCCTGATCTCATGCTGCTTTCGCGGTGTTGTGCTCCCGTAGAATCTTACAGAAGGTTGAGGATTTCTGTCAAGGCTTGGCAAGGCGGCAGAGTCTTTTGGGGTGGAATGGATTTCACACCAATGGAAAAGGGAACAAGCTTCCAAACACTTGATATCGGCTTCTGCAAGATGAAAGTCGCTGTCGCTTGGTCCCTTTTCTTGTACGATAAGTACTCCCTCCGTTCCAAATTACTATTCATTTTAGCTTCTGTGGATATATAGATTTTGCTACATATCTAGACATAATATATATCTATATAGGTGCATAGTAAAAACTACGTATTTAGAAAACCAAAATGAATAGTAATTTGGGACGAAGGGAGTAGGACTTACCTAACTGTGTTGTACTGCTACTAGTTTAGTTGCTTGGAGTACTGATGTTGCAATCACGATGTGAGGTGGTATATTGATGAAGGTTACGAATGCGGTTATGCCGCTGTCTATTCTGAATTGGTGATCTGTAGACACGATGACATCTTTGTCTTTGGAAGGCGCCGGGTCTGATGCCGTTTGCCATCTCTCCTGTGTTGTGCACACCTGGGACGACTGATGAGAACGCAACACGACGTCGTGTGTTATTGCCTATCGGGATGGACCCGGTGGTTAGCTCGACCCATGCCATGCGAGTGACCCTCCTATGTTTCGGGCTAAGGGTGTGTTTGGATATGAGGTACTAAACTTTAGGAGGGTCACATCGGATGTTCGGACACTAATGAGGAGGATTAAACATGAGCTAATTATAAAACTAACTGCAGAACCCATGTACTAATTCGTGAGACAAATCTATTAAACCTAGTTAATCTATCATTAGCAAATGGTTACTGCAACACCACATTATCAAATCATGGACTAATTAGGCTTAATGGACTCGTCTCGCGAATTAGACTCCATATCTGTACAATTAGTTTTGTAATTAGATTATATTTAATACTTCTAATTAGTATCAAACATCCTATGTGATAGGTACTAAACTGAAGGGTGTATCCAAACGCCCCCTAATCATCATGCAACGGCTCGGGCTACTGCAACAGCTAGGAGCTGACAGATGCAGTGCGTGGATGCAGCACCTGAATGGTGAATGCTTCCTGTCCCGGCCAAACTGACTCTCCTCCGCCAGCGTCATTTCGTCCGGTCTGAATGGGGGGATGCGGCAGTTGTTGCCATGGCCCAGTACTGAAGCGCGGTGGAACGCTTTGCCCCGCAGGGACCGGCCGGACCCGGACTTGCTGTTTACGGCGGTCGGCAGCGATCGTGGACTCGTGCGTGGTAGAGGAAACCGGCCGGCCAGGTTGGCCGAATTTAAGGCGGGGCGTCCCATGGTGTTCTTCCACAACCGCTCGCGATCACGAGCGCGGCGGCAGCAGCCAATGAGACAGTGCCGCCTTTTCACTTCCATGTGCCGACAGCCCGACTCCCATCTGCTACCAGCAGCTCAACTTCGGCATGGCGGTGCCGGTCATCCCTTCGCTGAACTTGCTCAGATCGCTCATGGACGACGACGACAGGATCCACCGAGCCAACGATGAACGTGAAATAGTAGTGATCAACGATAGCGAGATGATGCTGAATTGATGATGGCACTGAAAACGCCGACGGTGCGGCACTAGCAATGACACCCAATCTGTATGAAATTCAGAACTAGCTTTGCCTTCAGTTCATCGGCCTGTCAAGAACTCACATGCCCGAGTCTTTTTCATGTTCAGAGTTTCAGACAACAGCTCCATTCCCCAATCGAATCCTAACCTATCGAATTCGAACCCTTACAACAAGCCACCGACGGAATGCGCAGCAATTCCGCTCATCTCAGTCGAGCGCGTCGCAGCGGCGCCTGACGACGCCCTGGCGGCCAGTCTTGACGCCGACGGCGCCGAGCCTCTGCATCGCGGCGGCGAAGTCCTCGAAGAAGGCGGTGCGGTTGCCGGCGTAGCGCTCGGCGAAGACCCTGGTGGGCGGGTACTCCCAGAGCGCGGCGTCGGAGGCGAGCAGGCCCAGCCCGCGGGGCAGGTTCTTGTAGTATGCCTCGTCGAAGTCCCTGGGCGTGACGATGTCGTTGAAGATGGAGACGGTGGGGTCGCTCCGGTACCCGGCGCAGGAGCGCTGCAGCGCGAGGGCGAACTCCGGGTTCAGGCGCGGGTCGTGGCCGCCGGCGCCGCGGTATCCGTAGATGCGGTGCGCGAACTCGCCGCAGTGGGAGAAGCCCACGGTGTGGGCGCCGGCCAGCGCCACCATCTCCCGGGGCGTGATGCCCTTGCTGGCGAAGAGCCGCGCCATGGCGCGCGCCGACATGTTGGTGCGGGGCAGGTTCCCCTCGACGTCACGGGCGTCGGAGCGGCGGGCGTCGCGCCGGCCCAGCGCGACGGGGAACCGGGGCCCGCCGAGGATGCCCACCAGGTCCCGCGCCGCGAGGGCGAGGATGTCGGCGCAGGAGACGACGCCGGGGCAGGCGGCCTCGAGCGCCGCCTTGGCGCGGTCCACGGCGTCGAAGGCGTCCCCCGGGAGGGAGAGGTTGATCTCGGCGGCGCGCTCCGGGGACGCGTCGGAGGAGAGCGGGGAGACGAGCACGGACGCGTCGCAGCCGTTGACGAAGCAGTCGTGGAAGAAGAGGCGCAGCGTGCCCGCCGCCGTGGACGGGTTGGCGCGCTGCTTGGCGGCGATGACGTCGGACACGATCCGCTCCACGCGCGGGCAGCTGCGGCGGTAGTAGTTGGGCGACAGCCTGGGCGCCTTCGCCGCCGCCGCGCAGGAGGCGGCCGCCGCGGCGGCGAGGAGCGCGAGGGGTAGCAGGAGGCGGCGGCGGAGCGGCGCGCCGGCCATGGCGGAAAGCTAGGGAGAGGAATAGTCAAAGAGTAAATGCGGCGGCGATGGCGGCGCTCTTGGCTCGATTTGGAGGGGGAGTCGGGGAGAGAGAGAGAGCGGGGGGCGGGGGGTGGGGAAAGGTAGTGGAGAGAGGAGGAGAGAGTGAGGTGGGGGATTAGTGAGGGTCGGCGTGTGTAGTGGCGAGCGAATTGATTGCGGGGTTTAAGGGGGGAGGACGGAGGAGAGTGCGGTGCGGAGGCGGAACGCGGTGGTTTGTTAGCTCGAGGCGGCAGGAGCAGGACGACCGATGACGGACGGATGTTTTGGGTTTTCACCTTTGTTTTCTCCAGCGCGGCGGTAGATACTGTCCTAGATTATGTTGTTTGGCACAGTGATCCACGTTAAAAACAAATCCGCGCCTGGGATCGTATCCCATCTGAGCATCAGCGCGCCGTCCCCAAAGATGATGGACAATGCAGGCCTGAACCCTGAAGACAAGTGCTCTCCTAGTGCCGTGTCGAGGTTTACCCAAAGTTTACCCTGAAGTATTTGCGGCGGCAACAGCTCATTGGCATCGACAGGGTAGCATCAGTAGCGGCCTTTTTCCGTAGTGCAGAACAAATTCCCCAACGGGCTCACTTTTTGGCTAGTGGTGAATCGCCGAGAGGACCATGGGGACCGTGGCGGCAATAAAGCGGAGACGCACCAACCGACGCAACCGTGTCCTGTGGCCACGCATCCCGCTACATTTTTTTGCCCGGGCTCCATGGGCATCCGAGCCGGGGTGCACGGCACGGTGCACCGCGCCAGAGCCCAGAGACGCCCCTGCTGAACGTGCCCACGCGGAAAGCACGCCAAACTGAAAGCTAGGATCATGGCGTGGAGGTTTTCATCTCCGGAGCTCCCGTCCAAAGCAGCCATCTCAGTCAGCGAGTACTTCACTTCGCCGTTACGATACCTGCGCATAGGTTGTTGACTGTGGTTACTACTCTAGTGTCACACCAAGCGAGGAGGAGCTAGTTACCTTAATTTGGTTTGCAACATTTGCAGCAAGAAAGAAGAAAGTAGTTCAGCAGTGTAGCCCAGTGGCCGGGCGGTGGGAAATGCACGCGGCCGGGAACCATCGGACGGCCGCCATGCCGCATCCGGCGAGACACGCGGCGCCAGCGGCAGGACGCTACAACCTACAGCAGCGAGCGCACTACGCGTTGGATAGCCCAGCCACAGCGAGCCCCGGCGCGCACGCATTCTCCACCATGTCGTCCACTCCGTCCGTTCCTGGTAGCCGGTAGCGTACAGCTGGGTTTCCAATACCGTTGAGATAGAGGCATAGAGCCCTAGCCTGCCGCGCTAGGCATGGCAACCCACAAGAGGAGAGGACAGCGCGTCGTCTGCGTTGGAGTCTGGACTCTGGAAATCCAATCCTTTTGGCGCACGCTTCAGGGTTCACATGCACGCGCGGCGTGACCGTCGAGATGCCAAATCTGCGGGATATCGACGACAATGCACGGAGGAGGAGGGGAGGGGATCAGGGCCGCAACGGTCGCGGTCCTCGGACAGCTGGGGACGCCGCCAGCAGGTGATGCGCGAACAGGATACAGCTCACGACGACGACGTAGCTGGTGCGAGGCGCGCACATCCACAGGCAGGATAGGCCTACGCATACACAGGTGATGGCTGATGGCTCATGACAAGAGGTGCCGAGCGACCACAGTTATATCCCGAGGACAGGACGCGGCCGAACGGGAAATGAATTGGTCAGGGGACCAGCTGAAGCTGACCCGACCCCGTGCATACGTACACCGCACATGCTGAGAATACAGCGGTGATAGAGCAACTCCAAGAGTATCTTAGAAAATTCTTCCTCAAAACTATATATTGGAGGTTCTCCAAAAAAAAAATTCTCCAAAAATATATCAGTCCACAGCAGATCGCTAATAAATAGCTCCTAATATTTCAAACACAGGCCACGTTATCGTATTGGGCCCATCGGAAGGGACGCGCAGGCGTGCGGGAATCAGGATTGGGGGAGGAACGCTAACGCTAAAATATACGCGGTGGCAGGTGTTTTTAGCATCGCTAAAAAATTGAGGAATGTTTAGGTGGATTGTTGGAGTTCATTTTTTCTCTCTTTTTTCCTTAAAAAAGTATTGGGGGTAAGATTAGTAGCCTCTTGGAGTTGCTCTAAATCTGCATAAACTTAATTTTTTTTAAAAAACTGCATAAACTTTGTCACGGCAAACTAATAAAATTGACGAGCACCTGGCCTGGCCGCCTGCTGGCTCGTGTTTCTGGGCTGGGCTGGGGTTGCCGGACGAGATTCCTCCTGGCCCCTCGCGCGCGCGTGACGACGAGAGAGAGGGCCGTTCCGCGTCGTCGTTTTGGGCAGCGGCCCGATGCGGGCAGTTTGCCCGTTGCTGGACCGTCCTGGGAGTGCCGCAACGGGCTCGTGGGCTGATATTAGGAACTCGGTTGTTGGATAGGCCGGGACTTTGGAGGTCTTTGGAGTGCCGCATCGGGCGGGCTCGTGGGCATGACCGACTCGAATGTTCACTCGTGTAGTCGGACGAACCAGACGGGACTTTCAAACGCAGAGCTAATGGGTTTGTTTTAGCTTTGCAGATTATGGATTGCAGTCTACAAATTGGGAAAACAGATTGTTAGATGCTTGCCTGTTTCATATAACAACTTGCGATCCACAAACAAAAGAGGGCCTAACCCTGAATGTCAGTCTTTCATGTCGTCGTGATTTCCTTGCTGCTGGATTTTAGGCCGCTAAGGTTCCTGACCTCCAGTGGGTCTCCACGCGGTACGGGCGCATGCACGGCAGTGACAAAGCTTGGTGGTGGTTGGTGGCGCTGCACCTGCTATCCAGGCGTGCGTGACCAGCCTTGGCCATGGAGCCATGGTCTCATGGACAGACACTATGGGTGTGTTTGGTACCGGGGACGGGACGGGACGGGGCGGGACGGTCCCAAATTTGATAGTGTTTGGTTCGGAGTCACGAGGGACGGGACGGTCCACAAATGGGAATATGCTCCCAAGATGCGGGATGACCCCGTCCGGCCAAAACGAGCGGACAGAGTCATCCCACTTCGGGCGCCGTCTGCTCCGTCCTTCTCCGTTCGCAAGACTGGCGCGGGGCTGCTTCGTCTCCGGCAGGACGGGGTCCTCCAGTGGCGCGGCCGGTGCCCAGGGTCGGCGGCCGGCAGGGACCTCCGACGGCGTGGCCTGGGACGAGCGGCCGCCGGAGCAAGCGGGTCCAGCCGGCGGGGCGAGCACCCCGGCGCCGCGGCCGGTGCCCACGGCCAGCAGGCCCCTCCGGCGGCGCATCCTGGGGCGAGCGGGTACCTCCGGCGGCGCGGCCTGGGGCGAGCGGGGGCGGCGCGGTTGGGACCTCCGGCGGGGGCGAGCGGGGGCGGCGCGGCCGGGGCGACAGGGACCTCCGGCGGGGGCGAGCGGGGGCGGCGCGGAGCTCCGGCGGGCGAGCAGGGGCCGTGCAGCCTGGGCCTTCGGGAGCTCTAGCGGGTTGGAGAAGATAAGGATGAGGAGAAAAAAAAAAGAAAAGAAGATGACATGTGGGCCCATATATGACATGTGGGTCCCACTAAACACATGTAGCTAACGGTGTTACCCGAGCCATCCGTCCCTCGTTTTCAATCCATCGTACCAAACAAAAAACTGGGATGAATTCATCCCTCTCAACCAAACATAAGACGGGATGATCCCATCCCAAAAAATAGGAACGGCACCGTCCCATCCCTTCTTGTCTCCAAACCAAACGCACCCTATATGTGCGGCTCGAGCAACACGACAGGGCGCGTGCGACACAGTCTGCACCGCTACAGTGAAGGTAAAGCGGATGGAGTCGACACCTTGGCACATGCCTTTGCAGGAGTTGTTCACCACTTTCTTCTTGCATGTTGCTTCTAAGATTCTATCCGCTAAGCTTCTCCTAATCTTACTTGACAGCATGGCATATACGTTTTGCAGCAGTTGGTCGGCGATAAACTATTGTGATCGTTCTAGTAACCCTGCTGTGCTTGCCGTACATGATGGTGGAGTGTCAGAGCATGCGGCAACAGGGTTTTACTGCTAGGACAACTGGATTTTTACACCGTTTTGGAGCTGAAACAGGTAGCAAAGTCACATGTATCGTGTAGCATGTTCTTTTCTGATCATCATAAGACGAACCAACAATGCTAACAGACGAAGCTTTTACAAGGATCAGGTACTATTGGAGTTAGAAAAAGATTCAACGTTGTAAAAAGTAAAAATGTTGCAAAGAAAATTAATTATCACGATAAACTAGCATACAAAACTAATGGGTTGGGTTGTTTGTTGTTTGGATATCAGTGCTAAATTTAGCAGTGTCACGTCGGATGTTCGGATGCTAATTAGGAGGACTAAATATGAGCTAATTATAAAACTAATTGCAGAATCATGTGTTAATTCGCGAGACGAATATATTAAACTTAATTAATCCAACATTAGCAAACATGAGCTAATTATAAAACTAATTGCAGAATCCTGTGCTAATTCTCGAGACGAATATATTAAGCCTAATTAATCCATCATTAGCAAATGGTTACTACGGCACCACATTGTAAAATCATGAAATAATTAGACTTAATAGATTCATCTCGCAAATTAGACTCTATCTGTGCAATTAGTTTTATAATTACCCTATATTTAATACTCCTTTATAATTACCCTATATTTAATACTCCTAATTATTTAATACTCCTAATTAGGATCAAATAATGTGACATAGCACTAAACTTTAAATTTTATTGGGGTACGCCTAGGACAGGCACGGGTAAAACGCTTTACGCCTAAGACAGGCACGGGTAAAACTAGCGTGCAAATATAAAGATGTTGCATTGATCCAATCCAACCCAGAGGGATTTTACATCTAGAGAAAACGCCTCACTCTTTTTTTACACGGGAACGCAGAGACCACCAACGAAAGAAAGAACCCAACAAAGAAACAGCAGAGCACAGCAACCACGAGCTAGCTACAACTAAGCCGATGGATCATAGTACAAACAAACACATGGTGCTTTCGGCCGGGGAGCACGCTCTCACCGGCCACACCCACCGCGCAGACGCTCACGGGCATTTCGTCCTGTTGCCGTGCGTGGTCCAGTCCGTGTAGCACTTGCCGCAGGTCTCCTGGTTGCCGGCCGTGCCCGCCGGCACGCAGCGACAGACGCTGCAGCACTTGAGGCACGCCCGGGTGCACCGGTTCTTGCGCGAGTGCGCGCCGCACCGCACGTCGCAGGCGCCCCCGCAGTCTGCGCCCAAGAAAAATGTTGCAGGCGTTAAGCGGCGACGCCAAGCATCGTCGTGAACAGAGAGGTCTGTGCGTCGGCGGCGCGTACCTTTGGCGGGGTCGACGATCTGGTGCGGCGGAGGACCGACGGGAGGAGCCGGCGGATAGCCGCCCGGAGCAGCCTGGCCAAAAACACCCAGAGAGCGAGTTCAGAGCAGAACCAGGCGAGAGAGCAAGAACGCGCTAGTCACTTTGCACGGATGCATCCGTGAGCTCTCTGAATCAAGTGGCAGCTGCTCTATTTGGTTACCTTGATGTTGCTGTTGCTGAGCAGGAGGAGAGTTGCCACCAGGGCGACGGCCGCTGCGAGCTTGCCGGGCGCCATCGATGCCGGCCGGAGACTGGACTGGAAGAGCTTTATTGAGAGCTGTGGAGAGTCTTCCCGCTCCGTCGTTTCTTGTGTGGCGGCCTGGCGGGGCTGGTCAGTAGTGATGGTTAATAGACACGGAGTAAAGGCAAGCTGGGAGTGTGCTGGCCTGCAGCTGCTGTGGAGGTGATGATGCCGTGACGTACTGACGTGGCGCGTCAGGGTGTGTGACCACGGTCCCGGGTCAATGCGCCAGGTTGGCGCCCAGCGGAGGGCGCAGGTGGCCGGCCTGCCTCTGCGGTGCCTCTGCCTCATCCAATCGCCTTGACACGTACTACCGGCGTCAGTTAATACAGCAGGTAAATGGGCTTTGCCTTGCCGCCATCACGGGGCGCCACAACATTTGCCTTTCCCTGAGAGAGTAGAAAGACAGACGGCTCAAAATCGCCTCGTATTTATCCAACATTTGCTTGGAGACTTCGAGTGCCGGCAGGCTAACGAGGAAAGGGCAAAAGGTTCCACGCAAATGCTGTGTTTACCGTAGAAAAACGAACAACGGCGTGTTGGACCGCCAAGCTGTGAAGTGTGAACCATGGCGTTTTCTTGGAGTCGTGACTCGTGAGCCATTTTCCGCCATGGCTGTCAGGCTGTTCCGTTGTTTTGAGCCGAGCGGGCGCCGCAGAGCGCCCCTTCTGTAAATACGCTGCGGCGCCCCCCAAGATATGTTTGATCATTAAGTTAAAGTTTAATTCATGTCACATTAAATCTTTAGAGACTAATTAGAAGGATTAAATATGAATTAATTATAAAACTAATTACACAGATGGAGCGAAACGAATCTATTAAGTCTAATTAATTCATGATTAGCACATGTTTAGTGTAACATCACATTGTCAAATCATGTACTAATTAGACTTAATAGATTCATCTCGTGAATTAAGTGCAATTGATTTTATAATTAATTTATATTTAACTATCTAATTAGTATCTAAACATTTGATGTGATAGTGACTAAACTTTGATCCTGTAACCATTAGTATCTAAACATTCGATGTGATAGTGAGTAAATTTTGGCCCTGTAACCAAACGGCGCTTTAGTCTTTACTTGACGATGATAAAAAAGATGTTTCTTCCAAGGCGGAGGATCGTAAATGCTACTGTACCAGCTGCACGGTTCGCTGCTGTGCACCGCTCAGTGGCCTTGCGCACGCACGGTGCACGGCCCGGCGTCAGGCCGGTCAGGCTAGCGCGAGGCCGTGACTCCGTGAGGGTGGGTGGGGCTTGCGCATGCGAGGCTGAGCTGCACTCCACCCAGGGCGAGGGGTGGCCGGGTGGGAGCATGCGCGGGCGCGCGATGATGCACTGCCCCGCCCGCCCGGCCTGCTGCTTCCTGTCTTGTGGGCGAGCTGCCCGTCAGCCCGTGCATGCTTGTGCCAGTAGTTGTAGTACGAGATGCCTCCAAGGCACCAACACATGCTGGGGTCTCGGCCCTTGCGGCGTCACGCGTCGCTAGGCTCTGTAGGAGCAGGTCCGGAGCAGCAGCAGCGCAGGCGCGAGCGGCGGGTGACCCACAGCCCAGAGGACAGCTCATGACAAAGAGCCGGTCCCAATGGCCTCGTGGAAAGAGGGAATCTTTTAGAGGCCGGAGACGGGCCCAGTGTCAGGCGCGCCTGTTTTTTTTTTGAGATTAGAGAGCTTTCATAATCAAAACGCTGCAGGTTACGATCATTGGCTGCTGCTTCCTGAAGCCATAGCGGAATGCAGCTGAGCCAATTCACGACAGGAGCCTCAGTGTCAGGCGCGCCTGTTGTGTGTGTATGCGCCGCTGTATACGACGGCGGCAGGAGGGGGCTCGCGCGGACGGCGGACGCGCGCGCGAGATGGGACGGATTTTCCGAGTTTTGTCTGGCCCTGCCGGGGGTCCCGCACGGAAGCTGGAAGGTACCTGGCTTCCGGCTCATCAGGCCCATCTCCTTCTCTTCTTCACCTCCTCTCCGACTTCTTCCCCAGCGCACCACCACCTCCACCACCTCGTCCTCCGCCCCGGTCGGCGGCTAGCTCGCCATAACGCCATCCGCCCACCGCCGACCTTCGGCCCCGACCTTCTTCTTGCCCCCGTTGCCGGTCACCGGCCCACCAGCCATCCAGCCTCACCTAGAGCGCCGCTGCCAGCCAACCCGCCACCACCGCCGGGCCTCCGTGCCGCCCCCGACATCCTCCTCTTCTATGGCCGCTGGCCATTGGAGCCGCCCCCAACCCCCGAAACCCCTAACCCTAACCCCACCGCCGCCTCCACCACCACCCAGGCCGGCGCGCGAGGTCGTCGTCGGCCACTCCCCCCACCACCCACCCCTCCAGCTCGCAAGCAGCGGCGGCGCATGACGGCGTGAGTGAGCGAGAGAGAGGTGGAGGAAGAGGAAGAGATTCGTGCGGCCCTATAACATATCTTAAATCACCGGAAGCTATATAAGATATTGGGAATTTTTTTATTTTTTATTTTAGCATTTTGCAAAAATATATAGTCAAACAAAAAATTGCAAATCTAGACCTATACTGCCGTTTGAAACGGCTATAGTCAGATGAAATGCCGGAATGGGTACTGTAGTATCCTTGCCGCCGTTTCAACTGGCGGAATCTCCCACTACTCGACACTACACTTCCAAAAAATCATAGCTAATTCATATCAACTTGGATGGAGATAAACGTTATATGAAAATTGTAGATCTCGACGAGATCTACAACTTTATAGTTGAAACTTTTTTCATTTAATGTCATATTGGTGCTCAAATAATCGACACAAGTTTCAGATCAAAATTGAATTTTAAATCTGAAACTAGGCAGCACGCTTTCAAAAAAATGATAACTAATTCATATGAGCTCAGATAGAGATAAGTTTTATATAAAAATTGTAGCCTTCGACGAGATTTACAACTTTGTAGTCA